>NW_020454472.1:1547300-1601585 GCF_003342845.1 Nothoprocta perdicaria
CTTCATCCCCACCCCCCGCCTCCCATTCTCCGCCCGCGCGGGCGGCCCCGGGAGCGGCGCGATGGCCACGGAGGTGGTGTGCGGGCTGACCTTCCGGCTGCTGCTGCCCGCCTGCCTGCTGGCCGGTACGTGAGCCCGCGCTCGCTCGGGCGCTGCCTCCCGCCGGCGGAGCGCAGCGGAGAGGAGCGGCGAGGGGATGCGCTGCCCGCCCGCGGCGGCGCGCGGGTCCGCGCTGCGCGCCGGCAGCCGCTGCCTGCCGAGCATCAGCCGATCTGCGGCTCACGCTGCTCGGCGGGGAGCGTTTCCCCGTCGTCGTCGTCCTCCTTTGAGACGTTTCGGGTTAGGAAGCGGAGTTAGTTAGCGGGCAGCCGTCCAGGGCAGGGAATTATTTTTGGATGCGGGACTGCCGGACTGCGCGCGCTAATGGCCATCCCTGCCCTTCCCCGCAGAGTTTGGAAAGACTTCTCGGAGGAGCGCGGCGGCAGCTCGCGCAGCGCCCCCAGAAGCGGGACATTCCCGGGATACTCCCGGCGTGGGGGGCAAGAGGTGAAGGACAGAGCGGCGGTAGACCTCTAAAAGGAGCCTGATTCCTCTTCCACCTCCGCGGGGCACCGGCCCTGCCACCCCTCGAACCCCGCGTCCTCCTGCCCCAGTGCCGGAGCAGCTCCTGCTCTGGGCATCCTGTCCTTCCTCCTCCTCCTCCTCACACTCCACAGGCTCCCCAGGGACCACAGCGATGCCCGGGTGCCATCACTGGGTGTCCATCACTTGCAGCGTGTGGCCACTTTGCTTTTTAGGGAGTGGTGGGAAAATGCCCCCTTTCCCCCCATTTGGACCAGTGCAGCTTCATTTTGGGTAGTGTGAGTGCCCTGGGGCCCAGGGCAAAGCGGAGACCCTTCCCTTGCCAGTGCCCTGACCCGTGTCTTGCCCTTTCGGAAGCGGGTGGCCTCTGCCGCGCTCGAGGTCGCCCCTTGGGACACCCTTGTGGGGCTCACGACGTGAGAGCCGCCGCTCTGCTCGTGGGCAGGACGCGTGGAGGGAGGGCCAGGTGCGAGCGATGCCAGCCCAGCACCGGGCGGGCTGCGTGGTTCCTGCCCGGGCTCCGGAGGGGCTGCCCGGCCAAAGCCTGGCGGCAGCGGGTGGGACGGATGAAACTCCGTGCTTTAAACAGGCTGAATGCTTCCTGACCCTCTCGAATCTCATGAAAGTTGAATTAGGAATGAGGAGAGATTTTAGCCAAAGGAAGAGCTCTGGGAGATAAGGTTGCACTCAGGTGGAATTTGTGTGAGGGGCAGTGCAGAATCTGGCCCGAGGGCTAAGTGATAGTGTTACTGGTTGGTCACACGCTCACTTGTGTTGCTCTTCCCACTCGACTTCCCGAATCAAAGCAAATCTGGATGCTGTTGCCTTGCTGTCCTGGCGGGCAGTAACGCAGAGGTGCTCTCGCACTGCAGCAGCACCCCAGCGATGAGAACAGGCGATGGGAATGGACCTTACCAGAAGTTGCTGGTGGTCATTAGTTTCCTTCATGGGCAGATTAATCCAAATCTAACACCTGAGGCAGGCACTTCCCTTCTTGAACACAAAAAAATAATTGTACTGGCTAAATCCTGCAGAGTTGGGTGGATTTGAAGTCAGTAAACATGTTCATTTGGATGTGAGGGGAGAAACTAAGCTATGTTCCCTTGATTTTCCCTGTGCTTTTTTATTACTTCTTTAAAATCTGTTAAGGTGCATACTTAGTAGGGTGAAACCTACTTCATCATCTCCACATTTCTTAAACGCCTGCTCCTGAGTTGTCCTTGAGCCCACCCTATCCTATATGCCTGTATATGAATAAAGTGTTGCTCATTGGTGTGACTTCAGGTGGAATTATATACACCTGGAGCTGGAAAGCTAGCGCAGTGGCTCCTTGCACAGCACAATGCTTTGCGTCCCTCCCTCATGGGCAGTTGCTGCGTATACCTGCCAAAAAGGTGGAAACACACGGTTGTGCTTTTGTCCTGAATCTTGGTGTATATGACGGAAAATGACAGGCTACTCTAGTTTCTTATCTTGGTATGATTTGTTTTGCCGTTCTTTTTCCTGGAGGAGAGAGGAACTAGGTTGGTGAGCACTGACAAAATGTTTGGAAGGGAATGGCAAACTTTAAAATTAATATGACTGCTAAGCAGAAAGTTGATTCTTTAAATACTTTAATGCTTTAAATGCTTTAAATACTAGTTTTCAATGACCTCAAAATAATATTTAATACTTTAAATATTCTATTTTTAAAATAAATTCTAATTCTACTTATCTCTGGTAGTATGAAACATGCATATTTTCCAGGAATTGATTCCTATAATGTAATTGGCTAAATACAATTAAATGAATTAATGTTTTGGGATCAGGTCTATTATACCAGAGGGTCATCCTGTGCCAGCAAGCCTAGATATATTGATAGGTAGATATATAAGCTTGAGAAGTGTGTCTTATGTGCCTACTGAAGATGGGAAATTCTACATGTATAAAATGAAAGATTTTGGAGAACGAAAATTTTGTTGCAGCCTAACCTACTTCAAAGTTCCACCAAGTGCTTTTGAGCATAAGATCTTATGCTCAATTGAAGTTTAAAAGATAACTCATAGCAATAGAAACTTCCTGGGAAATACAAGTTCTGTGCTCTGTAATAAGACAGACACTGTTGGATTTTTTAATTTCTTATTTAAATTTTAGTGAGAGCAATATAGTAGTCACAAAGTTGAAAAATCAACAAAAGATTTTGGAGAATAGATTTTTGGTGCTGGGAAAGGCTTTTGTGTGTGTGTGTGTGTTATCATATTTTTAAGCTTCATCCTTGGCATAAACCCTTTCATGAACTTTTTTTTTGTTACTCCTATAAACCTGAAATATGAAGAAAGAACATGATTCCTCCCTCCCCGAAGGAAGACATCAGAGCTCTCTTTTGCTAATTGCTTTCCTTGGTCTATAAAGGCTTGAACCACAGAGTTGTGGTTTACATCACTTTATAACAATTTTTTAATTTGCCTTCTTTCAATTGTTTTATTTCACACACGATTCATTAGTTCTGTTTTAAGGAAAATGTTATTTTCAAATAGCATGCTGGAAAGCAAACACTTGGAGGGAACAGCTTTCTCTGATTTTAGAGTGAAGATGCTGGGTTATGTGTTATCAGTAAATTGATAACTGCCAGCTTTGTTTGGGCCAAATGCACCATAGAAGTTGCACAGAAATCTACTTGCTTTTCTGATCTTTCAAATTTTGACCAAGACAAAGTATGAATTATGAGAGCTTCTAGAAATTTTTTGCTTGTTTCTGTTTTTGAAGGGGAGTGTCAGAGGTATTAGTGCTCTGTAAATGGCAACAAATAAGAAAAAAAATACTTCAAAGAGTATAGAGAATCACTTTTTTTATGGAGTATAGGGAATCACTTTTATTCCTCTTTGCAGTGACTAATATATCAGAACAATATTGAATGAGTCAGAGTGATCGTCTCTTCAGACTGTGAAGGATGTGTTAAGCTCAGTATTTTTAAAAGCATGCACCATATTTTCACAAACATGTGTATTTAGTTGCTGGAAGTGCCCAGGAGTGTGGCCAGCTGGACAGAGGTGCTTGTTCCCCCTTTGAATAAGCAGGTAGATTCCAACACACTTGAGTAATCTTTGACTTTTGGCCCCAAATTAACAGCTGCAAATCAAAACTTTGGTGGAAAATACCTGCATTGCTCCCTTTGCAGGTACTGCAATACTGTTAAAATAATTTATAATTTATAATCTCTCTGTATGTTTTAAGGCTGTATTACTGTCCACGTGTTCTAGAGAGTAATTTGGACAATCTGGCCGTTTGGATGTAGTAAGCTGTGACCTTGACTGCTTTTTCCAAGACTGAAGTTAACTCTACATTGTTGGTGATAATACTGCTTGTTACACTTTAAAAACGAGCAATTCCTTAAAAAGGAGCAAAGAAAGACCTAGCTATTTTTTCCTTATCATTATAGTGGAGCTGGGGAATATTTACTATGATGTGCTGAAAGGAATGGTAGGGAACAGTTTGAGAGAGATTCCCATAGACTTCCTGTTACATTTTAAAACCCTCTTGTTGTCCCAGAACGCTCATAAAAATATTAGTCACATCAACAAATAAATCTAGGAACCCCTTAATGGATAGCAGGCTGAAAAATAAAAGAGCCCTGGAAAGCTTGGATGCCCATTTGCATGGGAGAGCCTGAAATGGATGATAAATTTCTAAATTATTCGAAGAGGGGAAGGAAAGTTATCAGGTCTCTTCTACTGAAATAATTTTTGTTGCTTGCTTACTTCTGTGGGAGCCCATGATAGGTGGCTAGGGGCAGATGCCTATCCAATCTGGCAGGAAAAAAATGTATTTCCCAGCCACAAACCTACAAAGGCTTAGATTTTCTTCTTTTTTTTCTGTGCAAATGTGAGGTAAATCTGCACGTCTTCCATTTTAGGTCAATTAACATTCAAACAAGTGTTTTAGGGACAGCCTGTGGAGCAGTGTGCCACCTCTTCTCTACTAGCCCTTGGAGGGCAGCTGGGAAACTAGATAAATCTCACAAAAATGGGATTGTAGCATCTGTCTTCAAGCTTGCGCCAGCCAAACTTATTTGTCTTAACTTTTCCATCCAGTAGTTTGCATCCACTTAAGGGGTGAAATAAGATGAAGCGAATCTGCAAATTATTTGGCAGGCTTTGGGTTTGCCAGGTAGGTAAAACGTGCTCTGCAGGTTGGGAATGTGGCTATAGAAATCAGTGGGGGCAGCTGACTGCAGAAAGCTACTTGGAGAAAGTGGCAGCTGGCCGGGTGTCCACTGGAACCAGAAGGGGCTTTGACTTGTGGTGTGCAGGACAAGTGCCCTGGCAGGTACTGGCTGCAAATCACACAGTTCCCCCACACTGGTGTTTAAACTGCAGGTACAAAACTGAGACATACTCCAGTTTCTGCATCGTAGCAGTCAAACCACTGAAGGGAACGACAGACCTTTGTGTTTTAGGAATGGATAGCTCTTATTGCTGCTATTTATTTGTTTGGAGGACAAGAAAGAGAATGCTACCTTTAATACACTTGCATGTGTAGCTTTTATGCTGTTCCATTTCAAAGAATTCTCTAAATGTCAAAAAACCTGAGACACTCAAGCTGTTAAGGCTTGGGGAGGTCTTAACCGCTAAAGCCCTGAGCCATAGTCACAGTGCAGCTTTTCTAGGATGTTCGAAGGGTGAGTTGTGGATGCTGGCAAAAGCAGACTGGCTTCAGGGTGGCTGGCATTGCTAAAAATACTCTTGCAAGACCATATCAGCTAATTGCATCCTGTCCGAAAGGGGCTTTAAATGATGCACTCCTTCATAGCAATAATTTTTTTTTCACTTGTGTATAAATGCTTCAGTCTCTCTCTCCTTCTCTTCTTCTCCCACTGCAACAGCAGCTTTCAGCAGCCCTTGTAAAGCTGAAGCATCTTAATTTGAGGATAACCTTTCACATGTTTAATATCAGTAATTAATTTCTCCTGTTTGACTGAAGCAATCTAAGAAGCAAGTTATTTGCTCTCTGTCCTGAAGAATGGCAGGGAGAAGACTGTCAGTCAAGTAGATGGCAGAATCCTACGTGTAAGCGTTTTTGAAGATACTCTAATTTTTTTTTTTTTTTTTTTTTTTTTTTTGATGCTGTAGCACTTTGGCCAATATTTGTAAATAAACTCATTCAAATTTGTTTTCCGGGGTAGAGCAGTTTCCTGTAGCATGATTTTTGCAGCGGGCATGGCATTTGGTACTGAAGCTGAGCCCGTCTGGAGGGCAGGGAAAAGGCTTGCAGGGAAGGTGGAGGTGGTGCTGGCAGCAGTACGAGACGCAGAGCTCCCTGAAACCAGCCAGCATAATGAACCCAATTTACGATTTTGAATATTAAAAAGAGATAGGAAAGAAAGTGAACAAGAGAGTTAAATTCTATCCTATCTGCTATTTCTGATGCATTTGTTAAAAGTGATGCATTATGTTCAGGATGTGGCTGAATTAATGTGCTTTCTTTTTTTTCTTGAAAATCTTACCTGTTCATTTCCTGTATTGAGTAGGCAGAACTGAAATCCAAATGCCACATTAAGGTTGCTATTTTGTATCTTCATTTCTTTTTTTTTTCTTTAGTTTGGAGCAGCAATGTTAGCTGTGATAATATCCTGTAGCAGTGAATTCCATGGGTGAAGTCCACTGTGAATAAAAAGGAGTACTCTTTAATTCATTTTCAATTTGTTGCCTCAGTAAATAATCCTTTGGATGGGAGAAAGTATATATAATCACTTAAATCAACAACGGTCTAGTGTTCTATTTACTCTTACACTTTAGAATAACATTTGCAAGGCCTAAAATCAAACGTTAATGTTAACTAGAAATTAACAGCTCTGACTTTCCTATCAGTTGTCCAGTTTTGAAGAGAAAGAGATGAGGATCATTTTTACATTTACATTTACATTTTTACCCTCTTAAGTGAGCAGTTTCAAAACATTTACATTTTGAATGATGAGATAGCCTAAGGTAACACTTCTTGTCTGAGCTCATTCATATAATGGTCAGTTATTTTGGAAATGAAGTAAAACGAAAAATGAAGTAAAATGAAGAAGTGAGTCTGTGTGTTTGTGTGCGATACAGTAATCCCTCCTTTTTTGGCAAAATATTATAAAACACAGGATTGCAGACATTACATACTCTGTCTACTGTTTCCCAGCCGCTAATTTGTTGCACGTAGCCTAACAGACCCATAATTTAAAACTGAAGTATCTAAGTGGTATTAAAGTGAAGGTCAAAGTGCTTCCGGTTCAGATGTTGCAAAGGAGACCAAAAATTGTTTCCTTAGCAGTTAAAGATATTTGCCACTGTGGTGAGAGATTGACAAATATGTCAAAATGGGTCAAAAGATGCTAAACAGTGGCTGTCTCTTTGCTTGTCTTGCTTATATTAGTCAGCAAACAGTTTCGTTGGGCAGAAGACTCACTTTTAGAGAAACAATTTGTGGAACTTTAGGAAAGCGGAGTGTCTCTTGCTCGCACTGATACATTCCAGATTGCAAGTGCAAGATTAGACTTAAACTTGGGTCAAGCTTTTGTTGAAAGCAGGAGGAGATTGCAAAGGCTCTGAAAGGAATAATCAGCAAAACATCTTTTTCATAATCCATGTACTTGTAGCACACAAGGAAGTCCTCTCCAAACTGGTAATTTCTAACTGTAGAAACACTGATTGCAAAGATTGATTATTATTGATATTGTTGATTGACTTTTCTAGCAAGTTACTTGTTCATCTCTAGCAAGCAAATACTTGCTTGCTCTGTGTTTACTCTGTTTTCTGATTTACTCTGTTTACTCTGATTTCATTTTAATGCATGGTCACATGCATTGAAAATTATCTGTAGCATGCCTTGTATTTTTTCTTTCTTAATATTTCAGAGAAGCAGGTTTTCTGTCAAAAGACTGGACAGATTGAGAAAAGATTGGATGATAAGCCAAAAGCTAGTGAGGGCAATTCATCTTCCAGAAATTATGACTGATGTAGAAAATTTACAGCTAAGTACTTCCTTGTGTTGTCATTTTGCTATGTCTATGAGAATAAGACTATATGTAGAATTAAGGCTAGAATAGAATCAGAATTAAGACTAGAATAGAATTATGGATACATTAAAAAAACCTGTTGTATTTCCTAGTGACACCACGTTTTTTTAACACAGATGCATACTTCCACCCACTTATACAAGATGACACCCTTAAGGATTTTAACCTTTTGAAACTTTGTGAGAGACCAGATTGCTTTTTTGGCATGTGTATTGCATCGCGTCTTTCAAAGGACACATATAGCAAGCATGGAATTATAATTACATTCTGCATTTCTTTTTGTGTGAGTCATTGATAACATCAGAGTTTTCTGTTAGCAATAATTGTATGTTTCTGTGTAGAAATTTGTAGAGAAAAATGTATACCTTTTCTGTGTGCTAGATTATGAAATAGCTTTCTTCGGGTTATAATGCTGTGGATCAAATACACCCTGTCCCTCTGTGATGTAGTGACATATGTGCAATCTGCCAGAGAAGTGGCACATCTTTTTGATTCTTCCTCTCCTTTTAATCTCTAGGCATTAACACCTTCAAACTACTGTTTATTTTAGAAAACAAAGGTGTGTGAAGCATGCCCATGTCTCTTTTCTTAGCTAAATGTTGGCCATGTGTATTATTTAAATAATGAATAACATTTCTGTGGCTTCTTTTCTCTAAGTAGAAATAGTTAAGCATTTTTTAAAATGGTTTAGATAACATGCCATTACTCTCTTCTTAAAAATGAAAATTTTCTGATGAAGTTATAATTAAGCTCAGCACTTTCTTCTCTCTCTCTCTGTCTCTCTTTCTCTCTCTCTCTCTCTCTCTCTCTCTCTCTTTCTCTCTCCTTCTCCCTCTCCTTCTCCTTCTCTCTTCTTCTTCCTCTCTCTCTTCCTCTCTCTCTCCCTTAAATATTTTAACTGGAAAACCTTTATCTCCAGAATTCCTTCCTTCCACTGAATTTCTTTTTACTGATCTGTGTATAGGCTTTAATGTCACATTTTTCTCTGACGCTGACTGTTTTCTTTCTCAGCCTGATCAAGTCTCAGAACAGAACAAAAAACTCCTCTGTGGTTTTAAAAGAGGTCTTTATTAATCATTTTTGTACATTTGCCGATTAAGGCAACCCTTTGGTTGCCTTTACACAGGTAAAATACACATTTACCTGTGTAAGAGATGAACTCCTACTGCTTGCCTAACGGGGCATCTTTCTGTTCTTGGCTTTCTTGCTTCACACTTGTGCTTTTACTAGATGGTACGTGCTCTGGGCCTTTGGTTTTTGTTGTAATCTTTGTTTCTTTGTCATGAATATGAAACTTGATCAAATTGATCCTGTATTATACTTCTTCAACCCAGCACAACTTTCCTTGCCTAATTCTCTCCAATTCTTGATTTGTTTGATCTTGAAATAAGAATCCATTTCGGCAATGACATGGTTGGGAATCAAGAGAAGAAGATACGATGGCGAGAGGACTTTCTTTGACAGTCTCTGGTAAATCTTTTTTGAAGGCAAAATAGTAGAAATAATGCTATTAGAAAAAATTTAACTTTAAGTAGTGTTCCTCCTTTCGGGTCTTCAGTATAACTAGTTGGTCTCGTTCAAGCTATCAGCAGTTGTGGGACATTGTATTCTGCCGTCTACATCCTCTCCATCTGAGAGAACTCTGCATAAGCCATGTTTTAGACCACTCACTGTTGTGATATTTGAAGGCTTTCCTTTTTATGTACATCCTACTTTTATAATGTAGCATCTTCTATATCAGATGAAAAATAATACTGCTTGATTTTTCAAAATTAAAGTAGCTAGTAGCTTACTATGATTTTGCTGTCATTATGAAACCCATAGCTAAAATTCTAACAGTGTTTCCATTCATAGTGCATGAAATAAGTGAATTTTTGCAACTTTTAAAAATTTGTCCTGGATATTCATAGTGCTGGTGTAGAATATCAGAGAGCCAGTTTCTTTATTGCCTGAAGGTGAAGTGCTGTAGACTTAGCCATGTGTATAATTAGAGTCAAAATATAATGCAAGAAATGCTGTGTGTATATATATATAAAGAAAGATTTTATTTTACAGTAGTTCATATCAGACATTTATTTTCATTGAGATTTTTGATTCAGTTCAATCATCACGCCCAATACATACTATACATAAATACTAAAATCTGCTTTTCGCAACTTTCCTTAGGTGTCTGCAAGTGCAACCTCTCAGTTGTGCAGACCTCTACAAATCTGCTTCCTGCTAATTTGCTGAAAGCGAAGCAAATATATTCTCTTGTGTGCACTCAAATAGATCCTTGCAATTTATCATGCCCCTGTCAATTTAAACAAAGATTGCCCAGAGATAGTACCTGAATATGAAATACTGCCCTGTATTCTTCTGATAGCCCGAATAGGCCTCTCCTGATTTCTACATTTTTATTGTAGGTTTTAGAGATACTGAAGAGGCTGAGAGTGCACCTACTTTCAGTGTTTAAAAATGACAGTTAGCATAATCATCTAACAGTTAATGTCTTCCTATACACAAACCCCATTAAAATCGAGAAAGAAGTAATGCACAGATGTTGTAGTAAGTAAAAAGGAAAAGACAGGAACTTCCAGATGGTCAACGGTGTGCCCTGGAGGATGCTGCAGTGTGAATCTCTGGAAACAGCAGGATAGCACTTTATTTCCTGCCTCCCTTGGCCACAGTTATGGTATTTTGAGGGGTTTCCATTTGCTTCTTCCATCTGGAGGAAGCCCCTTTCCTGTTGCCCTTCAAACGGAAATGTATCAGTGTTAAATACAGGATTGTTCCAACAATGCACAGTGTTGTGAACTGGAAATGAACAACAACAACAAAAAAACTAAAAAGCTCTCTGTCAAAGTATCCTGCTTGCATAATTAATGCATGTTAGTCGTTGTCAAAGTACACTGAAACAAGAATGTCACTTTTTTTCTTTTTTTTATTTCTCTTTCCTAATGGATGTGATAGCTAAGTCACTGAAATGGATGTGATAGTTGTGTTGAAAATTGCTTCCAACATTTTTAAAGCTATCGATTAAGGATTTGTAACATTTAAGGTGTAAACGAGTATCTCTTCTGAGGAGGCAGAAGAATATTCCCTTGGGGATGGGGAGTGCAAGTAATCCCAGGACAGTAGGATTCTCACATATTTTTTCAAAGCAGGTGAGGTCGGTCGCTTCCCTGCAAAGTGTCTGGGGTCTTTATGGGACAGGTCTAGCTACTGTTCAGTTCCCCTGATGAGCCCTGCATGACCTAAGACTGGAAGGGGCCTCAGGAGGGCTCTAGTTCAACCTGCTGCTCTCAGCAGGGTCAATGTGGAATTTGGACCAGGTTTCTCAGGGCCTTGTTCTGTTGGGTTTTGAAAATCTTCAAGAAAGGAGGTCTGCAACCTTTCCAGACGGCCTGTTCCCAGGCTTAATTTTCTTCATAGGGATTTATTTTTTCTTACCATTATAACATCCTGACTTCAAGTTCTGGTCTTCATATCTTGTTTTCCTGTACGTGTAAGTCTGGTGTCATATATGTTTGGTCTTCATATCTCTCTCTCCTCAGTAAGGAGCCTGCCCATATCTCTCAAAAACCTCACTTTTGGCCCTTGGTTGCTGCGGCAGGTGCCCCAAAGAGGTTTCATCTCCAGGCTGAATAAATCCCATCCTTCAGCCCTTCGTCACAGGACTCCAGCCTTGGCCACCTTGGCTGACCTCCCCTGGACTTGCTCAAGTTTATCAGTGTATTTCTTGCACTGAGAGACCCAAAGTTGGATGCATGCTGTAAATGTGGTATGATGAACACCGAGGAGAAGGAAGAATAATCTGTTTCCATGATCTGTTGGCTGCACTGTTGTTAGTACAGCCCTGGAGCTAATATTGAATTCCCAAGACAGATATACTCCAAAAATTTTTACAATGCTTAAATGTAAGAAGTAGAAACTAGGATGACTTACAACTACCATTATTTTTATTCAGTCTTTTTTTTTTTGATAATCAAACAAAAAAGTCAAACCTTCTAAAATTAGATCAAAGGATCACAAGTTAAAAAAGAAAGTTGATGTTAGATTTCATATCTGAACAGTCAGAATTTGTACCCATAGCAGAACTCTAAGGACTTCTTCTGTCCCCTTTTCTGATTTAAAAAACAAAAGAAGTATTCAGCTGTTACAATAAATCCTACCCAACTCCCTTGCACAGAAGTAGCTTTACTTCTTTTCTTTAAGACATCCTGGATATAGGTTTTTATTTTTGGTTCCAACCTGTATAACAGGGTCTTGAAAGTCCTGCTGTGAAAAATAATGTTTTATTTTATTTATTTATTTTTATAGTATTTCTCTAAACTCAGTGGAATCTCAGCAAATCTCAGAGTCCAGTTTTCTATTCTTGGTTTTAAAAATATATAATAATAAAAAAATGACATTTAGCCATTGTTGATGTCTTCAGGGCATAGTCTGATTTGCTGTGTTTTAGCACATACAATATGCTTCTAAAAGCTGAAAAAAAGATTAATGTTTCTCATCTGGAAGTGCTGATTATTAATCAGTGTTGTTCAATAACACTGTCATAGTCATCTGTCACTGATTTGTAACGGACTGATTAATAGGAGAAGACCTTGACATTTCTCTTCAGTTTCCAGAGCTGCCCAGTGCTCGCTTTCTGCAAGGGGCTAACTGGCCAGCTAGGAAACTGTTGGCATTGCTTTCCTGGTAACCATGCCCACATAATAGAGTACTTTTAATTAGGTGGTAAGGCTTGTTACTGTGCGAATCACAGACAGCTAATTTTTTTTGAAACCTCAGGAGAAAAATTAGTTCAGAATGTTGCTGTATGCGTTCCTTTCTCTGACAGAATATCCATCTTATGTGGGATTTATAAATTACAGCTAGCAGTAGTTATTTTGCTATAGAGTTGCAATTTTGAAATAGGTGCTGGGAAAGCTTGCTTGTGTTTCGGAGGTATGAAACTCTTGATGCTAGTTGTTCTAGCACCTGTTGTGTTGGATTTTAGATCCACTGGAACAAGTTTTTCCCCAAAATTTTGTCTTAAAGCTGCAAGATTAATATCTTTCTTTGACATTAATATTTAGCTAACTCTGCTGAGTTTAGGGGATCTGTATATCAGAAGACCTTTCCTTCTAATGTCTTTCATTTTAAAAGAAGGCCAGGAGAAGTTGCAGTATGACCATATGAAAATTTGAACTATTCATTGTTTGTAATATATCTGGCCTTTAGGTTAGTTATTGTTATCAGAAGTCACGCCTACTTTTTTAAAATCTTATTCTATATATATGTGTGTATTCTTAGGGAACACGTAATTTCAACATGGAAAATAGTAATTGATGCAATGTACTTGGAGCAACCCAGGATATCATTGCATCAGCATCAAACTCAATTGTCCTTTTCATTTTACATTGGATTTGTCAACTAATTTCATTTGTTGTAGAAAAGTGATGTTTTATTGTGAGCTCACTCTTTTCATAAAATAGAAAAATAATTTAAAAGTAGTATTTTAATGTACTGAAAATATCAACGTGTTTTTAAGAAGTGGAGTGATAAGGAAATACTGGCTTTTTTAGCTTTAGACTTTCACAAAGATGGATACTCAAAGGCATGTTCAAATACTTCTGATGCTCTAGCACATAACGCGTGTACCTTTCCTAGGATGTGCAAGCAGAAGAGTTAAAGAAGATGGACCTGACTTTCAGAATTGCCAGGCTCCATGTGATTTATTGAATCCTGTTTAACACGAGATACCTCTCCATTATGGAAATCTGACCTGCAGAGATGGATCTGTGCATTAGGAATCAGTTGATTTTGCCCGGGGAGGGAGAAGGAACATGCCAGCAGTGAAATATTTTAGAGCCTTGTCTTCTTCAAAGAAGATCGCAAAGTAAAGTAAATCAAGGCATGTTATTTTCATGTATGTTTCTAACATTTTTCTCTCCTTAAGATACTGCATTGAAAACATGCACAAGGAATTCATTCTTAGTAACAGTTGTGGATTAAAATCAATACAGATTTGTTCTTTGACATGTTAATAGCCAGGTAGCCAGGACTGAGGCACATACAATCACTTAATTGATTTTTAAAACATTTCCTTTTAGGTTGGCATTCTTTAATGTATATTACTTTTTTTTTTTTTTTTTTTTTTTTTTTCAATTAACAATCCAAGATCAAGTGCTGTGAATGCCAAGAGATTCCTTAGAAAGACCAGTGTTTTCATTCCATGAGTTAGGTAACATATCTAAAATGCCATCTTCTCTTAACAGAAGGAAGACAGAGGAAGGTGTAAAACATAATTAGAAAGAACTGCTGTGTTGTATTACTTGAGTTAGCAAAAATTTTGCTTATCAATCACTTTAATGCCTGAGTTGCATGTGATATCTAGCTAGATTTTTACTTATGCGTAGAATAGGAAATATCTGGGATACAGCTTTTAAGTCAGCAGAAGTGATCTGTGCTTAGTCTAAGACTGCAAATGATGTAAATAAATTAATGACCTTCTGGGTATTTACAGAGAATAAATAGAGATATTAGGAATGAACACAAAAAAAAGTCTTTCATGAAGTGAACAATCAAACCTGCACAAAAAGATACTGTCAGTGCTGTCTACAGTGCTACCATGACCCCATTGGTATTAAACTTTTTGTTTGTTGCTATTTTTTTTAATCATAATCCTGCAAAAACACATTGCCTTTTAAGTACCTCTGACCACAGTCTGTAACATTATAGACTTTCATCATGAACAAGGTAAAAAGATTCCTGGTTAAATTGCTAATCTGTTTGGTTTTGCATTTGTTTATGTTTTTGTTTTATTTTTCCTCTTGATTGTTCCTGTTTGGTAGTATCCAGAATTCAAATTCAGGGGCCTCAGGGGCCGTTCTTTAACATCCTCCTTTGCACTTTCTCTTATGTGTTTTTGCTGGTAATCATGAGCAGACAGCATCTCTCAGTGCAGCTCACACCACCTTCCTGGCTCTCAATCTTGTACTGTAGTATAATTAAGCTCATTGTATATTCAAATTTCTTCAGAAAGAGCAATTGCTAATAAGAAGGATTCAATGTAATAAAGTGTTATGATGGTCTTGACCTTGCAATATTTGATCTTTGTACCTTGCATTGATTTATTGCAAGTTTTGAGTGGTCAGCATCCTGCTGTAACTCTCTCTATTCTGTTTTTGGAAACAACTGCAGTCAAATATAGAATGTGTACTGCTACCACAACTATCTTATACCTTTAACATAATAATAGCAAAGATGCAATGAGACTGGTCTGTTTGAGTCGTAATTACTGAAAGCACTAATATCAAGGTTTTAATTAATATAATTTACATGATGTTCCTATAAAAGAAACAGGAATCCTTGGTAGTTATTTCACAGGTTGGGAGAAAAAGTGAGGATGAGCCTCAGACAGTTTTCTTTAGTATGTATGTGCATGGAGGTCTGGTGACATGAAAGTCACCACATCTAGTGCACCCTGGCAACGCTGTGGTTGGGCACAAAAGAGAAATAATTGAAGAAAACGTAATTGTACAAATCAGGTATCAGTGAGAACATGAAATACTGGATGAAGTAACCAGTTTGATTAAGATATACTATTCATTAGATATCTGTAAGAAAGACAGATTACTTAGATGGAACATCACATTGTTTTCTGGCTTTTTAGGAAGTAAGAGCTGGGGGATTTGACATTTGAAGAATCTTTCAGCACTTGGTGTGAGGATTTGCCTTAGGGATATCAGAAGTCCTGATGATAGAATTCACTGGCCAGAACAAGCTGAAATAAAGCTAATGAAGAAAACTTTTAGAGAGCATAAGGATGTTCACACTGATGTAAGAAATATCAATTTGTTGTGGTTGAATTTGGAGGGGAAGGAAAGCATTTTTCATCATTCAGCACGTGGCCATCGTCTCTGGAAACATCTGAGCAAAAGACAATGTAGAAAATAATTTTGAACTTTGTCGCGTGCTTACTTCAGCTTTCACCAACTCTACGTCAAAGTGAGCATTCTTTGGGCAAAGTTCTTTGTACACAAGAGTTAATATGGAGAGGAGAGTCTTCAAAGACATCTTTTGTTGTGATTATTCTCTTTAATTACTTAAGATGTTTTTTGTTTTGTTTTCATTATGGTGTTTGTGGAAACACACACCCATTAAACCACCTAGTTTATTGGCTGAAATGCTGATAGCACTTTTTTTTCCTTTTTTTCTCTTTTTTTTTGATAGAAAACAAGCCTTTGGCCTTGTTTGGGGTTTGGTAGGGAAGCTGAGTTATATTCTTCAATGATGGTCTTTCGAGCAGCAATGATATTGCTTGTTGATGGTGATGTCTTCATAGTATCAGTAAATTAATTAAAATATTCTGAAGCAAATGGACTTTCAGAAAATGTGCAGATGGAATAAAATAGGTGAGCAATATGTACATGGAGCCCTTAGAAATCTTGGTTACTTTTGTGACAGATAGGAATCTGTAACAGAGGCATAAAGAAATCACATGGGTGATGAAAGTAAACTCCATCAGCTAACGATGTGCAGATTTTTTAGTCCTCAATAAAAAAATTATTGACTATTTTTGGTTCCAATACGGATACAGATTTTTTTTTTTTGTATCCTTGTAGAGTTATTGGGCCCTGACTGATTTGATCCTTTTATTTATATGTCAAAATTTACTTAATCTTTTTAGCAACAGTGAATTTTTCCTGGAGGCACTGACTGAGCAGACCAAGTGTCTTCTGCCAAATAGCCTGTCTTCTGTGATTGACTACATTAGTGTATTTTGATGCACAATAATGTGTCTAGTAGTTACAGAAGTATTAAGACTCTCATTATTACATGATATATCATATTTATGTACTGGGAGATGAAACTATTTTTTTTTTTCTGTATTGTTCTTCTATAGAGAACCAAGATGGATCTGAAGATGCCTGTCATTTTGGACATATTTTAGGAGAGCAAATTTCCCTCTGAAGCTACAACTTTGTCAGGATTTCGTCTCTTGCTTTTAGAAATATCACATGCCCTCCCCACATGTAGGAGGTCTGCTTCTGAAAGCATAAGAATTATGACTTTTCAGAGAAAGAGAGAGAGAGAGGGAGAGAGAGAGAAAAGCCATGGATTGTGATTAGTACATTGGCATTACTCCAGGCAAACACTGTCACCTTCACTAGAAGCAAATTGAGTTACATCTGAAGAAATACAAGCAAAGTATAATTTGCTGACATACTGAATGTTGTTACAGAAGAGAATCATTAATGAGGAAGATCATTATATAATAACATGATTGCAATGTGATCACATTTCAGAGGATTTTACATCCTTTTATGAAGGATTGGAAGGCAGACAGATAAGGATAGTAAACTGGAGAAAAAGGAAGAAGGCAAATGGACTAAGAAAAATAAGAGCCAATAAAAATGAGGAAAATATTAGTAAAGTGAGAGATGGGGTAGCAGGTGCCTCAGAGACAAAAGCAAAGAAATGAGACAGTCTGGTCTTTGGGAAATATTGAAATATTCAACAAGTAGATTTCAATATTCAGATAAAAGCATATGCTTGCTGGAAAGCTAGATAATACAGACACCTAAGCCAGGTGGGAGACGGATAACAAAGGAAAACAGTGCCTACAAAAGGATTTGAGTAATAACATCTTGAAATGAGAGTAGAAGATTGTGACATAAAATGAACTTTTTTAAAGAGGAGGTGATCAGGCATTTAAAAACAGATGTCAATAGTGGCAAATGTGAGAGGGAGGTGAATGGAGAGTGAGGAAAGCATGTGTACCTGAACATTGCTGGTGACAGCATTTGATATTTTCGGTTTGCTTTTTGATTGGGAGGGAGGATGTTTCTCTTGAGGTGATCCAGTTGAGGTGATCCGGTTTTGTGTTCTGCATCAGCATGGTAGCTGGTGAGGTATGCGCCAAACCTACCCTGGGAATTAACTAATTCTGGCTTTCATTTGGAAAAAAAAAAGAAGAAAATAAGAAAATAAAAAGGAGTGTTTTGTGGTAGTATATCATTCATTTGCAGCCCAAAATTTCCTGTGTCTCTTCTACCTTTCCCTCCATTGCACCGGGTGCCAACTGGTTTTTAAGTCAACGAGTCTCTAATTGGGTAACATTAGGGATCATCTTACTAGCTACAGTTGGGTAATGATGATATTTGCTGGTTTGCTTGCCTAGTGAAAAAATGATGTTGCTTTATGTCTCTGAGGTGTAGTTGTTGTTTTAAGGAAAATAATGTTCTTTGTAATATTTCGTAACAGCTTTAAAATGAAAAAAAAATAAAGCTCATGACCACCTAGAGATACTTTTTAGTAAATTAGCTATGTTTGTGTATTTTACAGGAAATGAGACTTTCCTTGGTAACATTATCTTAATCATCACATGTCTCGCTGGGTTATGACCTCTCTATACTAGTGCAGCAATTAGACCTTTAATTATTTTTTTTCTTCTTCTTGGACATATTTAAAAATAATTAAGTAGTGCTGTCATAGGCTGGCTGAAGGATACAGGGACATTTGTTCTGCATTTCATATTATTTGACTTCAATGTTGATTTTATAAAAATGGTGGCTGTATATTGCTTAAAAATTGCTTTTAGAGTTTTTTTTTTAATTTGAAAATGAACTTATTGACATTCACTTTTTAATGATCAGAGGGAGAAAAGTTGCCCATTCTTAGCTATTCTGTTTCTTTATGTTTTAAGCAATTATTCTAGAACAAATCTTTAAGGTGGATTTATTTCAGAGATCTTGGGGGAAAAGAACTGTGTGAGCTTTTTTAAACACTTTCTTGCTTTGGGAGACTTGTGTGCTACTGTTCTTGAAAAATGCAGTGTGTTTGCTGTGACAGTTGAGAAGGACTGAAATGACCCAAACCATCGCAACGATGGCTGCAATGCTCTTGGTCTCCTTAGCCTTGTCTCTGTGAGGAAGTCTTTGCTGGAAAATCTGTTCTTTATTTACTCTTCTTTCATTGCAACTGCTCTGTTCAAAGTGCTTCAGATGCTCATATGGGCACATGAGAGTGTTTTTCCATAAACATGCTGCTTTGATTTGATGCATGCATAAACACAAATTGGCTTTGCACTTCAACCAAGAAAACTGAGCAGTGAAAAAGAAATCTTTTTTTTTTTTTTTTTTAAATAGAAAGCTATATATCTTAACCTTCCTGATTTGACAGTGTGTTTACTAGCCGTTGTTCTGTTTTGCTGGTGAAGGCTGCAGACTGACAAAGAAGAGTTTGGGTAGTCTGTGCTGAAGTGGAAGGCATATAGTAGGGATGTGAAAGGAGTGGTGAATTTATGCTGAAGTTCAAAGAGAGAACATGAAAGTGAGTGCCTGGGCAGGAGTGGGATAGGGAGAATTTAATGTTTTGTCAGGAAGAAGGAACAAGGTTCTGCAAGGGATGGATCCATGCAAGTGGGATGATGTCTTTCCTGAAGGGGTTGTTAAGCGTCATAAACCATAGGGTCAGGGTACCATCTTCACCTATATGGCTTTGGATTTTTTTTTTTTTTGATTCCTGCTTGTGAAAAGGCTAGTTTTGTATATGCAAAACAGTAATTTTAAGGGCAGATACCAACTTATTCATGCAGATAACATCTGTGTAGTAACTAGTTTTGGTGCTCACAGAAGCACAAGGTTGGCATGTTGTGGTAGCTGTGAATGGAATTATTAGTATGTTTGTGGGCATGAGTAAGCAAAGAAACCTGCTTTTAAAAACTCTTGACTTTATGTAATTAGTGCATGCAGGGACTGGACATTCGAAACTGACCTTATATCTCTCATTTTGCAATAGTGTTAAAGTGTCTTGTTTCTTTGACCACAAATAAATTGTAGTCTTGTAAGGCTTTCGGAAAGTATTGTATACTATTGGTGCTTGTTTGTCGTTCAAGTTCCAAAATGCTGGTTACCAATAAGTGCCCTTTTTGTTGGCTCTCTAAGGAATACAGTGTGTATTAACAAGAAACAGAGAGCTATGAAAAATGCATGAACTGCCAGGAACTACTGCAAACAAGGGTACTGTAAACGGAACCATGATAACCTGGTACACTTAGAGAATCTTTCTGTGATAAAATATTAACCCACCTTATTCAAAAAAAAAAAAAAAAAAGAAAAGGAGAGGGGAGTACTTTTTTCTCCATCTATCTACATGTGTCTACATGTGTTTGATAATGCACTTTGTGCGTTGTTAAGGTGTTGGCTGTCATTCTTAGATGTGCTAAACCTAGAATAGGCAAAAACAAAATCTTTTAAGGTCCTCCTGATTTATAAGTATGTTTGCATCACCAGCACAGACTGAAGCAATAGATGGCCTCCACGGGAATGTATCAAACCCTGCTTTAAAACCCAGCTTTGATAGCTTTTCTCTCATTCCTTGGGAAAGTGTTTCCAAACCTCCCAATACTCTTGAAATGCTTAAGATGGTTAAACTCCAGTGATGGTTTCTTCAGAACCATCCTGTGCCTTCTTTATAGCTGTGCCAGATTATCCCTTTAGCTATAAGCAGCTTTTAATACCCGTTCACTTAGGTCTCCATTCTGCCTGTTACGTATTTCCAGAAACCTGGTATTTTCTCTTAGCCTGTGTTGATGTATGAGCTGAACTCACACTGAACTCTTTTAGTGTCCCCCTAAGTCTCAGAGTAACCCCCTGCTTTATTCCAAATTGAAGCTGGATAACTAAAACTGTGACCGCTAACGTTGTCAGGTCAGTGCTTGGTATCATGACATATGTATTTCCTGTATTTGCACAGAATAACCTATAGAGATGCTTGTATGCTACTTGTTTGCGTATAGCTGTGTTACAACAGTTTCTTCTGGTCAGCTAAAAGGGCAAGCACTGCTGCTCATGACCACTTAGTTGCCAATTAAGATCAGCTTGTTTTTTTTTTTTTTTTTTTTTTTTTTTTTTAGTATGGAAGTATATAACTTTTTTGTTTTTCCTTTGGTATTATGAAATGTGATTCTCTTTCTCTTCCTGAAGACCTCAAGATCATGCAGTTCTGAGAGGCTGATCTTGCTATTTGTATTGACAGTACCTCCCGACTCTGTGTTATCAGTAAGCTTCATTATCACTCGTATTTTTAACTGCTGCGTCAATTAGAGAAAATATTAAGGCCTTTGCCAAGATCTATCTTCAAGGGACTTTGCTAATAACCTTTCTGCAGCAGGAGAGTACTTGTAGCACTGCTCAGACTACTTCTATAGCCAAGCCACTTCCATTTTATACTTTTAATCCTTGATTTAATTCATTTCCCATGTAATGTATTATAAGCTGCTTCACTGAAGTTGGAATAAAAACAGACTTACTGCAGTTGTTTGGAAGCTGGTTAAGAAAAATATTATATGGGTGTGTTTGGTAAACCTGCGCTTGACTTTAATACTTTTCTGTTATTGTGTCCATGCTGTTTTCCTTCAAAACTTTTTGTAACGTTTTGTGTAGAGCTCAAAAGATGTGCCCAGCATGGTCTGTTTCTTTCTCATGTATATGTGCTCTTCTTTCACTCTCCAGAGTGATAGGTTCATTAAAGCTTTTGCTTCTAGGTTTATACATCTGTTCTTTCTGCATTAGTATTAGAGATTATTTGACCTCTTAGTTTGAACAGGTTAAGCATCTTAATTTTTCCCATGTACATGTTTTTATTAATCTTTAGTATTCTACTGTCTTTTATGCACCAAAATAGTATGAAGATTTCCATTGGAGATCTTCACCAAGAGCTTACTTAATTTTTTTTTTTTAGCTGCCATCTTTTTATCCAAGTATTCACTCAAGTATTCACTAAATTCAGCTAATTTAGTCCTGTCTCCTGTTTTTGGCCAGAAGAGCTTTTCACTAGGCTTAAATTATCAAGCTGGCAGTAAAAGCACCGGTCAAATATATTGCTGCAGATCTGCTCAATAACAGAAACAAATTACAGGCAGAGCTGTCACACGTGTGGCTCTTACATTGCACAGCCCATTTTCGTGCTGTCGCTGGCAGCCGGCTGCATGGCGTGGCTGGCGGGTTCCCATTCCCCGGGGGGGACAAAAAAGCCAGAGGTGGCACCGGCAGCTGCACACCTTGATGTGCTAACAGGTTCCCCTGCTATTTAAGAGCGGTGCCGGGTGCTGACAGATGGCTTGCATGAATCACCGAAGAAAACCACCTGTAAATGAAACCCTCCTGGCCGCGTTAATAATTAAAGAGTCAAGAAAAAAAGAAATCATCATCCAGACTAGTTCTCCATCCGTTGTGGGAGCTGGCGGGATTGCCCTCCTGATGCAAAGGCTATAGCCAGAGGACCTCTTGGAGCAGTAGGTCTCCTTAGAGGTTATCTGCTTGCCTCAAAGTCAACCACAAGGGTTGCTAGAGAACAAGCCAAAATATTTGTTCTCCCTGTCCCTGCCTGGGCAAGCACAACTGCTCCTTATAGCATTTCCAGCCCTCTGGAGTGAGATTTGCCCACACACTCTGAGTCAGCGTCACTCTAGCTTCTCTGCAGCACTTGGAGTTTATGCTCCAGGAATGGGAAGCAGAGTTTGCCAGGGGGAATTCTGTACTATACATCCATATTGTCAATGCACATCTGGATACAGCAAAGTGAAGGGCTGGGAGAACTCCATTTTATGGAGAGTTTTGAAGTTGTGGAAATGCTAGTTAGTGGTGCTCATTTTCTAAAATATTCTTGCAAAATATTCCCAGTACTAACTTGTTTTTAAAAAGTGCTTTTTTGTGTGTGAAAAATAACTAAATGGAAGCGTGCTCTTTTTCTGGATTCAAATTTTTAATATGTCTGGTGTATTTGTTTAATTGGGGCACTTATGAAGTAGCTCTTTAAAACACTAATATAATTATATATTTTTTCTCACTGAAGAAGTGAAAGAAATTGAAATAAATTGGATACACATTTGGAAGAGAATGTTTTAAACCCAGAACTGTTTTCTTCTTTGCAAGATTTAAAATTCTTAAATAGGAGCTGCTCTGTTGCATCATATTTACAGAGTAGATCTGTCCTTAAATAAGACTTATAAATTCCTCCTCTTTCTTTAATCAAAGCCTCCTGACTGTAGCCATTCTCAGACAGTGCTTACCTTAAATTTATGTTAATTTGAGACTTGTCCTGAAGTATGGCTGGGTAGGCACATAATTGCCAGCTGTCAGAATTTTGTTTAGAAGTGTAAGAAAACTTGATAGTGATCTTAAACTCAGGGCAGTTAGTGTTATGTGAGAATCTGTTTTAATTTAAACTTTAGGTTGTATCAAAAGGATTAAATGCATGCTTGGAGTGAGGCCTAAAGGGAAATGAAATCCTCCTATCTGTACCCTAAGCCCCCAGAAAAGAACTTATTTATGTGAGAATATAATTTTTTTTTTCTTTTTTGATGTTGGCAATGTGCGGATTGTGCAGGGCACAGGTTTCATGTGGTCATAGACCTATATCTTTCAGTGCCAGAAGACTGATTCTTTGTTTCAAAACCACCCACCTAGTTTCTCTTAAAAACAGTTGTCTTCCCACCTTGAATCTTTCTGCGATTTGTTTTTCCGAAGTAAAGTAGAAACAAAATAGTTTGGCCTTGCTGTGAATACCCCATGAGAGCTGCTCGGTGACTCTGGCTGATGGGGCTTCCCTGAGGCTGGGTCTGATCCACTGCAGGGGTGGCCCGGGGTGTCATGCCCTGGGTGCATCCCTATCTTGGAGCTTGACATCTCAACTTTCAGTAGTTAAATTAAATAAAATAATGCATTCCATAAAAGCCTTCCAGGTTTCACATCTTAAGAGCACATAGAGTTGATATTTGTGCAGAGTAATAAAACACATCTTCCAGTGTTAGAGACAATTTCCCATTATTTTCATTTTTTGCACAGTGGATCATTATCTGGATATTTGGAGGGAGGATGGTGTTACAGGTTAAAGTGGAATCACCACCTGCTTGGTGGAACAGAAAAAGTTCATAGCATAGTTGTAATTTGCAGGTACAGGTAATGCAGTAGCTTGTCCAAACATGCTCTCTATGGCTTTATAACCGTAATCCTTATTCTTTGTCATACAATGCAGGCAGCTTATAAACACACACACACATACACACACACACACGAAAGATAAAAAGTGGATAGAAAAGCAATAAAATTATTATCACTTGCTTTAAAGAGTAAAACGGAAAATACCTTTCCACATTAAGCTTCTGTAGATATATTTTTTTTTCTGATTTTGATCATCCTTTCACTTGCTTTTAGCTGCACAACAGATTTTTATTAGTTCCTAATATACATAATCTTATTGGCAATTAGAACAGACTGTTATGCCCTATATATTTCATTTTAGAAATGGGGCAGAAGTGCTGAGAATACTCTTGAGTTTTGTTATTGTTACAGATTTACAGTGATCCTTTACTTATGTAATAAATAAAAATAATAATTAAAAAAACACACACACATACACACACACAAACTTTATTCATGCCAAGTTAGTGCTTTGACTGTTCTTGTTGGGATATTCTGAATTTGAAAGTAGTATATGTGCATTGTAGACTGCTTGCCTTCACTGGCTTGTTGTTATTGTTAGAATGACTAGATGCTACGTAAAATCAGAGAAGATCACAGCAAAGCACCAAATGGAAAATAGAATAAAGCTTAACCTTAAAACTTAACTGTAAATGTTCTCTTTTGTAATGGAAGATGGTCAGGAAGAAAATTCTTTTGTCAAGAGCAACATAAAATTTGTGAAAATCACATTTTTTTTTGTCTACCTTCACTCCATAATAGACAATTATGGAATTATGGAATAGCAAATATATACTTCTGTTATTTTGTTTTGTTTTGCTTTTTCTTATCACTAGAGGTCAGGAAATAGGATTAGTGAAGACTAAAGGAAGCATATAATGTAATAATAGAAACAGACAAACTCATAATAATTCACAAGTAAGGTGAACTTGTAGACAGATGCTTTGGTAAACTGAAAAATAAGAATCCTGTTGTAAATGTTTGTTTTCCTCATATGTTATCTATCATTAAGTCTCCTGCGCTATATCAGTATAGCTTATCTGTAGTTCCTAATGGCTTGATCTCCAGACCCCAGTAAGCTTCCACAATGGTATATTTATTTAGAGCTTCTCTTCATCTGTGTTAGGAAGGTAAGACCTCAGTGAGATCACAGATCTTCTACTTCATGCAGATCTGCAGAATTAATCAACACATATTTATATTCACAAGGGTCACCAAAAGAAGACTTGTAATTGAAGTAATATTCATTTTAAAAAAGAACTGTCCGGGAGGTGGCTGGCAGCAAATGTCTGCTACACTATTTTATTTGAAAACTATGAAATATCTTAAAAAAAAATCCACCAAACCAGAACACCACAATGAATTTTGTTAATGGCTAATACTGAAAAGGTAGATTTTGGAAAGAGAATGACTTGCGCATTGGCATTTGCAAAGCTTTTGAAATGTCAGCATGGGAAGTCATATGAGATTTAAAATGTAGTTCTGATGCTTTTAATATCCTCTTCAAAATCTGCTTTACATCATACTCACTTTTACATTTGGCTGTATTAGTGCACCTGATGATTTTAAAGTCTTAATGGTAGGCCTTTTATTTTTAACTCAAGTTACAGATTAAGAAAAATGACTAATGTCTATATCTAGATAGATTTTTGTCTTGTATCCATTTGACATTAGACTGCATATAATTTATTAGTAATAATGGCTTATCTCTATCAAAGGTCTGTCTTTCCATTATAATATGTTTCAGGTTTTGTTTTCTGGAGATGATCTAAATACTCAGTAAAAAATGTTAGCATAAAATAACATTTGAACAAAGTGAAACTCAATCTCTGAGCATCGTGTTTGAAATCTGGGAGGCCACAAATCAAGTGGGCAAATAGGGAAGATACAGACTGTTTTCAGGTTGTGCAGTCTCTTTATGTATCCATAGCGGCCAAGGAGCTTAGATTTTGTAGCTGTGATACTTCTATCTGATGTAAACTAATGCCTCTGATCTGCCCTGTTACGAGATCTTGGATGGGTTCCTTTCCTGTCTCCTGGTAGGGGTTACTTGGATATCCCCATTTTTTTTTCTGTATTGGATGCAAAATGTGATCACATGATGCACATATGATCATTTCTGAAAGGTTACAGTTTCCCACACCACTCACCTGCACTTGGACCATCCTGGAAGAGGAGCTGGGACTCCTCCCAAAGAGGTGGAGCAAGCATGGCTTACCTGCAGATTATGGCCTTGACATCAATCCCAGTTCTGACCACCTGGTCTCCCCATAGTCCTCTGATTTCTATTCTCTTTCTGAGTGCCTGGGTGTAGTGAGTACGAGCAAGGATGACTTGTGGGAGGAGCAGAGTGAATGAGAGAAAAGTGTGTTTCTTGAAGAGAGGATTCAGTTTAGGTTTTAAGCTAAATGTGATGAGTGAGAAAGCAGTGTTTGAAGTCCTGTATAATTCAGAAATCTATCTCTGTTCTTTGTTTGGAAGATACTCCAGAAAGGTCATCCAGATTAATGGAGGTTATTCTTAACTCAAGAGATAAGTATTTTATGATTCAGATTTTGAATGAAATGCATCCCAGTACTAAACTATTTTGGCTCATGTGTTACTTCTTAGTGTTTTGGTCTGTTTTCAGACCTCCTGTGTGCAAACACAGATGCCATAAACTGAAAAAGTACAATATAAATATTTGTACATGGATATGGCATAAGGACAAATGTTCTCAGTGGGCATTTTTGTGAATCTACGCTCAGTTTACATTTGTCAGAGAAAAACACGAAGATGCTTGTCATTTTATATTTCTCATCTCACCCACGCGTGCTGTGATAAAGATTTTATTTCTTCTCTATTTCTTTTCCAGAGTTCTGGTTGGAAGGCAGGAGACTGTCTGTCCAGCAGTTGACTGTTTAGTGAGGCCCCGTGGTTTGCAGTGGGGCTGTTGAGACAGCATGGTTGAGAAGTGTTGGTGCTCCACAGGAGGTCTAGAGTAGGCACTAAGAGATGCCTGGACTTAGTACCATAGAGATGCCAAAATTATCTAGAGTTTTGCTGAACGACTTTTTCTTACTGCTGAGTGAAATTAATAAAAGCACTTTAGTCTTTTTCTGATATTTGTTGTTAAAATATTGGCTAGACTTCTTGCCACCTTCTAGCAGTCACAAACGTGGAAATAGGTGCTCACTGGAGTAAAGAGAGAGGCTGGAGTAGGCAAATATACTGGAATGAAGAAATAGTGTGGCTGGTGATGAGGTGGTTTGATGTTGAGATGAGGGCATGGTGAAAAATTGAGACTAGGATTTAAAAGTAGTGATGGGAAAGAGGATGGTAGGCTCCTTGTTCAGGCATTAAGGAACAATTATCATGTATAGGGCAAAGATTTGAGAAATAGGAGCCCTGGGAGCTCAAAGATATTGAGCTCTGGCAGGTAAGGACAGGAGGGGCAGCACTGGGTGCTATGGTGGGAAGCAGGGCAGTGTTGCCGAAGAACCTAGCACATGATGTCAGAAGGCTTCATTCTGAGAAGAACTTGGCCTTCACTCGTATGCCTGGAGGAGAGAACTCAGCAAATGCTTTCAAAAAATGGGAAAGGACTTAATTATTTGCCACTAGCCAATTCATTTACTTTATGCTGCATAGGTCCATAGTATAGTCTATCACTGTGTACTCTAAATTAATACATTTAATTTTTAGGATAGCGTTGATAACTGTAGGGAATTTTGCTTGGATGAAGGCAGATGAATTCTAAAAAGTTGAAACAAAATTTTTAAAATTTTACATGAATCACTCTTTTTCCCTAATAAGGTTACATATTTGCAAGAAAATTGCTGCATGGTACAATATGTTGGATGTATGTTCTATACATTTTCTATTCATCTTAACAAAATAACAAACTAGCATGAGCTTTGAAATACCATGTTAAGCCTGAATTTTCTGTTTGTGTTTTAGCACTTGCAGTCTTCTCTAATTTTCAGAACACAGATCTCACCTTGGAGAATATGAAGAATTAGATTTGCCAGATTAGGTTGTAGTAAATATCTTTCAATTATCTAGTTTATATTTTTACAGTCTTTAATAGGAATGGTCAGTTTCACCACAACCCTTACTCAAAGGTGCTCCTTAATATTTTGTCTCAGCTGTACTGAACTGTGCCAATTGCTGTATGAACTTGTATATGCTCCTATTTCAGAGAAAAAAAGCATGTAAATTAGAGTCACTTTTAAACTTCTCTTAATTTACCTACTCAAAGTAAGTTTTAATTTTATAACATGGTGTCAGCTTTGTAAAAACAGATGGAAGAGACTAGGTTGTCCATGACAACTCCTATGAAGATCACTGTGATGTGGAAGTGGTCAAACAAGGGAAACCATTGCCAAAACAGACATCAGTGTCATTTGAGCCAAATCCCTTTCCTGTATGAATCTGTAGGTGAGCAAATGACACCTTTCCTCAAAATATTAGCAACACTGAAACTGGGAGTGCTGTATTATAGTAAGAAATTCCTGCTTGACACAGATAGGTGTTTCACATTACCAGAGTGAATGTGATATTAGGTTTAGTGTCTACCGTGAAAGATCTGGGATGAGATCTCACTACAGCTTTTGTGACAAATCTGAATGTGAGCACTCAGTTTTATTATTCAAGTACTATTTTGATGTCTGATTTAGCTTATGGCAAAATCAGTTAATTTAGCAGAGAAGAGTATCTGTGTCTTCTCTTACTGCCCTGCTGTGTGAGGTACATTTTGCAAGTTTCTATTGGAATTGTGTTAATTAGTATATAACATGTATGCTTTGATTTTTACAATTTTATCTGTCAAAATATGGCTGCATTTAATGCTACAGGATTAAGTTAATTTAATTTGTGCAATTCTCTGTATTCTTGCAAATTCTGTTTCACATTAGCTTGCTTGTGGATGATGGTTGAGATTCTTGGTATTTCCTGTCTAGCTTGTGCTCAGCCTTTAAACTCTTCATGAATCAAATTGGAAATCTTGTAAAGTAGTACATGATATGTAGGGTACTTTATTTCCTTACTATCCCAGTCATACTTTTTTTTTTTTTTTTTTTTTGTATTTAAAAATAGTATTCTGAAATGACATTTTTAGCAAATCTGTTTTAATCTTTTGGCCTTGTAGAGTTCACGGATTTTGTGGGAGGAGTTCAAATAAACTATTGGGATTAAATGATGAAATGTAACAGTATTTTTGTTTGTTTTGGTGCTTTTTTTTTTTTGTTTTGGCTTTCCGGTAGAAGATGACTAAATCTGTGTTCTCTCCGTCCAACACTGCAAAATGCGCTGCTGTCATGGTGTTAACCTGCTAACCTGTGGCTTGTCACCGGGATTATCGTTTAGCTGAAAGGCAATAAAGCCATTTCTTAAGTGGCTAATGGAAGGGGCCATTCAGGAGTCTCATGGGTGATTATAGTGGTAGCAGCATTGCAGTGACAGAGAGGAGTTGCGCTGGCACTCTGCCCATCTTCCACGGGCACAAATCCCCTATGGGTTTGCTGTTCCTCCCTGCCACTTGTGTAAGACAGGAGCCATATAAGCTGCTAAAGCCACAGATTGGCTGCTGCTAAACTAAAGAATAATTTTTGTGAAGAAAAAATGGATATTGAGAGAAGTTAAGAGCAAAAGGTGTGTATGTGGATGGAGAGCTAAAGGATATTTGCAGTTCAAAATCATGGTTGTGCAATATAGAGGGTAATTTCATTTTTTTTTGACCTCTACCACAATTTAAATTTAATAATTGTGTGAGGTCTTTTTCCTCTGTTGTTTTGATTTATGCTAATGAAACGGAAAGGATTAAGAACTGGGCTAGGAAATATTCTTATGAGACAGGTGAGAGGAAAGCGAGAGCTGAACTAGCTAGGCAAGAGAAAAGTTGACACATTCATAAATGCAGGACGTTTCCATCAGATTTTGCAGGTGAAGTTCACCAAAGACTTTTCCCTCAGTGGTATGAAAAACAGCTTACAAAATATGAGAAGTAGGAAATACAGGAAATACAGTGTACTTTGAAATGGAGAAATATCTGTGACTTGTAGTTTCATTAAAAAAGATATGGAGCTTTACTAATTAATGGGCCTTAATACTGCTTTGCAAAAGGCAGAATATGTTATTAAATTCTAATAAACAGCTAGATTATTGTTTATTTTAAGGTCCAAAGGTGGATCCGGATTTTGATCTATGGGCAAGCTCTGTATTAGAATTTCTCTCTGAAATATTGCTATGCTAAAAATAGCATATTGCTATTCCATAAACCAAACTCTAGATGGGTGTTTGTGCATATGTTCATATATTCAAACAAATCAGAGGAAAGATCAAACTGAAATTGTATCTGAAAAATGTGTTTGCACGGAGGGGTTTAGGGCCTGGAATTTGTGATCTGTCATATCTTTCTAATGGATTAAGCTGAAATCATGGATCTATGGAGAGTTCAACATCTGCATGCTCATTTCAAGTGGTTAACTGTATAAATATTCTAATGAAGTAAGTATAATTGTATTTTTTTAAAAAATGCATATACATAAGGAAATTGAAATTTGCAGCCAGTGAGGAAGTAGGTTTGATGGTTGCATGCAAGAAAGAGAGAAAAAAAGTTTTAAGTTGGTTGAGCAACAATATTGAATTCATACAAATTGTAATGAAATTATAATCAATTGGTATTTCTAAAATATTTTATTTTTCCATGACGAGTTGGAAATTTTTGTATGCAATTTCTTTCTGGAGTCCAAACTAGAAGAAACAGAACTTGATTGCTTAATATTACTGACTTCATGCGTTTTGGTATTTTGCCACTGAGATTTCATGCACTGCAGGGATTAACCCATCTGTCATTATGTGACATGCAACATGCCTCAGTATGAATTATTGTGAATTGCTCTGTCTTTGCTTTTTTAACTAATCTCAAAATCAAGAGATGAAGACAGAAAAGCCATCTGAGATCATTCTAACAAACACAAAGTTGTTCTATTCAGTAGTTGGGAAATTTCCTAACAAAACCAGTTTCTTTTGGTTGGAAGTTATCAGTTTGTCAAAACAATACCCCCTTTCTTTACTTTCCCCCAATAACATGTATTTCTGTGAGTTTCTAAGGAAGTACTAGGAGCCTTTCCTTGGAAAAAATGCTTTTCAGTTAGTTGATCACTTCTGCACCCATGTTTGAAATGGAACACATTCTTCCTTTGCAGCCTACTGCAGACACCAGAGTTTTGGGTTCTCCTCTCAGCTTTGCTTTATCACCCTTGTCAGTCTAGACACTGATTTGAGTGCAGCCGCTAAACCTGAAGCCTTAGAAACTGGTATCCCAAGTTTAATTCATCCTTGAGATTTTCTATAGCAACTATATTACTGTTCTTATTCAAAGAATAAGAATATCATTCTTATTTATTCTTATTCAAAAGACATATTTTGTCATGGATTTCTGCTAGTCTGTTCAGATGGGGTTCTAGATTACCAAACTGAGCCATATTAATCAGTAGTGCATCTTGTAGAATATTTTAGGGAGGTACTGATAAAGAGGAATTATTTTCTATTTCTTGAGTTCAGGTAAGCTGAGTTACCTGCATGTAACCCATTCTCTGCTTTGTGTGCTCTGCACTTTGGATGCCATTTTAGAGCATCTTCCTCTTCTCATTAGTCAAATCATTAGTAGTTACTTCATTCCTTTTAGTAGTTACTTCATTCCTCCAGTAATACTCTGTGAACTATCTCCAACATTTTGTTAGTATTTTACCAGTCCAAAATTAAATGGTTATATATAGACTCTATGGCATAAGAGATATATACACAGGGCTATTGGAGTCCCTTTAGCTGAATGCCAACTTGCATAAAATATGATTTAGTAAATAAAATAACGGAAAAAAATTACACAGACCATGTCACAATTGTGTATTGTGTAGTACTGATGCATAAACACTATAAATTTCTTGAAAGAATTCTTGGTTTTTTTTCTCTTTTTTTTTTTTTTAATGCTGCTAAAGGTTTCTGTTTTGTACTGTGAGATCATGACATATATTTGGTATTTCTGTGAAGAGAAAACGCGGCCTTTTGAGGTTACTTTTTTTTCCCTAGAGAATCAATTGACAGGAATCATGATGGCAGTTGCCTTAGAACTACAGTAGATTGCATAAGAATAAGGTATACCAAGGTGATAAGCAATGCATGTTACTTGTTTGCTGATTAAAAAAAAAAACGTCTAGTATTAACGTCTCTCCATGTTTATGGCGTTATTAGCTTGTTGGCATGACTGGGGGTGGAAGCCAATCTGGTTATCATCACAAAGCAGCCTTGGAAGGAAAAAGTCAGTCATCGTTCCTGACCTGCTACACGATGATTTCTGAACTCTGGGGATTGAGGTGTCCAGTATTTATCATAAGAATAAGATGTGCTTGAAATGCAGTACAACTTCAGTGACTCGTAATCACTGATTTCTGGTTCTGTGAGGCATCCAACCATGGTGTCAGACAACTTGAAATATAGCCATGCAAGAGTACGGTTGGTTTAGCCCGGTGGGTGCGCAAGCACACACATGAATCACCTAATTTATTTGATCTTTCCTTAAAGAGATTTGTTTTTTGTTTCTTTGGTGGTGCTGCTGGTTCAGTTTCAAAAACAGAAGTGGCGGGGGGAAGAGTTCCAGGAATAGCTTGAGTGCAGAGTGCCAAATTGATTCCTGCTTATTATAACCTCGGTGCTCAGCATCTGAACAACCCTTTCCCCTCCTCAAACCTTCTTTCTTCAAAAAGTACTCATATGCTTCTCCGAAAGGTCCTGAGATGAATCCGTAGTGTAAAAGCTCTGGGCTCCACCTATATGGTTGCATAATCTAAAGCTAGCCACTCTTGCCAGTGCATAGAGCACATTGGCTTTCCACGATGTGACCAGGTATTTTGTGCTGCTTTTCCTGAGGGCAGTGGGGAGCCAGCATCTGCCTTCGGTGTGGAGGAGACAAGTGTGCGCTTCTCATCAGTAGGCAAAGAAGTAAAAATAGAGCCGGAGGAGCTGCTGCCTTCCGAGGCTCTGGATATTAACCGTGGGTGTCTCTGAGTGTTTAAAACAAAAAGGATTTGCAGGAAATGCACCAAGAATACGGCTCCAAGCATCTTTATAAAATCTCATCCCAGTCATTACTAAAGCCTAATTAGTATTTTAAAGAATAGTCTTTCTTCTTTGGTGGTTGCTCCTGGTTGGGTTAAAAACAGGGACAAACATGCTAGTTCAAGAACACCAGAATTATGGTAGGGCTATAGTGCTAGACTAACAACTTACTTTCTTACTCTGTTGCTATATTTTATATTGAAATAATCCTGGGTTAGAGTTGGACTGCTTCTCCCTGTGCATCAGCAGATGATCTTTGCTTTCACATGCACAGATCTGAATTTAAGAAATGTGGTCGATTCTGTTTAAATTAGTATAAACCCAACACAAAGAGAAGAATTTGACTTTTTGTTGTACTTTGGTAAGTGGAAATTTGCCCAGCTTAAAGGCTTTAGGATTTGGCGCAGTATTTATTTTAAATCCTGATTTCCCAGACATAAACTCTTTTAATGGAAGCATCCAGATATTTAAGAATATGCTGCAATTGTATTTTTGTGTGCTCCGGATGTGCTTTGACTAAAAAGAATTAGCAGATGTTGAACCACATAGGCTCGTTTTTCCTGAGGCAAAATCATTCCCATGCTGCAGTAACACTCTATGCCTACCTGATTTCTACCAGCTTTTTTGTTTCTGTTTTGAGAGGTTTGTTTCCTTGAAACAACTTGTACATTTTTGCACTATTCTGAAGCTAAATCTCTTAATCAAATTAAATGGTAGGCTTGGAAGGGGTCAATGATACAGAACTAAAGGAAAATGAGTTAAATTACAACCTTCTTTTCATTATTATGTCTGAGATATTTGGCCATTTTAAATACCTTGTGTAATGTCTGATATCTTGGTTTTATATTTTTCTTCTGTGCAGTAAGGAGTGCGGGTGACTGAGGTTTGATATTTGGGTACCATTCTTACCCAAGTTCTACTAAGATTAAGAATTTCTTTGAGTCCGAAAGTCCTGATCTTGAAAGAAACATTGATTTAGAGCTCAGCTGTTAATTCTTGGCTTATATTTTTTTAAGTAAGCGTAAAAATGCAAAAAAAAAAAGCTTGTAGATGTTGAATTTGGAGGGAGGTGATGTTTCCTCACTCACAGCATCTGAAGCTAATTTGAAATCTACTGATTCTGCTGCCTGCAAATAAACTGGAAGTCTTATTCAACATCTGCATAGGGTATTATTTTTGGAAATCCCAAGGACCACTGAAAAAAAAAATGGAGTGGAGGACCCACTTTTCTTTACTCCTCTGCATAAGTTGTTGGAGGAGAATGGAAGCTTTCTTCTGAAATGTCAGATTTTTAATGCAGAGATCACACAAAAAAAAAGGGTGGGGGTCAGGTTGAGCTTGCCAGCTTTTCCTGACCACAAAACAGGATGTGCTCCCCTCTCCCCGCCCCAGCACGCCATGTAATAATCAGACCATTCATACGCATTTCACTCAACATGTTAATACTGGCTTTCTTTTTTTTTTCTCCTTTTTCTTCAAAACATTTCCTAGCTAATAACTGATAAATGACTTTTGGCTTATATTGGCTTGACATTGATCTTCAGGCAAATGATTGCATTCTTGGCAAGAGAGATGAGCTGAATTAACAAAAATGTATAAATTGAATTAGGACTCTGATGCATAAGCGCGAATGTGTTTGGGTACTTTTATAAATCAGGAATTAAAACTCCAGCTTGGCATGGGCAGGCAACTTCTCTAACTCTGTTCTGTAGCAATGTCAGCAAAGGCAACCCTGTAAGTCTGTACAGTGCAGGACACAGCTCATAAGGTGCTTCAGAAACTGGAAATGTTCTTATCAATCTCAATTTTAATCCTCATGTAGATGCAAAAAAAACCCACTTTTTCTCCTTTGGAATATAGTGCATTGCACTTCCTGTTTTAAGATGAAACCACTCCAGATTTGGCTTCTTTTAGAGCTGCCTTTTACTCCATGGCCCAAAGACTCAAGCTCAGCAGCTACCTGCCTGCTGGTTGAGGACATGAGGACATGACATGCATGCCTTTGGCTTCCCATACCACTAAATGGAGCTGTACTAAAAATCTCTTTATAAATACCATACCCAAACCTAACAGTATTTCCAAACAAATTATTAACATTTTGAGATGCATCGTATTTTAGATGCAGTATATTTTGGTGAGGTTCACTTAGCACAGTCCAAAAATCTTTTTGAAGGATGAGTCTCTTTGGTCAGTTGTTCCTCTTGTAGAAGCACCCTGGGTTGAAGCCTTGGGAGTCAGCTTGGTGATCATATCCCAGTGGTTTATGAACAGTATATTTTTCTTTAGGTGTTTTATTTAATGCACAAGCAGATTTAAATAATAGATTATGGATACTGTTAAACTGTGTGAATTTAGCTGCCCAGTCTGGGATGGACCTTGGAAAGATGGCAAGAAATGCTTGAGCAAGAAGTGCAGGATCACGCTAGTGCTGCTAATTTTAAACAAGCTCTTCGTGGTTCCTGCCACTGATTCCGTAAGCCAAACATCAGCTTCTGGCTGATTAACTGGAAAATGCAGGAATTAGCTCATTTTAGATCTTTATAGGATGCATATTGGAACTTTAGCATTTAAATTCGAAATGTGCTATTTCTGCAATGAATCTGGGTGGAGCAAAGCAAGATAGGGTGAAGTGGAGATCTCAAGTCTGTACTAATTCAGAGGCAGAAAAAGTGTGCCTATTGATTTACATTAAAGCATAAACTTCCTTCTGTTATCTCAATAAAATATACTCTTCCCTTAGAGGCTGATCTATTAGTTTAGTGAGAGCAATAATCAAATTTAAATTAAGCTATTAATTTAAAATTCTGGACAGCCAGGATAGCCGATGGGCCCTTTCCTTGAGCAGGTGTCATTTTGCACTACCATTTTTTTCTGAATGCTAAAAATAAAGGTGTTTAATTACATATGTAGAGATAAAAACTCAGTTATATATTTTTGGCAAATAAGATACAGTTGAGACTTCTGAAGCAGTAATATTAAGTCTGTGGTTTCCTATAAGACTGTACACTATTAACACACTTTTTTGCACAAATAGTTTTCTATTTGAATAAAGGAAGGCAATAAAAAATGGGAAAATGCTGCAAATATAGCTAGGAGAATCATTTGCCACTTTGGAATTCCATGTTGTTTATATGATTAAAAATGTAGTTGAGCTTTGAGGAAGAACGGAAAAAAGAACAAAAGTTATAAGAGAACTTTTTTTTCATTGAAATGCTGAGGGGAGAGGTACTACTGTTTAATAAAAATAATACCAAAAAAAAAAAAGATGTGTGTGATCAGAATTTTAAAGGTTTATTTTTTTACAAAGTTTCCACTTACAGGAAAATGGGTTCCTTAAAGGCAGTCAACATTGTTTTCCTTGAAAAGCTAAAAGTGATGTTACATTCCCGTAGTCCCATATCTCTACATGGAGTTAGGAATTCATTATTCATGCGGTGTGGAAATCTCCCGTCCTACTCCACCTCCTCTGCAGTGATGTGCCATGATGGTCCTGGAGCTGCTGACGTATCTCGTCTCCCACGTTCCTGTATCTTTGGCCTTGGAAATTCACTTTCAGAATCTTCATGGTTAGCGCCTAGCTGTGTGGTTTTGTTCAAGGCATTGATGAGATGCCGATCCTCAGGTACAACTGCTTTTAATATAATTTCAGATTAACTGCTGGAATGGAAATATCCTTGTCTTTAAGCCCAAAATAAGTCCCTTTTCCTGGTATGAGCAGAATGCTGCTTAATGAGGCATGGGCACTTGAAAATATTACAGTATATTTTCACATGTTCTACAGCTATAAAAATGCAAGCTCAAGACAAGTGACTGGGATTTATGGTTGATATTTTAACAGTCAGCTTAAAAGCTATATTTTAGAATATTCACTGAAGCCTGTAGTCAGGCAGGTTTTTGTTAGAGCTGTTCCAAAATTTGGTGCTCTGAGCATCTTCTAAATTGGTAGAACATTTGTGACTGTATTTGCAATAGTATAGTATTTGTAGAAGAGAGATTTTTTTATAACAGCATGATGCCTGAAGGAGATAACTTGATCATTTTAGATTCAAAACAATTTAGTTCTCAATTGCTTTAGTGACAAATAAAAAGCAAGAACAGTTTCTATAGGGGAGCACTGAATATTCAAAATGAGATATCCTTTGAAGATTCCTTTTGAAATTCTTTTAAAATTGGATAATTAATTATATTGGGAGGAGTCTTATATGGACAGCTACAGCAGGAATATGTTTCACAATTGCTCCTGCGGGTCATAAATATTTCAGCAATTCACAGATTCACAGATTCACAGAATATTTAAGGTTGGAAGGGACCTCTACAGATCATCTAGTCCAACCCCCTGCTCAAGCAGGCACACCTACAGCATGTGGCACAGGGTGGCATCCAGGCGGGTTTGGAAGACCTCCAGAGTAGGAGACTCCACAACCTCCCTGGGCAGCCTGTGCCAGGGCTCTGTCACCCTAACAGTAAAGAAGTTCCTCCTCACCTGGAGACGGAACTTCTTATGCTTCAGCTTGTGGCCATTACCCCTCGTCCTATCGCTGGCCACCAGTGAGAACAGCTTGTCCCCTTCCTCCCTGCATTCTCCCTTCCTGAACTTATACATATTAATCATATCCCCTCTGAGCCTTCTCTTCTCCAGAGAAAACAGGCCCAGCTCACTCAGCCTCTCTTCATACGAGAGATGTTCCATTCCCTTAATCATCCTGGTTGCCCTTCTCTGGACCCTCTCCAGAAGCTCCACGTCCCTGCTATACTGGGGTGCCCAGAACTGCACACAGTACTCCAGGTGCGGCCTCACCAGAGCTGAGGAGAGGGGCAGAATCACCTCCCTTGACCTGCTGGCAACACTCCTCCTGATGCAGGCCAGGAAATTCTGCTTTCTCAACTGAAGAACAGCCTTCATTCTTTTTGGTGAAAACAGACAAATATACAAATTCTTTTTAAATTAATCCTTTATTGTCATCATTATTGTAGTTATTATTATCATCTTTATTTTTGGGAAAGACCTTCTCTTGCCTCTGTGGTAAATAACATCTCTCCTCATTTGACCAGATAAAACACACAAGCAGAACCACATTTCTAAGTTAGGTATCTCAAACTTTTAAGTGGCTGTAGTTTTTCTGTCAGCAGCTTCATCTTTCCAATTTATTAGTAACCGCATGTGAAAAAGCATGAAGCACTCTAGAAAAAAGCATTTTTCTAGAGTGACAAATGCAAATACTCCTGATAAGTGGACTCACTGCTGTACAGTGCTCTAGATATTACATAATGCAATCCTCTATGTTCAAACAAAACCCAGCATTTTACTTACTCTGGCATATTTCTTCCCTGAAACAACAGACTTAATCCAAGGCTAATTTTGGTCAGTTTACCCATAAAGACCCACTTTAAAATCAATGGATTATGTTCTCAACTGGTATAATTTTATGTAGTTTACCAGCAAAAAATACTTTATTGACCTGATAATAATTTAGATTAATGGGAATGCTCTCATAAATAAAGTCATAAAGACTTTTGTAAGTCTTTACTCCTGTTATCTTCAGGGTATATATAACCCATATCAGTGAGGGCTCAATAGTTTCCCTGCTGAGATTGCGAAGAAAAACACATTTTTTACTTGAAAGACAGCTTGGGGTTTGTATCTTTCTTAAATTTTTAGGATATGTTTAAATCAAATTTAATGTGCCCTTCACTTAGTTTTAATCCTTCAGGATGTATACTTTGGCTCCTTCTCAAGGAACAGATCTTCTGAGACTCTCAGTGTACTCATTTCTCCAAAGTTGAGATCTTGCCCAATTAATTTTTTTTAAAGTGTGAAAGATGTACTGTTGCATTTTGAGAATGAAGAATCACATTGACACCTTTAAGTTTATCTTACTGATCTTCATATGTTTAGAACATGCTTAATGAAGACAAGCTTTTTTTTATCTATTTTTCTATTTCTTTACAGCAAATAGTCCTTTAGTTTGTGGATGCCACATCCAGAACTCTAAAAATGAAATAGTGGTGAATCTAGAACCCTAATTTCCTTGATGGGATGCAACTGCTTTAGTTTGGATGCTGGTGTGGTACTGCATAAGATCATCTGGTATCTTCAGGACAGTGGCTTGACTCCAAAGAAATACGTAGTCAGGCTTTATATTGAGCATAAATATAAACAGATTAGAATTACTAACTGCGTGGGAAGTTTTCTTGAAGTTCAGCTTCTTAGCTTCCCACATTCAGATGTTCTTGGACAAGGACACAATGGCTTGTTATATAAACATGAAAGAGGTATTCAATCATTTTGGATTTCTAGTCTTGCTCTTAAAATTTTGCCTGGGAGCTTATCAAGTGTCTGGGAGAGTTTCTACAATTTGTATTCCAGGGAAGAAAATATTGTTATGGATGCCTGCAATGGAGAATCAATGTGTGGAAAAAAGCCTCCGCAAATACCAAAGACCTGGGAATCTGAACTGAGCAGCAAACACAGATTATAGCACTTTGAGAGCAGAGAGTATGTACTGAGTGACGTGTATTAAAACAGATTAAACTTTAAACTATGTGTCTTGTGGCAAAGTTTCTGTTCAGAATAAGTTTACAAGAACATGTAACTTTCACTTTTCTTAAAAATGGCTACATTTCATGATATCTTGATATGATATCATGATATCATGATATCATGATATCAGAAACAAGAGTCATGTTCAGGTGAAATTTAACTGGGAGTCAGACTTGAGTACTACTTTTGAATATGTAGTTGAAGTGATAAAACTAGATTTGTAGGTGTATGGTCTCGCCAAAGTCTCTAGGTCCTAGGATCTAAGCTCAGATGCATTTAGCCTTTGAGATGAGACTGATTACACCAAGCTTAAATTATGCAGCCACAGCTCAGTTGTGTAAATTTTCTTTGCAAGTAGCTGGTTAGGAGCAATAGGCCCTTCTGAAGGGGAATTTGTGGCATCATTGGGTAGATTCCAGTAGTAGGCTGAAATTTCCCATGAAGAGAAAATTATTTAACATATTTTAAGAAGAGAAAGAAAGAAGCAATTCTTTGAACAAAAAGAAGATTTAATAATTTGTCCAAGAAAAATCAATTTGGAACAGTGTTACTACAGTTACTACTAGACTGCAAAATGAGGGACTTGCATTTCTTTTACGCGGTTGACAGATACCCTGAAAATAACTCTAATTTTAATTCAGCTTCCTTTGGTAAACACAGTTTGTTTATATAATTGACTGAAGTGCTGTTTCATCATTCAGATTTATAATTTGCAGTGCGAACCTCCTGATTCCTTTTTTATTTTTCAACAGTGGACCTAGAAAGGAAGTTTATCTATCTTTTCATTTACTGCAATAAATAATGGCAGAGTTTTAAACACTGCATTAATATCTGTAACTTCTCTAATGGCGCTCGTATTTCTTAATGTTAGCACCTCTCCTCTCTGTGTTTAAAGTCCTCAGAGGCATTTGTCTGGTTTTCTCTTTTTTTTTTTTCTTTTTCTTTTCTCCTACATCCTTCATCTGATTCAAAATATTTTAGGCTGATATCAGTGTAAGAAATGGCTGGCAAAAAAAGTGTTTTGGTACTTTCTACATCCTATGTCAATTGCCTTGTGATTTATGTGTTTTAAAGGATGAGAGTACTTTGGGTGACTGTGAGGTATTGGTACAGAAAATGCAGAAAATGTCACTTCTCAAGGAATTCACTCAAGGAATTTGGCTCAGTGTTTGAGTAGTTGTTAGTAAATGAAGGTCTCAGTCTCCTTCTACTGGTGGAGATGTCTCTCTCACCCAATTGTCTCCATGCCTGCCACTGGTTGATGTGGTATTCAGCAGCAGTGTTGTGTAGAATTTGTTTTTATTGCGTGTTCTACCCTGGCTGTTATTTTTAGTGTGAGCTCTGTCAGGGTTATGCAGCTGTAACTGCACAACTGGATTGCTTTCTCTAGATGTCCAGAGAGCAGGGAACACACTTTTCTCATCCCATAAAAATGAATGAAAAGCGGAGAGATTTCTTTAGCTTCCAGCTACTTTCCTAGAGAGAATATTAGAAGTTTGGAGATGGAAGATAAGCTTGTGAATTTAGCATTAAAAGAGGCACTGAGGAAACTCTGTGAGCAGTTGTTGGAGCAGGCAGGAGAACAGGACAGTCCCTATTCTCTTGGAGGCATCCTCCAAGGTATAAGAACAGTGTCCACTCCCTCTTCCTAGAGCAATGAATGACTATATATATGCCTAAAATATATGATGAAAAATGTTAACTTCAGTGAAATGTGCTAAGGATGTAGAGTACATCTTGATGGCTATGGAGCTGTCCTGCCCATAAAGCCTGTGGAAGGTGTAGATCCCAGATTTCCTGTCTATTTTTATTATGTTTTATTAAATAAAAAAATGGTATTTTCCACTTTATTTTTCCTCTTTTGGACAGAGGCTATGGTCACTAGGTTTTTTTTAAATCTTTTTCTGAGTGGAGCTTGCTTTGGCAATTAATTGTATGAGTGGGGTGATGGGGAGAGAAAAGGAACACTCTTTAAGCGATATGACAGAAGAGATAGGAAATGAAAAGTGTTTATGTCAAGAAGTATTAAAAAAAACAACAAATCAAACTATTCAGTTAACACCCCCCCACCTCCCACATTAAAAAAAAAAACCTATCTCAAATTGATTGTAAAGAGATTACTGAATAAAGAGATTACTCAAATTACTCAGTAGACAATGGAGAAAAGGCAAGACTTGGAGGCAAATGTAGGGGACAGTAGAAAGTCTTAATTAGGTGCCAACCTACCACTGAATTTGAAACAAATTATAATGTCTTATAATCTTTATACTGGCAAAATCTACTGGTGATGGTATCCATCACCGTGCTGGTTTTCACATTGGAAATGCTTGTACACTTCGTCATGCCAATAAAGTTTATTCACATTGGATTTGCCTGTGAAAGCAGACACTCCTTTAAAATAAATTATTCTAAGTAAGAAGATGATATTTTGTGGTGTGATCGCAGCTAAGGGCTTATTTTCATTATTTGTGTTTTCTTTATTTCAAAGACACTGTGGGGAGTATTGCTTCTGTACCCAAGGTGCATTTCTAGAGCTGAAAGAAAGAAAAATTATAACGGGTTCCAGATGGTTTCTCATGTAGAGAAAGCCTAGTGCTGCTCTGAGAAAGGAGGAGGAAAAGGGGGCTGGATCAAACCCCTAAAAAGTGTTCACTGTCCAGCAGTCATCTCTCCTGATGAACACTGGCCAATGAAAAAATGTGACTGTAGAAGTGCTGACATAAACCAAGTGCATAGGATTTATCAGTTTATCGAAACATTCACAGATTTCTTTTCTTTGCCCTCCCCAAAATAAAGTTTTCAGCCTGGCTCTAACACGTGCTAGATATGGATGCTGCCCAAGGCAGCAGCACCATGCAGAAAGGCTGCATGAGAGCAGGGGAGCTGCATCAATGCAATATGAGCAACAGAAGTGTTCAGTATGGAAGAAGCATTTGCTGATGTAGCTCTGCTGCTTCTAGCTGTAAAAGTAGCTTGTTCTGAGCTAACTAACACGGATATGTAGGCTATAAGCCTGTAACTATTCCTCTGTTCAGATTACATTTATCTCACCTAAGTATCTTGCATGACAGCCTATAATTCCAATTTCACTTGTCATGGCCATATTTTAAGTGGAATTGCTCCAAAGTGAGTGAGAGCAAGAGTGGGCCAAGACTTACTCTCCTCTTCTGAATTTCCATTGGAAGAAATAGATTTTGCAGGTAGTTCAAGCTAGCCAGACATTATACCTCTCAGATCCTTGTATGGTTTTGTTCACTTTTAAGAGCTATCATCATCATGATATGAGATGATCCCTTATCTCGTAAGGCTGACAGTTGTTTTCCTGAGATTGTAAATTGCTTTGGGGGAAAAACAGGAGTATTTCTGAAAGAGTAAATCAAAAATTGAATAAGTATGGGGAAATAGGTGGGAAATCCACACAAACTTAGTGAAATTTGTGATCTCCTTACTAAGTTGAGTTGGACTTGAGAGGGTTGCTGTCTGCAGCAACTGGATAGTAGTTGTCTCATAATATTAAAAGAGATGAAAGTGAGGGTTGTGTTTCTCTGAGAGATTATTTTCTGTCACTATGTTATAATGGATCTTTTTATTCAAACAGCAGGGAATAAACAATGATTATTTCATAATTTCATAAACAACTTCAAGACTTATCAGAATGATGTGGGTTTTGTAGTTTCAATAATATGTGAGATTAGGTGGAGTACACCTAGGGGGGTGGTGTACACCTGCCCCTTGCAGCCATGGCATTAAGAACTGTGAGGAAATACCAGAGAACAGAGTTTGCTAATGGTGTGTGTGCATGCATGCACATCTGGCCTTTGGTTGGTTTTGAATACAACTACATGCATGAGCCCACGCAAGAAGCTGGAAAACTAATCTGCATTTACTGGTTGATATTAAGCCATGGTATTACTAGAAAAACTTAAAGCTTCCTGCAGATACAATTATCTGTCAGATAGACTTGTCTCCTCAATCTTGACCTACTCTCTCCATATCAAATTGTTCCTTTTCTGTATTTTTAAATGACCTTCTCTCTTCCAGTATTTAAAGTGAATTTTCTTTACTGAGCTCTTGTTCTGCTTTTCCATGCTTTGAAACACTGCTCAGTATTTCTGACCTATTACTCCTGTAGCACTTTAACAGGAGTGAAAGCTACCTTTTTGTAACTGCAGAGTGCATTGATTTGATGTATAGAAATGCCTACGCTTGAGGAGAAATTGTAAAGGTCCTTTTTCCCCAAAAAATAAACCAGAGTAAATCTTAAAATCTCAGGCACTGGACCACACTCAGCCGTGCAGTAGGCCATGTGTGTGCAATTTGAAGTGAAGACACTAATTTAGAGTTTGCACAATAACACCTTAATTCAGGGCAGCACTTCTGTATACTTAATTTCAAGCAAGGTGCCCAGGCAAAAACACCATCCTGTCTTGTGCTAAAGAAGAGCATGAGGATGGAAATTTTCCTGTGTCCTTGCATCTCCTAACTGATTGCGGTGCAAAATGAAAAGAAAGGTCTTGTGGAGTTTGTGTGGTGGTGGACTGCCACTAGAAGACTCTAGGTTCCTTGAAAGTTAGAACTGAATTGTCTCTTTTGGGGGGATATTCTCTCTTATCGCTATGGTGGGTTAAATTCCAACTCAGGGGTTCAGTAACATCTTCATGCCTTTGGGAGGGTATCCCAATATTTTTTGGAAATACCACTGACAGTTTCTCATGTACTTTTGTTCTTAACAGTTGACATTTTTAGAACAAAACTAGTCTCTTGAATGGAGAGTCTATGTGGCTTTACTTGGGGTGTACAAGCAGTGGGTTAGCCAGCTTTTGGTATCCAACCAGATGATTAAAAACAACACAAAGGCAAAACGCTTGCATAGCATGGAAAACATGGGAACTGGCTGGCAAATGTCTTATTGCAGGGCAACACAGGTCAAGTAATTATTTCCTTAGGACAGTGGTTACTGATCACCCTGGGGAAAATTTACCCATTTCTCCTCCTGTGGCTGTTGGTGGCATACAAGTATTTAGGAGCAGAACCACTTAATCTTGCGACTATGCAGTTGTCTGATTCAGTGTTACACCTAGGAGAAAAGACTGTCCATTTTAGCATATTTTAGTCATCTGAAGTGGCTTTTAATTGGGTGTTTTCAGAACTTCGATGATATAAATGCTAGAAAATTTTATATTATTTTGCAACTTACAGCTTTCTCTTTTGGGGTAACCCTACAAAACTGTAGCTTTAGAGGCTCACATTGGTCTTCAGGGATCAGGTGCTTAGCAGTCATAGCCTTAAGGGCTGGACACTTGGCCTCCTTGAGACCGAGTAACTTCAGAGATCAATCAACTACCTATTCCCTTCCCCTCCCCTTCTTTGGCCCCTTGCTTTTAGAGATTTATTTCGGATCAGCTGGGTATTATAATGTGTGGACAGCATCAGCTCTGTCTTTCAGCCAGCAACCTTCGCCTGCACTGGGTTAAACACTTTGCCAGCAACATTTTTTTTTTCCAATGAACATTTTTGTTGAATGGTTTTTCTGTTACTGTAAAAATAAGCTTGAATGTTAAACCAAATTTTAGCCTAAAGGTAGCAATCTTTGCTGAAGAATATCCTTGCAGAGTGTTCTTAATAATCTTGCAGCTGTAAAGTTGTTAAACAAGATGCAAACCCTATGCAATATCCTAGTGAAAGTAGAAGAAATATGACTTCATTGTAGTTGGCCGAATAGACTCCTACTCATGCTAATACACATAGTAGTGTGCATGCATTAGTCCAGAGAGGGTAATGTAAGAATAATGTAGAATATTTTCAGGCCTACAGTAAAAATGTAATAAAAATAAGCTATTTTTCTGTAGTTCTTAAAAAGGCAAGCTGTACATTATTCTTTTATAATATTGGAAGTGACTTTTTAGTAAGATAAAGCCAGAAAAGGGAAGTGGATTACTTCATTGTCTTCACATGTCCATTTTTCTCTATTGTCACTGCTTTTCACAGAGCTACAGCTTACAAATGAGAAGTCAGTAGCCTTCTGTTAGTGTGTGTGCTCTTTTAAATGCTGCTTTTGCACAGATACTCTCCACTTTTGAAAGAACTACCCACTTAAAACTTTTGTAAAATGAAACTAAACAAATCTTTTCTGAGGCTTTTTTTATAATCCTGTTCTGAAAATCAAGCTCTCTGCAGATTCCTTCCACATCACCCTGCAATCAATATTCCTGGCCTTCCAATATTTCTTATTTAATGGATGAAATACAAATTCTATATTAATTATCCTCTTAAGATAAAGAAACACAAATTACTATTTGTAATAAACATGAGATCATTGCATGTTATAACTCCCAGAATTCGAATGCTCATTGCCTGCTTGTGGAAACCTGGTTGTGTGTCCAAGAAGATTCCTTTGCATTTAAAAGCATTGTTCTTTAGCTGTTGTAAGTAATGAACATTAAAAACTAAAAGGGCAAGGTTTCATTATGTCATGTGATCTAGGAAAATGTGTTTTTGTGAGATGCCTTTTAATTTTGTATAGTGCATACTATGTGCATCTATTTTATGAATTAGTTAAATTTTCCAACTTGCAATCAGCATTCAAAATCTGTATTTTTTATAATTCTCTGTTAAATCATGATTAAAAACTAAAACAGTTTGAGCAAATATTATCTTTAACAAGCCATAAATTGTAGGCCGTCAGGGAATCACTTTTCTTTGAATGCATATATACAAGACATGGATACACTACATCTTGGGGTGTTTAGGAAGAAATATTTTCGTTACTAGTATTTGCGAAAATATTTAAATATGGACCAATAAAATGTACTACCTAATAAAAGAAAAGAAAGAACACATTTTTGAACATTATTTCACTTCAGAGTATGTCACAGAATCACAGAATGGTTAAGGTTGGAAGGGACCTCTAGAGATCATTTAGTCCAACTCGAGTCCCTGCTTGAGCAGGGACACCCAGAACATGGGGCACAGGGTGGCATCCAGGCGGGGTTGGAAGACCTCCAGAGAAGGAGACTCCACAGCCTCCCTGGGCAGCCTGTGCCAGGGCTCTGGCACCCTCACAGGAAAGAAGTTGTTCCTCACATGCAGATGTAACTTCCTGTGTTTCAACTTACACCCATTTCCCCTTGTCCTGTCACTGGTGACCACCGAGAAGAGCTTGGCTCCTTCCTCCCTACATTCCCCCTTTATGTACTTAAACATATTAATCAGATCCCCTCTCAGCCTTCTCTTCTCCAGAGAAAACAGGCCCAACTCACACAGTTTCTTCTTGTATGAGAGATGCTCCAGTCCCTTAATCATCTTTGTTGTCCTACTCCCAGAAGTTTAAATAATGACATTTTAAAATCAAGCAAATATATGAGTTTCCACAAAATGTCTATAATTAGGAAAAAAACTACATGCAATAACAAATGTCCTCTTTTTGTGCTACAACAGTTACTGGTTTTAGTGTCTATGTCAAGAAATGTATGAGCAGTCCCTAAAATGCTGACACAGATGTAAGTTCCCCTGTGTAATATCAATTCCTAATTTCAGGAAAAGACAGAAAAAAACAGTTATTCTTGTGTAAGACTATCTAAGGAATTGCTTTTAAGAGTATCAAAATATGTTATCTATAATTCCTAATAGATAAAGCTCATTATGTTAATAATATTACTTAGCCTTGGGACTTGTTTAAGGTTTTGAACATTAATATTTGCTGCAGTGATTCTAACATAATAATTGGAAGCATTTTATATTATAATTATGGGACTCTGCTTACCTGGGAATATTGAACTGTATGAGGTCTAATTGCTATATTCACTTCTTAATAAAACTCATAAAGTTCTTCTAAAATGTGTTGTCCATTGCAAGATTAAGTGTTCAGAGTTGATTTCTGTTCTCTGCTACTCACAAAATTGTTATTTTTTCTTTATTTGTGTATGCACATATACATATTTAAGATATCCATTACATATAGCAAGATTAATGAATTATGAATATCTTTATGGACATTGTAAAACAGGCAAGTCTCAATTATCTGTGATTGTAGTGTTTTACCTGTTTGAACAAATGACCAGATGCTGGAAAGATGAGATTTTCTACAACTGTCATCTTTGGCACTTTGTCAGTCTTCCAAGAAAATTTTAAGTATCTGCATGTTATTTTTCCGCTTTTTTCTTTTTTTCTTTCTTTCTTTTTTTTTTTTTTTTTTTGATTGCAATGGGATAGAAGTTGTTCAAATTGTCCTAGGAGACTTACTAATGGTGCTTACAGCAGGTTATGCATTAAAGCAGAAATATCTCAAATAACCACTCGTGAAGAAAGGAATCAGTTGTGTGTTATAAAGCTCTCACTTCTTGATCTAAAGTAATTAAGCTGATAATAAGAAACTAGGTTTGCTTCTTGTACTGCATACAGTAATGTGTAGTATATCAATAGCTATGTTTTTGCCATCATTTCACAACTCTGTATTGCTATAACTGGATCCTGAACAGTAGCAGAACATCAGACAGAAAAAAACATGTTTCTGGAGTCTTGTGACTAGAAGCTGCTAGAAACCATGGTGAGAAATGTTGTTAAAAAGAAAAACCTCAAAATGAACGAGGATATGTGGGCTGTGCATGTATGGTACATTTAGCTTTTTCTTTAGAGTTCTTTTTAGGCAAATCCGTGTTTCTGAAAGTCATAAATGGAAGGATCTCCTCGATACTAATGAAATTAACACTTTTGGTTTAGGAAGTATTTGTTTTTACTCAATACTTCAAAATATTTTCAGATTTCTGCTGGACATTGCGTATGAAAAATTACGCAAGGGAAGGTTTGTATGAAGAAGGGGTCCAATTTTAGTAGTCAGTAGTCCAGTTTATAGTTGTGGAGAAAAATAAAGTTATTTGTGAACATAATCTCCTCATATCCAGCAATAGAAAGCAGTAAATTTCAAGGCAAAATAGTTCAGGAATAATTGCTGTGAAGTTAATTATACTGATTGATAAAACAATTTAGAGAAAAGGTAATAAGACTAAAAAACTTTCATTAATTTTCTTGCACAACAAATCAGTGTTTAGACTAACCAATATAAGCCAAATATAGAGAAATTGCTGTATCACCCAGAATATGAGAAACATATTTCTGTATTTATACATTGTGTTTCTGGAATCCCACTGACCTGAAAGGAGACTTGATGCTGTGTTAAACATATGATTACAAGTCACCTTTGTTAAATGAAACCTTTGTGAATGGCAGAGGTAGTGAAGGTGTGGGGTTCACGTGCTTCCTTGGGTCTCCCTTCGTTTTATCACTAATAATTTTATGCCCAACTACTTGCTCTTGACAGTCATATTAGCACTTAAGAACCAATTTCTTTGTCAAATAATTCTGTGTTGCAATGTAGAATAAATATACAAGTACAATACACTTTCTCTTTCCTAATCTTTTATCTTGCTAAAAAATTTGCTTTTTCTTTTTTTTTTCCCCTAGCACATTAAATTTATGAGATGGTAATATCTTCAGAAGAGTGTATGAGATGAATGGAAATCAGGAAACAAGATTCAAAAATAGTGAATAGACTAAATAGAATGTTGTAGTTGTATTCTTTTTTAAATTTGTTAATTCTGAGACAGTCATTGCTGGTGCTCTTGTAACTGCTAAAATAAACAGGTTTTCCAAGCAAAATCTAGGCAAGGTTATCAGTTTGATGAAGGATGTTTGGTTTTAAGTAAAGGTCCTCAGTGTTTGACATGGACTTGTTATCAAGGCTTTCATTGAGCTGTTGCTGACAGAGAAGAGTAACTAAAGAATACAGCTGCTGTTTGTAAGCTTGCTCGGAGAAAACTGAGTCTTAGGCACTGTACTAGAAGTGTAGCAATATTTATTCTGGGAATTTTATTAGAAGAAAATGTGTATAACACTGCACTGAAATCAGCTGACCTGTTTAATATGATTAGAAGAGGATTTTCTGTGTCTCTGCAGTTACAAGACAATAGCAAAGCTGTTATGACTGGGAATGACTGACAATGTTGATTCCTTCCCTTTTCCTTACACATTGGTGGAAGGCTTGAACCATTCACTGTTGAACCCTTTTTTATGGATGTTGAAGACCTTCTCCCTGCTCCAAATTAAACTTGAGAAAAGGTTGATTTATGGATTTGTTCTGATCTCAGGAATGTCCTCTTTGAGCTGGACCATTGCCATTCATTCTAGGAGGGCTACAGTCAATTTCCACACATCCTCTGCTTCTCTGCAGAGCGTCCTGAGAATATGTGCGTTGTAGCAGTGATGACTCCCCTACTGCTGAGTACTTTCTAGCTCTAGTAATCACTTATTACCTATCCTTCTGGGAATTTTCTGTTTTCATTTTTCTGGCAGGTGTCTTTCAGGAACAGAATACTCTTTAGATGTCCTTTAGAGGCTATGGCTATAAAGGGAGTTTAAGAATTTAGCAATAGAAATAGCTTGTGTGGGTCTAAAATCTTAAAAATAAACGCGTGATTACTTGGTGTTCTGGTGTTCTTTCCAAAGTCACTTCTGTTAAGCTTTGGTAGATTTTGTAGTCTTTGGTCAATTTATTTGAAGGCTGATGGCAGACTCATGTTAGTTTAGAAGTAGAGCATAGATTTTCCTTCACTGTTGCCAGACTTATCCTTACAGATCACAGATTTCCTATCAAAGTTGCAGACGTGGAGTCCAAAGCCATTTTTTATAGAGAAATGGATATTAAAACATTGGTTGGTTTGAGAGACAAAAATTGCAGTTATTGCATGGATTTTTTTTTTTTTTTTTTTTTGTTAATAGAGAAACTTTTCATTAATTTATAGTTAGATGGGATGAGGACCATTAATTAAGACTAAAATCATTAACTCATTCTTGGTAGAGTCTCAAAAAATTTCTTGGAGTGCTGGCTGGAGAACCTTATTTTCTTTAGGAAAACACTTGTAACAGAGCTAAGGTTGTATCTTTCCACCAAAACCAAATCATTTTGGGCACAACTGAGAATATATGATTTGATGATACTACATTTCACGAGTCAATAAATGTAGAGGTTAATTCATCTGCTCACTGTTCTGCAGTTGGCCTCTCTCATGGGAACTGTTGAACGTGGTAGGTCTCATTTCAACATCTGTTGTACTGTGTAATTATGGGTGATTCTGTAGTTGCTTTTTTCTTTTTCTTTCTTTTTTCAGGAAAGAAGTCCATACATTTCTCTTAGAGCACAGAATACACATAAAATTCTTTGCCAGTTAGTTGCAGCAATATTGTTGCTTGTTTTAATAGCCTGCTGACCTGATGCTTTCAAGAAAATACACTTAGGCTAAATTTATAAAATTGAAGCGGAAATATGACGCAAAGATAGCAGAACAGTTAGTTCTCTCTTTCAGAAGAATTGTATAACACCAGTTGCAAGTTGCAATCAAGTGCTTTTCCTTTGTAGTTCAAAGCTATTTTAGTAGAACTTTTTTGGGAGCAAACAAATAGGTGGCACTAAAATTCAAAGAGCTCTGCAATTAACTGACATTAATTAAAAGACTTCGAGAATACTGTAATTTGAAATCTTGATATGGTCCATCACTTTATTTTTATATATTTTTGTGGGGAATGGTTTCATGCATTTAAAGATGTGGAAAATAAAAAGTTCAGGTAACAGACAAGGTGTCTGTCATATACAAAGTCTTTGGAGCCTAGATTTATCTTCTATGCTAACCTTAAAATATGTATTACTGCAAACATACTTCAAGAGTGTATTCAATTTTAATAATTTTCTAAGCAGAAACTGGAATACTTGTATAGAAATTATTTAAATAAATGGTAAAAAGCCTCTAAAATACACAGGAAACTCAAACAGTAAATGTTTTGTCCTGTTAAATTTGATTATCCCAGGCCAATTAAGCAATTTGCTCTTTTTTCTCTCTCTCTCCCTTGCAGCCTGTGCATTCCGTTACAATGGGCTCTCCTTTGTCTACCTCATCTACCTCCTGCTCATTCCTCTCTTCTCGGAACCCACAAAAGCAACAATGCAAGGTAAGATGTGCCTTGGTTCATCCCAAGGATGTAAAGGCAACCTGTGAAAGTCTTGCTGATAAAATGAGGTGACGTGAGGGTGATTGCGTTGGTTTGTAATACATACTCTTACCTTACTGACTCTGTAGTTTATGCTGACTTTGGTGCTGAAGGACTTCCAGTGCCAGCTGGTATTCTTGCCCCAAGGTGCAAGTGGGCAGCCTGGTGGTGGTGCTGGTAATGCTTTTTATGGCATTATTTTAGTTGAAATTCTGAATGGTGAAAGAAGCTCAGCAGAAAATGACCTTTCTCAAAGCTCCCCAAGCTCGCCTATCAGCCTAACTGAGCCCTTGCAGGCATCGTGGGCTAGTATTTGGGGAATTAAATTTGGTCTCAAAGTTTTTGCTTCTCTGTATTTTAGGCACTTCAGTAAACATCGCTGTATTCCTGATTTACCTTATACAGCTCTCTTAGTAAAAATAATAAAAAGGGCTTACAGACAAATAACTATAGCAAATGATAAATAACTATGACAAATAACTTGTCAGATGACAAATATCTATATATATTAGATATTCAGGCATTGATATATCACATACTAATCAAACTTTGTTGTTTAAAATGTGAAAATAATTATGCAAATCTGAAAAGACAGAACTACTAGATACCTACTGTATGTAAGGGGTCATATATACATGCTATACATTTAAGGGACTGCCTTCTTGAAAATCAACAGAAATGGCAATGTAACAGTATCAAAATTTCAGGATTAGTAATCTCTTAGTGGAATTTGCAGTGAAAATAGGATCATGGATTAACTTTAAGTGGTGGTCTTTCTCACACAGGAGCCTATTGGGTGGGATTTTGTGTATTTGCCAATCTGGATTGCTCAGGTAACGGCAGTTCAGTACACTCATGCTGCTTGAATCATTTCTGTGATAAAATGGTTCCTGTTTTCTCTGCTCTCCTTCAGGCCAGTATGAACAATAATATCACACAGTGCTAACTCAAATGGACTTATCTCTCAATGTTTTTGATAGAATCAATGTGAAGATTCTCCTTCAGAAAGTGAAATTCTTCCATGACACCAATAAGAGAAAGGAGACTTTAAAAATAGCTTATGCCACGTTATCTGATACCTCTTTGGTAGAATCAACCTACTCACAAATCCACAAACATGACTGATGGAAATTCAGACTTTTTTAATCAACATTATTCTTTCCAGAAATTATTTGGAAAAACTAGACCCTAAATATAATAACTTTTGAGTTTACAGGGCTTCTTTGACTTTTTACCCAAGTTGTTCATGAATTAGTGTAGGAGTAGGATGCTGTCCTTAAATCTGGAGCTTCAGTTGGCATACCAGAAAGGTCCAACAGACCTTTATGGAGCTACTTTTCCCAAGTTTACCTGAAAGTCAGTCCTCCATTCTAGTTTGGCTTCTTTGCTCCTGGCAAATTCCATTTGGCACATTTTGTGCTTTCCTGGGCAACATAACCCTGGGCTTACGTCTGCCAGGGTACCTCTTTAGCAGTTTGGATGTACCTCTCAATTTGAATATATTCATGTTTTCTGAGGAGATCTTGTAAATATGCTAACTGATTCATCTTCATTTATGTGTCTTTTATTGGAATATGAGACCAGAAAAATTGATACTTTTTCTTATCTGATCAGTGTGATTTGACAGAGCAACAGGTTCATACCAAATATGCAACTTTCATTGTGTTGAGTGATGAATAAACCTTTTTTTTTCAGGTAGTTATTGAACTGTTCTCCTTCTAAACATCCATTTAAGCATCTTGCTTATAAACATGGCCTTTTATCCAGTCCTGAAGAAAGAAATGTATTCTCTGAGAATAATTCTTGGGATGTCTCAAGTTTTGTGTTAGGGTGATTCCACAGGCCATTCTTTTTTTTTTTTCTCTTTAATGAAGAAGATGAAAAGAGAAAGCAAAAGTTTCAAGTGTATCGGAAGAACTATTTGTTAATATGTGGCACACAGGACAATGCTGATCTTTATTTTTACAGATAGAATTACAACTTTTATCTATTTTAACTGATGTTTCTCACTAAACAATAGCTTGAGGAGGAAGGAAGGAAAACTAAAGAAAAGCCTTGTGTTTCCTTTATTGATGCATGTGGCTCCAAAGGGTGCAGTTTCTCAGCTACTCTATGTATAGGGAACAGGATCCCTTCCATGTAAGGAAGGAGCTTTCCTTCAAGGTTGGAACAAGGGAGAGGCAAGTCGGAGTTAGATTTGTGTTCTGGAAATTATATCCTGGCCTAATCTCATTATAACGCCTCACTCATTTTTATTTTAGCTACCATAGATGCTGATCCTTTTCAAAATCCTTGAAGTGACTTACCAAACTGATATCCTGCCACAGCACATCCCTCAGGCTAGGTCCTTTTAGAAGAGGAAGTGAATCAAAAGAATCCATTTTGCATTCCTTTTTTAGTTTTATTTTCCAAATATTTATTGTAATTGTGTCAGTAGTATCAACTGACAAAGACACCTGCTACATTGTGTACAGTCTCTATATCGAAGGCACAGAAGTGTAAACAATTGCACAAGGATAGTGTTACAATGAAATATTACTCATAAATGGGTACACAAGTAATAAATGGATAAAAGTCAGATATCCAAAAATCTCTTGGAGTAGACCTGAGGCCAAGTTTGGGGCCTTGAAGAACTGCACTTGAAATATCTTGGCAGAGTTGTGAAAGAAGGCCAGGTATCAGATTAGAACTGGGGTTATTTTGAGATCTGGTCTGTTAAGTAGAGTTCAAATTTGTCACCCGTTAACTGAGGCAGAAACCATCTTCATGGTACATCTGCATTTCATTCCTTTAATTGTATATTTTTTTATCATGTCCCTTCACGCTCTTCTAATTTCCCACACCCTTTTTCACCCGGTTTCTACCAGTCAATCTAGGAAACATGTCATTTCTTCATTTCTTGGCAGAATATGGGCAGAACCCATAGCAAGTTAGTGGTCTTAGTTTATTAGTTTATGTTGATGGGCAAGTACCCAGCAAAGCCAGCAAAAACAGAGATGGGAAAAGGAAAAAATGAAAAGAAAGAAAGAAAGAAAGAAAGAAAGAAA
>NW_020454472.1:1601797-1628367 GCF_003342845.1 Nothoprocta perdicaria
AGAAAGAAAGAAAGAAAGAAAGAAAGAAAGAAAGAAAGAAAGAAAGAAAGAAAGAAAGAAAGAAAGAAAGGAAAGAAAGGAAAGAAAGAAGCCTATAAGATCAGAAATCCCAAGGTGAATTTTCCCAAGGGAATACTCAAGGTGAAGTTGTCAGTCATTTAATTACAGGGACAATGCAAGAATGAAACATAAATAAATGTCCTGCTGAAAGTTTGATTCTCTTAGAAGTGTTGAAGGTGACAGATGAGAGGGAAGTACTGAGCCTCAAAGAGGATCTTAGATGCAGCTTCCCAGCTAAAATTCAGTTACTTTGTTGATCTTGTGTGTTTTACGTTTGCTGCTCATTCCTGTGTCAGGAAGAATGACTGACAGCATAAACAGAGCCATTTTCTAGATGCCAAGAGTGATTGAAGAGAGATACCCTAATCCTCTCCTTCCAAAGACTAAGAAAAAAAAATAAATGTATTTGATTAAAACTAATTCCTTTGTGATTTGATAGACATCCAAAAGCCTGATGTGTAGCACTGATGGCAGATATCTTTCTTTAGAAGAGATTCCTTTCTTAGAATTCCTTTTTTTATTCTCAACATATATTTTCGTATTACATATTACGATGTGTTCACAAAAATAACTTTAAAATATAGTTTCCATATGGCTGCATGCAACCATTTTGGCCCCCTTTTAAACTACATGTTTACTTTTAGACTACATGTTAAGCTATGTGAAGGTATCTCTATACAGAGTTGAGAGATTTTTCATGTGCAGAGGATGGAAGAGGAAGTGAAATCTATAACTATTTTAACTAAAAACAGCCAAACCACCATTAAATCAAAGAGTCAAAAGTTAAATAAGACAAACTTTATTCAAAATAGAAAAAATAAACACTGCTGTGGCTGTATATTTTGCTTTCCTTCTCTTTTTTTTTCCCTCTATTTCAATTCTTTTACTTAAATAACATTTTTTGAGTCTTCTCTTTGAGTTCTGTTTTGTTCCAGACGTAATTTTTCATAAAGTCTTTGCTTTATTTTGCTAAGTCTTTTTAGTCTTTTGAACTTGTTGGTTTAAGTTCACAGAGCTTTGCTTTCCTTGTCCTCTCATGACTAACTCAACTCACCGGTTACCACATCTCTGCCCAGCATCCTTACCTCTTGCACTTCCCATCTGTTTTTGCATTTCATCATCTTCTTCCAGTTACTAAGTTTATAATAACTCTCACCACCAAACTTTGGCTTTCTTGGCTGTGGAGGTGCAAATCCCCAAAGTCTGTCATGGCTAGAGTCAGCCCAGATTAACTTTTTTTTTAATTATTTATTTTATTTTTTTTCCTGAAAGGTTAGAAACACTAGGCTGGGGAGGGACCCAGCCTCTCTGAAGTTTAGTTTTCCTTAAAACATAACTACTAAAATAAATAATAGTGTTAATCCTTAGTTTTGGAGGTAAGGCATAGGCCCTTTTCACTGCATATGTTCAGTAGAGTTGTTTTAAGATATCACCTGCCAGGTGAAAATACCAGCCACTTTTAAAGTAAGTGGAACATCATCTCCTTCCCTGATTGCTGAAACATAGGTATTCAAGTGATTAGATGAATGTGTTGTTCACAGAAATAATACTTTAGTGGCTGTGAACCTGCATGAGTAAGGGAAGAAATATACATCTATATGCAGCTGAAAATGTATTAGATTAACAATCTCCTTCCGTTCTGTTATTTATAATCTTTGAAATTGGTGAATACAAAGTTGATTAAACAGCTAAATATGTCAGTCCACATGTAATAACAATAAAAAAGACATTTCTTTGCATATAACATGTTTTGGCTACTGAAAAATTTAAAAACTTGTCTAGACATCTTGATATAACAAATAGGCAGCAAACAATATAACTTTTTGTACAGTTGCTGCCTAAAATCATGCAGCTTTGCTTGTGAGTTTGTTCCATTACCATTTTTTATTTCCTGTTTCTACTATCTCCTACAGTGAGATTGTTGTCCATAGCAAGGACTTGGTAACAGAAAAGCTGCTATGTGCCTACCTTATTTGTCTTGTCTGGGACCAGTAGCTTTTTTGACAGTTGTTTAAATAGTTTAAATAGTTGTTTTGTTTGACTTAATCATTTTTTTTCTGTAACAAAGATGAATTTGCATTTAGTTTGTTTTGTTAACTTCGCTTTATTTCAGTTGATAATTTATATTGTCTTTTACATGAATAATAGGACTCTGTAGGATGTCAAAACGTAAAGCAAAAAGAAAAATAAAAGACTTTACCAAAACAACAACAATAATAAAAAAGAAAAAAAAATTGATTTTGATTAAGGACTTGGAAGGGCTTGCACTGTAGAATAATTTGCACAGAACTGCAAGATGCAAGGTTTCAGGGGCAAATATGAGTCACCAAATATAGCACAAGAGGTTTTGGATGGGTATTGATCCAGAGGAATATTTTTTTTGACAAATACATATTTTCTCCCTATGTGAACACCTTTTTTCAATACTGTCATGTGTATGTCCAATAAGATACTGCTATTTTAGCAGCCTTTTTACTTGCACCTACAGTAAGTTGGGGAAATCTTCATGCTATCTTTTTTTTTTTTAGAGTTTTTTATTGTTATCCTTAAGTTCATATATAGTTCTCTGAGAAATAATAGAGATGCTGACTAAAGAGGAGCAGAGAATTATTTGAGTTGTCCTCAGAGTACTGAATCCCTTTGTACAAGCCTAAAGCTTTGGTATGAAGGTGTATTTATAACTCAGAAAATGCTTTTGAGCAATTAAAAATGCAATTTCGACTACATAGTGCATGTGTCTTACAATGGAGGCATGCCAACCTGCTACATAAACATCTTTTGGCTCAAAACACTGTTTCTCAGCTAGGTTTCTCCTCTTTCAACATTGTAAGTATTCTCACGGGAATGAACAGTGGAGTGTGTTATTTCTAATCAGTAGGCCAAATCCTGGAGTACTTAGTCATGGAAATTTTAGCAACGGATGAGTAAAAAATACAGCAATACTTCTAAATTAACCAATCTCAGAAATTCTTTTCCATTTTATATGCCAGAGAACTTTTCTTCTAATGAATGATGCTATGTGCTTTCTCATTATTTATCATCAAAACATGACAGTTTTGATAATCAAGAATAGTTCCTGTGTTATTTCACTTTTTGGCCTCCACTGAATAAACTCTAAACAGGGACTCCCATTAAGTGCTTGATTGGATGATGTGTCACCTGTTTCCATTTTTACTGTTATTTTATGTATCAGCAATGTTTTAAAGGCTGCTTCAGCCTGGACTTATGAAGCCTAGGACTCGACCAGAGTGCTGTGCAACATATGAATACTTTCACAAATTTGGCCTGCAATATAGGTTTACTGTGGATGTGAAAGGACTTTGAACTCGGAATGACCTTGTGGCATGTTTTTAAATTAAATTAAATAATGAAATTATGAAAATGAATTTTACAAAATCACATAAAAATAGCAGCATCTTAGACAGTAGGATATGGCTGAGTATAGGTCATGTAATAGATGAATTCTGACTAAGTTGGTCTACAGATTTTGATGGAAAAGTGGTGTTGAATAGGTCAGAGAAATAAAACTTAAAGAATTGCTTCTCTTTTTGTGTTCGGTAGAAGAGCTAATATTTCTTCCACTTAACTTGCATGCACTTTCTTAGTTTGTGGCATATACAAATGATTGAAAAGCTTCAGAGTTCCTTTCTGTCATTGATTTTGACCAGCAACAGATGGACGGCATATTAGAAGTGAGCCTAGCTTTTGGATACTGGCTTGGGGGACCCTTTTGCTACTGCCATAGATGGTGATTGGGAGAGCCGGGCCATCTGTTCAGCAGTGATTTAGCTTTTTAACTCTACATACCAGTGAATGGACTGTAGAGGAATCATAAGGTATCCTGGATATAATAAAATCATTTTGAACTCAAATATTTCTTGCAGGACACGGGTAAAATTTTGGCAAGTTTCCAGTTGTTTTGGAGTAATACTAGAGGATAAAATCAAAATGGAATTATTATGAGATACTAAGACCTGGGAGATGAATGAGCCTAATAACTATGGCTAAAACTTTCCCTAGTGCAAACAAGTTCTCAAACAATTATAGAATTGTGAAGAAACAGTGTTATTTAAAATTGGTTTTGGAAGCACTGAGGACATCAGAGAGAGTTGGTCAACACTATTCTGCTTGCCATCCAAAGTTGACAAAAAATAATCTTTAAGATTTTCTTAACCTTGCTAGCAAAATAAATTTAGGGAAGCTAGATAGTGGCTGAAGAGATCAAGCATTTGAATGCGGTGGCATTCTCTAGTTAAAAATGCAATAACCTTTCTTGAACTTCTGTCTTAAGCAATGGTGACTTTTAGGAGTGAACTCCAGACCTAGCTTCTGACCAGCCACCCCCACAAAGAACACTGAGAATGAACAGAGTGTTTGCAAGGAATGAGTAAAAGAGGAATGATCTGTAAAGAAACTGTCTTAGAGGTCAAGAAGTGTCAGGATGAAGTTAAAATTTATAAAAATCAAGCTAGTTTAGACCCTGCAAAGGAAGTGAAAATGAGGAATAAAAAAGAATTTAACCATATGAATATTCAATAATTAAAAAGTGTTAGCTGCTAATACAATAGGGATGGAGTAGGAATTAAACATAATCGAGCTATGATCAAAACTAAATACAATTTCTTTAGTCTTGAATAAGGACAATACTGTTAATCATGTATAAATACAAAAGTTTCTACTAGGAAGGAGACTGAAAAAGGGAAAATTAGTTTGTGAGGGAAAAGTAAGAACCAAGGACTTTAAATGATTAAGTTTTGAAGGATGAATAATCTCCTACCTGAAACTGAATGTGATACTCTAGACTGAAGAATAAATATATTAGCTCATATATTCAAAAAAGGGGGGGAAGTGATTTTGCACATGAAATACTGTGAACTCATATTTTTCACACTTTAGAATACATTTGGAAGAAAAGAGTATGTAAATATCTTGAGACAACTGAAAAGAGATGAAATGAAAATAGCTTTTCTAAAACTGTCTTGTGCCAAACACGTGGGTAATGTTTTGATGAGATGAATGCTGAGGTAGATGGCAGGGAGAATCGAGGGAACAAAGATGCTCATGTGTGTGAGTGAGAGAAAAAACAGCATGTCTCGTATCTTAAAATATTTTTCAGTCTGCAAGGGGGAATGATATCTTTTCATGGGTGCAGGACTTGGATGGGGGTAGTAGGAAGAAAGGATAGCAGAGAGGGGGAAATGTTTCTACATATCAACTTCTGATAAGATAGTGAGAATAAGGACTTCTGTTCAAGCAGAATGTGATGCATTTATGAACCAGCATATATCATATGATCACCTATGAAAGTAGAGAGTAAAATTTGACGACCCAGCTGAAGCATACAAATCTGTATGCTTAAGCATACAAATCAAATGCTTAATATCTCCAGCAAACCTAGGTGAACATGAACACACAGGTGATTTGCTGGCCCTTGTAAAGATGATGTTCAGTGTGAATTGAACTACACATTCATTTGTACTAGAAGAGGGATTGTCTTACAGGAATATATCTAGGTTTTCAAAATACAATAGTAAGCAGAATACAAAGCTCCTTGCATGTGATTTTTATTTAAAAAACTCTCTGGTCCCTCTGTTCCCATTTCTAATACCACTGTATTTTAAACTACCATATTTTATTGTGGTGTCATAAACGCAGAGGGAGAAAAAGCCAACAACCAAATATATGTTTTTATTATTATGATTGACCTATAGGTGATAGGAATTCTAATAAAAGCACTGTGTGACTTTTTAAGGAAGTGCAGGTGTTCCCGTTTACTTGATACTGCCTTGTTTGAATTCATACAGTTCCTCAACAGTAAAGCATGTCCCAAATCTACCATGTAGTGCTTCATTGAACAAGATATCTGAAGAAGCATTTAGAAACGAGCCCCGTCTATCTTAGCTGGCAAGGTGGGTGATGGTGTCAGCATCACTTCTCGTTGCAGTGCCTTGGCACCAGCTTTTTGCTATGAATTACTGTGTGTTAGTACCAGAAATTAATCCACTGAGGTAAACTTCATTTCTTTTAAGTTCATACATAATTTATTTTTCTTCCGGAGTTTCCCTTCTCCTCCTATCTTCTTTTATTTTAAAAGGGTTCTGAGCAGCAAGAGAAGGACCTGATGTGTTCCTCAAATTGAATACTGAGTGTGAATTTTAGTTTTTTTCTATATTATCTTTCTCTTCTGTCCAAAGATGTCATGTGTGTTACGTTGGAAAAAAGTACTGACTCCAGAACATACTAGGTGGTTGATATCTAGACCTCTTGGGTTGAAATACTGAATTAAGGCTGATTTGTTATGATTGATCCTTTATCTATGATGGATGTGAATCCAGAATCTGGATCCCTAGGAATTTGGAGAACCTTAGGTAAAGATCTAGATAGTTTTTACTTCTCTGTAGGTCAACACAACATTGCTGTGTCATAGTGGCAGTCTATTCTGTGCTTTGTATTTATCTTTTCCTTTAAGTGGTCTGCCTTTGTTTGCTAGTTGTTTGAATTGAGGTGTTTGAGGATAGGGGTGCTGTTTCTTGATCACATAGTGTACTGATTTGTGCTTGAGGAATCGATTGTTTCTTTATTCCTTTCATAAGCACAGAATTAGTGGTGCTCTGGGGCATTACCCTTGAATTATCCCTTGATAGTAAGTGGAGGAATGAGAGGCCAGGAAGGGCATATTGCAGTAGTTCATATTTATGAACTGCTTGCATATAAGTGATACTGAAACACCTGAGAGTAACAGAAGTGCTAGCTAGCAAACTCTTGAACATTTAACGCTTTTTCTCCTAATTGCTTCAGTTCAGTATTGCAATTTGAGGAGAAACTCTAAATCTGGCTGATAATGCAGACCCTGGCATCTTGAAATGTGTCTGCTGAGAGAGGTAGATATATACAGTGCATATCTGGCACTTGGTCAGCCTTTGGGACCTGTCTGGCATTGGTGGTTAAAGGGGGAACTCATGTCTGGAAGCAGGAATACAGAGATGCTCTTGGGTTTTAGTGTCTATATCCTCTAGGTATCTCTAAGGGTACCTTATTGCATATCCAGGTTCTGAACTGCAGATTTTCCTGGGTTTGCAGCAGTATCTACTTCATCTGCTTCAGGAGACACAATTAACAAGGAAAGTTTTCAAATCACTTGGATGTATGGAGATGGCAGAAGGATATACCCTCCTCTCACTGCAATGGATGTAAGGTGTATGGAGTGGCAATCGTGCACACTGAATTTGCAACAAGGACGCTGCTCATTTACAAGCACTCGCTAAGCTTGCATTAAATTATTCATGATAATGCTTTTTGTCACTACTGTTTATATTCCATGATGACAGTTAATGTGAGTGGGACTTGTTAGTGAAATAAATAAGCATCAATCATTGAGCAGGGTGTGTGGGAAGGGTGTATATGTCTACACATGTGCTGAGCTGAGGGCAGTAATAAGGTGCTGATTCATCTGTCCTTCCCTTCCCAGAGGAGTACCTGATCCTGTCATTAATCTAACGGTTGTTCATCAAATATTTATCATGTTGGCATTCCAGAAGGCTTTTAAGCGCCGTGCAAAAACCACTGGCCCAGACAGAAGCTATTGGAGTGGTTTTGTTTGATTATTTTTCCCTTTTTAACCATGCATGCGCACAGGTTTATGCAGCTATTGCAGCTGTGCTTCAACAACATTTGTAATGAGTGAGACACCAGGAAGAAAGAAGTGTTTTAAACTGAGTGGACTTTTTGTCATCTGGGAAAAAATGAGGTGTACCCTTGGAGAATGCACCTCTTTACTGATGTAGGGTGGTTTGGCTGATCAGACTTTGCTCACTGCTTTCATTGTTTCTGCTGCTTCCGTGGATCTGGCTTATTGCATCTGTCACAGCAACTATACAAATGTTTTCTGGGAAATAAATAGCTCTCTGACAAAGATATATCATAGCAAGCAGCTGTTTCACTGGAAGGGGAGCCATAATTGAACGGATTATTGCTGCAAAATGTCTCCTCATTGTTTGTGTTGGATGGTGCAACTGAGAAGGATGCAATACAGTAGCAAACCTTGCACAAGAGGCATATCTGCTTTTCTTTCCGCTACATCTTCAGGGTAGCTAGATCCAAAGATCAGTTTACTCCCTGGGGAGAAAATCTGCTGCCCTTACTCAGGGAAAACTCCCACTAGCAATGGGAAATCTGCTTCTGTAAGCAGTGCAGGAAGTGCCCTGTAATATATTAAGAAACCAAGTAAGCCCAGAAGAAACCAAACAAAAGGCATTTAAAAGCATTCCCATTACTTAGGGAGAGAAGGAAGCAGAAAATTAATATGCACATGCTCCATAATTAGCATTTAAACTCGGTCTGTAATGCGATTTGAGGGGAGCTGTGAACTCTTGAAAATGAAGCTGTTGGTGCAGATGCAGAGCTAGGTGTGCAGTTTCTCATTACTCAACGTGTTTCTGTTTCGTCTCCGGATGAGGCGGAACACTTTAAACTGCACTGTCCCCAAAGCAGATTTGTGAACATCCTGCCCTAATTCAGAGCAGAGACCTGAATCTGGTTCTCCTGTATCCGAAGAGCGCTTGGCTAATACTGCCTTTTCTTTATCCTTGCTCTTCTTCTCTAAATCCCTCGTGGTAAATATTTTATTATACAAAATGAAGGGCCTGATGCCCTCCTGGCATCCAAATAGTCACTCTGCTCATCTGTTCATCTGAGGAAGTTGGAGAATGTCAGAGCAGCCAGATGGGTTTCAAACTCTTCCTTGTGTTAGGATTTACTATGGAAGGGAAGGGGAAAAGGAAAAAACATTCAAGATTCAAAGTCTTCTCTATTTGAGTTATATGACAGTGCCATATAACAGGCTTGTGTACCACACCACAATAACGTTGTAGCAACAAATTCAGCTCTGTGGGCTTCCATCTGTGCTCCCTGGGCCTGTTGGCCTGTTCAGCTTGGAGAAGAGAAGGCTGAGAGGGGATCTGATCAACATGTATAAGTTCATGAAGGGGGAATATAGGGAGGAAGGGGCCAAGCTCTTCTCATTGGTGGCCAGTGACAGGACAAGGGGCAATGGGTGTAAGTTGAAACACATGAAGTTCTATCTCCATGTGAGGAAGAACTTCTTCACTGTGAGGGTGACAGAGCCCTGGCACAGGCTGCCCAGGGAGGCTGTGGAGTCTCCTTCTCTGGAGATCTTCCAACCCCGCCTGGATGCCACCCTGTGCCCCGTGCTCTGGGTGTCCCTGCTTGAGCAGGAAGGTTGGACTGGATGATCTCTAGAGGTCCCTTCCAACTTCGAACATCCTGTGATTCTGTGATTCTCTTAACCCTGACTGCTGTGGGCTAGTCTCAGCATTTGCTCACATTTTCTTATGACCAGTAGAACTTCTGCTAAAACTAGTGTTCTTCCTGCCTTTTTTTTTTTTTTTTTTTTGTTTTTTTTTTTATTTTTTTTTCTAAACTAGAACCTCTGGCTGTCTGATTTGTCATTTAGGTTTCAAAATTTCAGCCAGCCTCTGTTTCCCCCTTTTTTCCCTCATCCCTCTGTGCAATATTCAGTCTGGTACTGAACATTGCTGTAAGGAAAAGCAAGGCTATGTATTTAATGGTTTTAATATTTAAATATTATTTCAGATAAACATAACAGGGCTTAGCAGATCCCCAAAAACTGTCACTTCTTCATACCAGTTCAATATATTATTGTTTCATTTAATTTGGCCAGGAAGAAAAAGAAAAAAAAAAGAAAAGAAAAAAGTTAAATCCTCTTCTCAGATTCACAGAATGGTTGAGGTTGGAAGGGACGTCTAGAGATCATCTAGTCCAACTCCCTGCTCCAGCAGGGACACCCAGAGCACGGGGCACAGGGCAGCATCCAGGCACCCAGCATGAGTTTTGAAGATCTCCAGAGAAGGAGACTCCACAATCTCCCTGGGCAGCCCGTGCCAGGGCTCTTCTCTCTGAGCACTTAGTGAAAGAGAGATTTTTTGCAAATTGAAAAACAGGCAAGCAAACGGTGAGGTTTTCATTACAGTTATACCATACTCATCTGGATTATGCTGTATAATTTGCATGGAAGAACAAAATTAACAGCAAGATGATTCAGATCAGGTAAATTTGTGTAAACTTTTTCAGAGTTGAGTAAAGGTTATCAGAATTTTCATTCTATGTTACATTGGGTCATTGATGGAAGAAGGATCAAAAAGATTTTTTTTGAAAAAAAAAAAATTCCCTATTGCACATTTTGATAGAGTAATATGGTGTTGCCTGTTCAGGAATTAAAGGAATTTATTTCTGCTCAGATCTATTTCGTTTCCCTATTTATAGCTGAGACATAAAAGAAGATATAGCTAAATAATGGAGCAATTCAAGTCACACACATAATGGTCACCTGTGTAAAGCACTGGTAAAATAAACAGTACCTATACCATGAAATCCTTTAGTTTTGCTTTAAAAACTCACTACTTTGGAAAAACAATGAAGAAATCTGCAAGGAAACACAAGATGAATTTAATTTACCTTTTAAATCCTTTCTTTGTTCATTCATAAAGTTTCGTGGCAGAGCTGCTGAGGTCATTGCCTTCCCTGTTTTCACACAGGACTCTAACAAATTCTGAGCCTGTTCTTTAATTGATCTTTCTGGGTGCACTGTGATTAAATTCTGGGAAATTACTAAACTATGAGTCACATCATAAAAACTAATTAGTGGTCGGTTGACAGTTTGTCTCCCAGTCGAAGCCTCCAGGTTGCTTTTAGTACCACATCAATATATAGGCTATTGCTGGCAAATGACTCCAGTTTATTTTGTAAAAGGATGTTGAACAAAGTCACAAAGTTTATCTTGGGTATTCCGAAGACTAAAATAGAGTAAAATAGCCTTTTTAGTTGTTTTTGGTTTTTTTCTAAATTGTGCGGACTGTCCCTTTTGGCTCCATTTGACTGGTTCTAATCCAAGTGTTGGGTTGAATGGGAAAAATCAGGCTTTTGCTGCTATTTAATGTTTCATGATACAGACCTTTACTTCAGTGGTTGATTGTTGGGAAGATCAGAAGTTTCTTAAGGAATACCTTCTGAAAGGTAGCACTGCTGGGTCTTCTCCCTTCTTGCTGCTCTTTTGAGCTCTGTGTCATTGGAGGATTTCACAGCAGTTCATATTTCATCAGCATCTCCATGAGGACTCAAGACAGGAAATAAACTTAAGTGTCCCTGTGGGACCACTGTGTTATGGCACAGTACGAGGGAATTTCCAGTCCAGGGAAGGCAGGTTTTTTTTATTTTATTTTATTTTTTTATTTTTTTTTCCCCCTGGAATGATCCATGCACTACTTTGACTTTTAGAATAATGATAATCAGATCCAATAGCTCTTGCCATAACCTTCAGATAGTGTGGAGTGTAGACAAGTATAAATTCCCTAGGGAGGTAAATTTGCTGCCTAGCAATGTGTATTTCTTTCAATAAAAATGCTTGGATGAAATCACCTTTGAATATGAAGAAATAATAAATAAATCACCTTTGAAAATGAAGAAATAAATAACAAAAATAAGTGACAATTGAAATATTTTGTGGTTGTTGGTGGTGTTGAAGTTTCCTTTTTTGTTTGTTTTTGCTAGATGGTAGATGCTATACTTGTATTTAAATAATTGTCAGTACCATATAACGGAGCAAACTATGCTGCTTTACAAAACAGAAAATATAAAATGGACATGTGGAACATTTTAAGAGGTTTCTTCAGAAAAAAATAAAAATACCATAAAAAAGTATACAGAAGGATTTGCTTCTGAATGTAGTAGCTTTATACATAAATGAGTAGAGTATAAGCTAATTCCTTTTATAATAAACCTAGAGAATTCTCAGTTTATAGGCAGAGCAATAGAGAACAGTATGGTCTGACTGAATTGCTTCTGTAACGCTAGTAGAGCAAGTCTAGTTCATGAATATGATGATCTGTAAATATAAAGCTGATCATATTCCACTAGTTCCTCCCATTATGCAAGTTTATAACACAGAACAAAATCTTGTTTAAAAGTGCTTTGGTTTGGAATAGATGTGCTAAATGTTATTTTTCGCATTAGCCATGAGAAAATTATGTGACCGTCTTAGTGTTTAGTTTAAAATTTTTGCTTTCTGTTTACATCTAGCAGTCTGCTACAGTGTAATCAGAGAGAAAGTGATAAAGAGAAGTCTCCAGTAAGGAGTTTAGTCCGTAGTGAAAGCATTTGCTTTTAAGTGGAAACGACAGTTTATTAACCTTTTCTTTTTTTTTTTTTTTTTTCAGAAACTGTTTGCTACATGCACGTATTGTGGAAAGCAGAAGGTCTATGAATTTGTTGTCTTAGCACTGAATTTCTTGTCTATTCATTACATTAAACTTGCTTGAGCTGTATTCGTAGAGGTGTCCTGGTTGTGAAGATGTGATCTCTAACTTCTCATCTGAAGTTGGCCTCGAAAAGTTGCCACAGGGTTTTGTTTTATTGTAACTGTTTCAGGTGTTTTAAGTCAAAAGATGTTGCAGATAGGGTAATGTATTTAGCCCTGTGATCTTTTCCATGATTGTCATGTAAATTTTGCATTGATTAAAAACACTAAAATATTATAATTTATTGTTATTGATATTAGCTTATTCCAAAAACATGTAAGGTGCTGTATGGTCTTACAAGGCAATGTAGTTTCTACCAGAAACAGTTTACTAAGCAGAAACTGATGAGATTTTAACATTTGTTATATAAAAGAGAAGCTTTCTATTGCTTAGATGATGCCAAGGGGGTATTTATAAATGCGCTTCCAGGTTGTTTGCGTGAAAAGGCCCAATGGGAAAGGCACCAGACATCTCTGTTGGCACACTTGCATGACTGTGGTACATCTTTAGTTTCTTAACAAACACAGGACTGGTTTTCATATACATATTGATCTGTAGACACTTTCCTAGGAAGTCAGTTTCAATATTCCTTTTACAAACATATAAAAAGATACATTATTATATATGATATCAGTGAAAACAACAATACAGATTGAAGAAGCCACTTTTTTTACTATAAAGAAGCCACTATATTACTTAAGTAAGTCTGGGGCCACACCCTGACAATTAAGATCCATGAGGGAAGACCTTTTATGCAAGCTTAGAGAACACTTCTTACCCTCTTTCAAAGATTGTCCTTGTCCTGACTGCGCAGTAGGACTGTGGATGAGCTAATTTAGCGTGGACAGGAAATAAATGAATCTGGTTTTAGATGGTCCTACTGAAACAAAGCCACTAAGATACTCGTTCATTATGTGCTCCTATTTTGCTGAGCAAGGGCAAACTAGCAATCATGGCCAAAGAAAAATCGAATGGGGCTTGAAGTCTTCTTACAAGTTTTTCCTTCTTTCCTTCTTTCCCATAAAGTAGTTCATGGGCATAGTCTACATTTGATAGTCTAGCCATGAAGTCAGTCATGAATATAGTCTAGTCATGAAGTCAGTCATGAATAACTTGAAGATGAGCAAAGAGGATATGTAGTGTGGGTTGAATTTCTGCTGCATAGATCGTTTTTGCTTCTTGGGTTGTATAGCTTTGTATTGTGTGCTGTGGATCTTCTAATCAGGAGATTGGTTTTGATCACTTTTAGTCTTTTACTTAGGCGGAAAATTTAACAGAATCAAGCTGAAGTCTTGTGAAAACACTTTGTGAGATCAGTAACGAATGTTAGGGTTGCTTGCAGTCCACTCGTATTTAGCGTACGTGTTTTTACTGGTCATGAACCAAGCCTCACATGTTTGTCTTGGGTCACAAGATGCTCCTTAAAAAAAAAAAAAAAAAGAAAAAAGAAAGTCTCAGTAGGAGATTTAGGTTTGTTTTTAATATTAACAACTTTTCTGCCTTTTTTTTTTTTAAAGAAACCATTTGCATCTGTTTGCAGGGTAAACTTGAAGGAAGTGCTGCATAAAACAACAAATTTCCTCAGAGGGTCTTTGCATCAACGTTTAGTAAAAAAGAGTTTCTTGTAAAGGGCATCAGGCAAGTGACTTATAGCGTAGTTAATATAGCAAGTATTTTCTAGAGTACTGTTGCCCAGTGAGAGCAGTGCTTTTCAGCAGGAAGAAACAGGTAACAGCAGTTGCTTTCTGTTCCCTGAAGTGTTGTATGTTTTTAGAGATGATTTCAGCTTGAGGAGAGAGAGAGCCTACAAGCCAGAGTCTATAGGGCTGCTCTGGAGGAAGGTGACCAGTGTGGTAAGAAAATGCCCTTAGGACACATTGAACTCCAATATGGCTCCCTGTCGAAAGCTGCTTTCCTTTATGTGGCATGGGTCACGTAACTCCTGCTGCTTTTCCAAAACCTTTGGTGCCTCTGGTATTGCAGCATTTATCACCGCAGTAATAATCACCAAATTATTTAATGGCAATTGGTTTCACCCAGCTCCACAACCATGGGGTAGATGATCAGGTTACAGAAACCTTCCACCACACATGGTGCTCTGGGGTCAAGCTCAACGGGGCCACAGAGCTTTCTGCCCTTGGGATTTACTGATCAAGTAAAGCAAGGCAAGCAAAATACAGATGAAGGTAGCTCATTTTGGGTATTTGGTGTCTGTGTGTATAATTTGGGATGGTGTCTGGTTTTAGTAAATTATACTTACCTTGACATTTGGGTTGATACAAATAAAGTAATATAAACATTGAAGTTGGCCACCGTGAGTCAGATATTTGTTGTGGACCACTCCTAGTATGCAAGTGCATCCATGTCCTCAAAAACTGTAGCATAAAAACAGATTGTCTGGTGGATAAACATAGCTGAATACCTGCCAGCATTCATTAACATAAACACTCACTTGGTGGCTTTCCCCAAACTGTTATATTTGTAGGCAATTCCACAGAAAGCCTCAGAAAATTTCTGATTTATGATCTTTACTATATACCTGCTAATGGGTATTCTATAAATACCTCTCCCAACCATGTTTTTTATCTTATCCATAGCTTCATCATTCATGATAGGTTGTAATATGATGAGGATGGAAGTTTGATATAACCTTGAATTTAGTTAGTCTCATGAACCTAAAGTATGAACATATGAAAAAAACAACTGTTTTAGGATTTATGAGCTGGTTTCCATAGAAAATGTAGCTTTGAATTATTAAAGCTCTTTTTTGGAAGCTCGGCAATTTTTTTTCCCCAAAACTATAAATCTGTTTTATTATCTCTTCTTCCTAACCTCAAAGAACAATCAGAAAAAGGTTAAAGAATTCCTCAGAAACTATCAGATGCTCCAGTCTTGTTTTTCAAGTTAAGTGAAAGCCCTGCTGCAACCTTCAGTTAGTAGAGAATGAAGCATATGATTAATACCAAGTTGAAACAGAACTGGAAAAAAACAGACATTGCTATAACAAAAAAGGGGAATTTTGGGTGAGGCGTTATGGTCCAAACAGCTTTGCTGATTTATGCTCAAAGAGGATCCATGGCTGTATCTCTCAGTCAGATCTCCAAGGTTTTCAGTTTTGTTTGTGCGTGGCACACTTTGATGCTGTTGATACTTCTTTGTCATTTAACATCACAAGAAATTGTGTGTACTCAGGCTTGGGTCTAGCCCAAGAAAACACAGAGGCTGCTATAATTTCTCCACAGACTCATAGAAGTGGACAGAAACTTGCAGTTTCCATGGAGAGGAGAAGGCGTAGCCAGTTTGCTGCTGACATTAATGGTGCATTTGTTTTGTCCATGAGTCAGTAGACGGCGGTGCGGTCAAGGCTTTCTAAAATCAGCACCAAGGGCCTCAAAGCTGTGATTACTCCTCAACAAAGCCACTATTATCTGCATCTTCTTGAGTGACATAGACCCCCATTCAATGAAGCAGGTGATTTCTACCGGCATCTAAGCTTTGGAAATAATAGACTTTTGGTACAAAAGTCATAGTTTTCTGCATTTCTTTAATACTTTAGGATAAGATGTGGTGGTTGGAGTTGTTTCATGTACATGTGATCATATAGAGTGATGGACAGGCTTTTCCTTCCCTGTTCTCTCTTTTGACCTACATTCTTGGCCTCATCTTGGCTTTCCTCTGGCAGACAGTCCTGAGGTTTTCCATGTGTCTCCTTGAGGATTTCCCCTTTAGTTACGCAATGGATGGGCTGCTCATAGCAGTATGAAGGGCAGAGTCCCTTCAGAAGGCCTTATGCCTTCAGAAGGCCTTATCCCAGAAGGATACTTGCACTCGTGGGCACCTCCTGCACAGCTTGGTTCCCACCTCGGCTTCTGTTGCATGAAGAATCTCAGTCTCCAGTTAGGATGCTCAAAGCTCGTGTGCCAGATAATGTTTGGTCAGTGGTTTCCTCACATCCTGATTCAATTTCTTGCCTAGAATATTCTAGGCCTTAGATATTGACATCACTTAAAAAGAACCCATAGGGATAGCTTTAAGTATGTCATTAGGAATTTTATAATCAGCAACTCTGAGCTGAGTAGATTTTTATACTAAAAGAAAAAAAAAAAAAAAAAAAAAGAGAGGGGAAAAAAGAGAGAAATGTTTCTTAACCTTAGCTATTAAATTAATCCTTGAGGACAGGAAGGATGCCACACAACTATTTAAAAGAGACCACTGGATCCATTCTCTCTTCCTAACTGAGTAATTATGTTTTCAGGCCTTTTGAATTCTACCACTAAATATCTCCTTTTACTATCCGCTTGTTCTGTGTATTGATCAGCAGTGGCTCTCTCTCTTTCTTCCATTATATTGAGATAACTTAGGTTTAAAATGAGCTCTTATTTCATTGCTGACCCAAGTAATATTTTTCTGAAATGATTTCACTGGTGAACAATTTCTTTTTAGTGAAATCAAATAAAAACATTTGAGCAGAGATTAGCACTTCATAATGAAATATGTAGCATATCTTTTACAGTTGTTTGACATACCAAACGCATTAAATGTATTCTGCTGCCCTAAAGAACCTGAAACCATCTTTTTATCTGTGTTTTGTTCAAGAGTAAGGAATTTAGAGAAGGGACTAGATGTTCTCCTCTCTCTTGGCCTTCAAAATGTTAACGAGAATGGTGTCTATGTTCTCTGTGTACCGCTTCTTCACATGAGAAATTGCAATTCTTATCTGCTAGATAAATGGTGACAAATGGTATTGGGAAGTTTAAATTCATATCCATCCATATTCAACTTGCTAACTTAGGCACCTAGTTTGGGAGATTGCTCTTGCAAAGCTAACCACTGTCTGGCTTTTTTCTATGGGTGAATGTGATGCTGACATCCAAGAATTGAAGGAAGGAGCTGCAGTAAAATCAACTGGATGCATGCAGGTAGTCTCTCTATAATTATTTGGTCATTTCTCCTGATTACCAGAAAAATAATATCAAACAATGGGAAACCAAATCAGCTGCCTGGAAAGCTTGTAGATTCTGGCACTGAAGAAATGTGACTCTTTTTTCCATAGTCTGAAGCTCCATAGGCTCAAAGTCTTCAGCTACAACAAAAAATAGTTCCCATTTTACAAGTCTTGGTGTGAAAAAATATGATAGTTGCTGTTCTTTATTAAGAACTCTTAATATGAATTTCTCTTTAGTGGGAATAGATTGTTTTAAATATTGTCTCTGTGGAGAAAAACTTGTACGTTTTAAATGGGGTGGTTTATTGTTCTAATGCTTCATTCCTAGGGTATGTTTTTTACATCGGATGATACACCAGGTGTTGCAGCTCAGGAAAGTGGTACAGGATTAGTCTCAATGCAATAAAAATGAGGCCTGCCACCTTTGGCTAGAGAACAGTGGACTGTCTTTGATAAAATGAATGAAGTATCCAGTTAATTTGTTTAACATTTTATTAGGCCTGATGTATATCAAATGCTTCTACCTCTGCTAAGTCTGGCATACTGCTCTTAGGAGAGCATATACATTGTACAACAATTTTCACTGAATGGGCAGTGAAATTTGTTGTAGAAATGAAATGAAAATCTGTGAACAGACCTGCTAGACACTGACTAGCTCAGTGACTACCAAGTAATTACTTGTGTGCAGACTCCTTTTTTATGGAGTGGTCCTAATATTGTGCTACAAAGAATAGTCTTTGTAGAAAACTTTATGTTTTGTCACCACAAACAATAAATAGAAACCTTACAAGTTTTCTATTACCAAAATTTTAAGCTTTTGGCCAAAAAATGATGATTTTCAATTTAGCATGAAAATGGTGGAATTTAGGCTTTCCTGTGAAAAACATTGTGATGAAAGGAGACACTTTCCATGAAAAGTTTTCATTTCTGTATGAAAAATGTATTGGTAAACAGGCACAGACAGAAATATGTCAGGCAGCTCTACCACGCTAGCAGAGCCCTGGGTAGACAGATCAATATTAGGCTTACATTATGTGTAGACTGTGGCATATGTTTCTTTTATATATGTTTAGTTCCTGTCCACGGGCTTGAGGGGAAAAAGCTTACTTTGTATCTCCCAGGTGAAGTGAAAGCCGGGGTAATTTATGAGACAGTCGGGGAAAAAAGCACTGAAAGCCAGTGTGCTGGATGAGGATCAATATCTGGAAGAGATCAACCCCATCTGTCTTCAGGAGCTTGGGGGTTGGTGTGCTTGCATCGTGGATGGATGGGTTTCTTGATGCCTTCTGCCAACCTTGTCTCCAGTTATCCAGCCTGCAAAATTTTTGGAGCCCATCATAGATCCTTCCTCCCCAGCCATCCATGTACATCATGGTTTCCTCCCAAGAAAATCCATGGAGAGCAATGTGGAAGGTCCCTGCCTTGCAGCTGAGCTCCCAAGTCTTCACTCATCTTTATGAAACGATTTACCGTGCACAGAATGGTATAAATATTGATAAATAATAGAAGAGAATCAGTTCTTCTCTCTTCCCTCCCCCAGCGATAGGAGGTGAAGTGCCTAATTCAGAAATTGTGTTGAAAATGTTAGGCTAGATTAAGGCTCACCAGAACGTGCAGCGTAAATCTACCTCCAGGGTGCACTCAGTCTGGAGAATGAAATGACTATAATCCAATAATTTGAGTTAATTTACCTTCCATTGTTAAGAGTGTGTCTTAGCACTGGAAAGTGCTATTTATAAACCTTAAATTAGGTTGTCTGTATTCTTCTGTATAATTAATCCTATGAGATTTGTTCAAAGCAAAAAGGTTTAAAATGATTACTGGTACTGTAGTGCCCAGGGCTCTTGGTGGGCAGCTCTCAACCTGGATCATGTACTTGGATCATGTTTGGATCTACTTGGCCATCACTAAATGGCTGGGGGTGATGAGGGAATAGATCCGTTTTCTAAACTCTTTTCAATTTTATAATATTTTTTTCAATTTATTAATCTGCTTTGTGTTTTCATTTTCCTTCCTTTCAAATTCTGGGATGATCCACTTTCAGAAATTCATGCAAGAGTCTCATTTGTCTCAACTTCTTTTTTTTGCAGAATTTTCAAATTGGGCAGAGGTAGAAAATAACATTAATGTTGTTTCTTTCTGTGAATCAAGTGATTTCATAAAACTTCATTGTTTGAGTGTGACTGCATTCATCACTTGTGGCCATTGCTATGGAAAGAAATCCCAAAGTATAGGTATATGTATATATATGTGTGTTTATATATTTTATTGGCACCTTAACCATTTAAACAATGGGAGGCCATTATGGTTCTGGTCTATTTTTTTGCAACAGCCAATCTGAAAATTCCTATGCTGAAGAACATAGTGCAACCCAGCATGAGAAGCAGACTGGTCAAATGTGTCTGATTTGACTCTGTGTGCATGGGGGAATGGTAAAAATGAGTCCTTATGTGCATATGTATAAACAGACACAAACCTAGATTGCAATTGTGGGAATGCTCTGTGCACCCTAATGTTACTAGGATAGAAACAGATACAGTAACCACAACAGAAAGGAATCACTTTCTGGCTTTATTTTGGGGGGTTTACTCCAAGTTTTGACCTGGTGATTTGAACATATGCATTCTGTAAAATCAAGCTGTGTGCAGTACATATTGCTGGCACCTACAGGAATTTCGTATGCATGTGGTGCAGTGTTACAGGTCCTGGCCTATTTTTCAGAGCCAAATTCTATATACTCTCCTGGCAATGAACAAAAATGTGCTTTGGCTGAATGGATTTTGGCATAGACATCCTGAAGCCCCAGAATTTCAACTCTTGGATTTGTAACAAAAAATGTTTAATTAAACTGGCAGGTTAAAAGAATAAATGTTTAACTTAATTTTAAGAAGAAAAAAAGTCCAATTGTGTGTTCATAATTGTCATGGAGAAGAGATACAGAGCCCACATGTTTGCTCCTTGCTGGATGAGCCTTTCCTCTGTGAGGAAAACATAGCTCTTTGCTTGGCACTAGTGGAGTAGCTGTAGAGATCAAAGGGACAGAAGTCTTGAGCAGTGGACAGGATAGAGACAGTTTACTCCAACTACTCCATATCTAACAGTGTTACTTAGAATCATTTGTTGAAATATATTTGGTGAGCGTCTCTGTAGCTGGAAATAGAAGAGTGGAGGGTAAGTTCAAAACCAGTTAATTTTAAAGGCAAAATATGGGTCTATCAATGATCTCCCATGATTTTAGAATATAGTAGAATGGTAGAATAATGTCCTTAATAAGGACATGAAGCTAGTATAAAAAAGTTAGACCAGGTCCCTGAACATTATTAAAAATCCCTGGACAATTTTATTATAAGTAAGGCAGTTAGCCCTTTTGCCCTAATGAAATCTGACTAAATGTCCAGTTTGATAATTGCTTCTAAGATCTTGCAAAGAACTATGAGGAGGAAGCCCTTAAGACTCAAGAATAAGATGTTTCAGCTATCGTAACATTTGTTTTTAGAAGTCACCTACTGGCAACTTATCCATAGGTAGAATAGTTACATTTTCTTAAACTTATTTACAGACCACTCTTAATATACTTGTATTTACCCGCTTCAAAATTTCCTCAAAGAGATTCACTTGGTCTACTATTCCTAAACTGCTGTGTAGTATTGCTTTGATTTGCAGGATGGCTGTCAAATGCTATACCAGTGGCAGCTGCATAAATGCTACACCAGTGGCAGTTGCATTTCAGTTAGAGCAGACATATCTATACATCAAGAATGTTTGTAAGGTCATCATGAAAATTTGAGATACAAAGGAAAATGGCATGTATAACACCAAGATGGAAAAGGAAAACCTTTTTTCTGAATTGCTTTTAATGATATATAACTTTATGATACTTAGTTAAAAAAATTAAAAAAAGCTATATTGCAGTCATATTAGAGAAAAGTCTAACTCTGCCACTACGAAGTCATTGACTTGAATCCATAATCCAAACCCCAAACTGTAGCTTGGCTCCAAAGCAACTCCAAAACTAAAATCTTGTTTTGTGGTTTGAATCTGCAAATCCCCATGTGAACACTCTTATTTCATGTCTGAGAGGTTTACGTTGGATTCCTCTGAGCTGATTGGGAGCTGTCTTCTGTTAGGCTGCAACAAGACATTTTGCTGTCGCTTTTGATTTGAATTTGCTTTTTAGTGTCTCTGATTAGGCTGAGCTCTGATGGGTATTTGCTAATCACTGAGGAAGAGCATGGTGAGGCAATTGATGGAACTTGATGAGGCAAGTAAAAAGTAAAATATTCAGGATGCCATAATATTCATTTGCTATTCAAAAAGGACAGGCACTGAAAATATACTTAGGAATTGGCTCATATGTCAAAAAAGACTAAACTGTAAAAATATGTAGTTTTGGACAATCTTTGGTCTAACCTATGGTTAAAAGGTGAATAAGCAGCAGTGAAAGCTTTTAAGTTAGGAAATTTAAAAAGTTTTCTCAAAAATTATTGGCCAAGATAGATAGCATTGCATTTTTTTCAGCTGTCCCCATGACACTTCCCAGCCCTGGGAAGAATGTAGTTTTTCAAAACAAAGATTTTGATTTGTCTGTCTTGTCTGAAAAATGTGAAAATCAATTGCTAATTTTGAATGTTACGGTGACCTGATGATTGGAAGTAATTATGACAGAAAGTTAAAATAGGGTAAGCCAAATAGAGCTGTTATTACTGGAAGTCCTTTTGGGAAGAGTGTTGCATCAGCAAAGGAACTGTAACTTGATAATGGCAGTCTATGTTTTAAACCATTAGCTGTAGAGCAGTTACAAGGTCAAGGCAAAGGTCTGAAATCCACTGTTAAAATATATTTAATATATCATAAAACAGTGATAGGGTTATAAGACAAGCCAAAGACTGACTGATTTATTACTGTCTTTGGCTATTGTATTTTTTTTACTTGCCAGATCCTGACATTAATGCAATAATAATCTTAGGAAAGCAAGTGGTAGAAACCTCATATTAATACAGTGAGCCAGAGAGTAAATACCTGGAAGCATCAATGAGACTTTAGAATAACGGTTTATCATTCCTAAGATTTTATCCCTCTCCCTGACTTCCTGTCAAGTTTTGGTTGGCTGCTGAAATAGAGTTTATTTAGGTGGATAGAAAACTTAGAACTAGGGTATGGATGATTCTCATTCCTCTGCATTGGAGTTGTAGGTCGTGATCACTTACGACTATCTGCAATGCTTGATTTCTCCAGACACGTCCTGTTACCATAGTATCTTGGTGAACAGTTTCACCAGTTTCTCACTCCTTTATTTCCTAAGGGTCTCTGCAGTTACATGACATCTGACTCAGGTGTAGAGGAAGCAATTTGGGCTGGTCACGGGCATAAGGTTGGAGATGGTCTCTCCTCATGCATTTGCACAAAACTTAGGGCTAAAACTTGTTTCATTCCCTTTTATCAAGGGCATTAAAAGGTCTTAAGCAATATGATCTTTTATTGTTCTGCCTGGAAAATCCTTGGCCTGACTATTCATATGCAAGCTATCAGAGCACTCAGATATATAATGAAGAATTTAGAAAACGACATATTCCTAAAAGCAAAATCTCCATTTTGTGAGGATGGGAGCAGTTTTGGCTAGACATTTTCCTGTGGCAGGTCAGCCAAACTGTAATTGGCCTCCACTGATACTCACAAACAGCAACAATCTGGACCCAAAACCAAGTGGTGTGCAACATGATTTGAAATGTTTGCTTTCTTTGGGGAAATTTGAAGGCTGCTATTACCATTACTGCATGTGCCACGAAATTTCCTTGCAATTGAATGCCCTAATGACTAGCCAGAAGTGAGCCAAATATATCAGCATCAGTGGGCATGAGGGAAGCCACATTTTATTACATACTACCTTGACTATTGCAGGAAAATAATGATCGGAAAGAACGGTCAAAACCAGATTCAATTCTTTCACCACCAGTGCTATTACTACTATTGATGCTCATCTACATAAGTAAGAACTTTGCAAGCCTAGGCGGTAATTTATAATACTTATGTTTAAGTCAACAAGAGGTGTGTTATGCACAAAATCTGGATTGAAGTTTTGCAACCTTCCTTGTTTCTCCTGTCTGATTAAGAGTTATATATGGGAGAAATACTATGTAGGCAGTACATGCTTTAAGAGCATTTCATATGATCTATTGTGTCCTAAATTTTAAATTTTCTTCTACAAGGCTCTAGTTTCCTTTCAGTAGAACAAATGACTGTTCACAGAAACTCACTTTTAACATCTACTTCTTTAGTTGGTGGTTTAACCGGTTCCAAATCTGCCAGACAGAAATGACCTATGTTTGGCTGTAGACAATGTGCTGATTATGAAAGGAGGACTTGGGTGAGGCCCGACAGGCAGCCACAGGATGTGCTCTCTTTAGTGACCTGTGGGGATTTTCTCTTGGGCTTGTGGGAAGGAGACAGGCCCTGGAACATGACTTAGGAATGTTGCCTTCAGCTGTTGCGAAAGCACTCAGCCAGATGAGACCTTGCTTATGCTGTTGTACGCCTAGGCAGAGAGAAAGAAATAAATAGCAGAAATAAATAAATTAATTCATCTGGAAACTAGATACTGGTATGATATGTGCAGGAAAATCCATAGATAGGTCTGGTTCAAGATTTACTAGGGAAAATCATTCATTTTTGATTCAGTGCTCATAAATCTCGTTTCTACTAGAAGCCTCTGTGTACATCAGGTTGCCTGAAAATCCTTGCACTGATTATCAGTGTAGCCAACCACTAGACCACCCAAATATCAAAAAGATGCAGAAAAAATGCAGTCCCCCGAAGCCTCACAGAATAATCAAGTTTAAAGCTTAAAATTTGACTGAGTTTCTCTTCTAGCATACAGATTTTTTTTTTTTTCATTAAAGTTTTCATGCTTTAAAAAAGGATGTTTGGCCTGGAAGCTACAAAATGGAGATAGTAAGTCTTTCTAGGGACTTAGCTCTCTCCTAAAGCGTAACTAGATATGTGGGATGGTCATAGCTGGGGAACAGCCATAAACTCATCATGCTGATACTACCCCAAAGCTTTGAGGATGCTCTGATTGAAATAACATCCTATGGAAAGATTAGGAAAATGTCTTGTTTACCTTTTGTCACGTTTTTGTTTATTTATGATATGCATGGCTTTTTCATAATGAAATGCAGCAGCCTTAAAAATATTCTGTCATTTATACTTACTTGACATGTTTATTGTCACTTTTTTTTTTTTTTAAAGATATTTATGGAAATAATGTGTCCACGTGTGTACAGACCTTATCCATTAAGTGTTTTGAGTAGATACTTCATTTGCTATGAAAATCAATAGTAACCTGTTCAAGGAAGCCAAAGAGGATATTAACAGCAATGTGACTTTTGAAAAATATAGGGTAGCTACATGCATTTTATATGTGCTTAGAGAATGCTTTCTTCCTTTAGTTATTGAGCTCACATTGAGTGCCTCAGTGACTATAGAATGGAAAGTGTGTTTGTCACCTATGTTTGCTGGCAATTCTCTCTGCTACTGCAGGACTCATTTGCAAACTGTATCCATGCAGCAGCCAAGCTCTTGCCTTATAGATTCCCTTTATTGCAGCCTTTTTTCTCTTAAGATATCAATATAATAAATGATGATTTGTTTTGATGGACTCCTCCAAGCTAAATATGGATGCTTCCGAAGAAGGCAGGGCTCCACGTTATTCCATTTGTGACAAAGAAACTTTTAAAATTGCTCTACATCAGTATGATTCTTTAGGCACAGCCCTTATTTCACAACACCTTTTTGAAGCTTATGGCTGGGAATGAAGAGACCAAAAGACAGAAAGCTCGTGGCAAACTTTTTCAGCCTATCATCCTGGGAGATCTGTTCAAACAGTAAATTAAATCTGGCCCCCAGAGAACTTCATTATTTACTTTTACAAATTTTTGAATGTGAAAATTGTTTAAAAACAAAACAAATAACACCCCTCCCCCCTAAAGCTGAATTACAGGTATCTGGGGTGGGAAGGGATATTTATTTGGAGTCTTGTGTTCAAACTGCAAAAATTAAAAACCAGATAGAATATAGAATTAAAAAAAAAAAAAAAGAGAGAAGGGTCTTAAGAAAATTTAAATTAATACCTTCACTCATTCATTTTGCAAATATTTGTGTTCATCACACTTTTCTCTCACTTGTAAAGATGCTTTTATTTTTATTGAAGTAAAAAAAACAGTGTGCACACACACTTATGGCAAACAAATGCAAAAAGAAAGTTTTTGGAAAGACAGTAGATGCATTGTCATTCCGAAGGAAAAATAAATTTGCTCTGCAGTGCCTTACAATAGAATAGCACTTTTATGGGAGATTTTAGTATTCATTGAATTTTTAGGATATCTTGGTCTTACTTTAAAATACAGATTGGGCTCCTTAAAATGTCGTTAAGTTCATTTTGAAACATCAAACTGTCTCAGGGATGGTGATTTTCAAATGACTCATATTTAAAGCAATTTTACTTATACACGGGAGATAGTCTTCCTCTAGTTAACATTTTGCCAGGATTCATTATGAAGTCTACTTTAAGCCAAATATAATTCTGAGTAGAAAAATATTGGCCTGTGGTGAAATTTGCTGTGTTTACTTAAGTTTACAGGAAAAGTGTGAACCGGGAATGTTTTTGGATGTTCTCTATCTTCTCTATATTAATATGCTTAAAAAAAAAAAAACCTAAAACTAAAACACATTTCTGCACAAAGTAAGTATTTAAATAGCTGTATTTTTTTTCCATAAAAAATTGCCTTAAAGATATGCTATATGTTATTCCATATTGGCGGCCTTGCAGTATATCTAATTATATTCCTCATGTTATCATTTCAAGCTACACAACATTTGAAATCTGGCTGTAGCAGAATGGAACCAATACATATTTCAAATGATGCTCAGCATTATGAATGTCAAACTGCTGGGAAAGCATCGCTCAAACTGTGCCCCTTACTACATACTGGAGAATACAGCCAAAGAATATGAAGAAATGGTAAATGAGATATATTTTTTCCCTCCTGTTACAGACATTATTTCTTGATGGCACCTAGTTTTAGTTTAGTAGGTTGTCTCCCTATTCACTTCCTGTAAAACCACAGTAAGTGAATTTCTTTTTTCAGTGATCTCTGGTGTGACACTGCACCACAAGAAGCACCAAAGGGGTGTGATGGCAATACAAAAAGTGGATAGAGAACTAAAAAAAAAAAAAA
>NW_020454472.1:1628382-1671923 GCF_003342845.1 Nothoprocta perdicaria
AAAAAGCCGAAGGAAGGAGACACTGCAGCCAGAGCACGTGCATGCAGAGGGACAGCAACCCACCATTTGTGGATTTCATCGTTTATACTTATATTGCCAGCAACCTTTGTTCCTCAATCCTTTCTTTTATGTTTAGATTTAAAACTTTTAGACCAAGCTGGTCTTGTTGTGAACAAGGATTTTGCTAGTTAAACTGCATCCTTCTTGAGAACTTGCATATATACCTGGCCAACCTGTTGCTATCAGTAAAAATATTATATGTATTGAACAAAGCAGTGGGAAAAATAGTCACAAAGCAATAACACTTCTCCTTCAGAAAGAGAAGGAGGATATTTAGCTCTGTGGAGACTCTGGCTCTGAGGGTATGAGTCATATTTTTACCACATTATAGCCAATTCAAACAAATTATGTCCAACAGATGACAAAAATGAAAATGAATCTCCCTTCCAGAGACCAAACCCATGATTATTATTCATAAATTAACCAGGTCTAAGCAATTAATTTGCTTTCAGGTGCTCTAGAATGAGTGTGTTTTAATGGTATAGGAAATAGCAGTAGTGTCTGAAAAAGTATTTTATAAATTTTGAGGAGAAAAAGAATCCTCATAGAAAATCCTCTGGGATTGTAAGAGATTCACAAAAGTGGCTGTAGAACAGCAAACTAAGGACAGTTTTAGTCTTTATCTGTCTTTAGACAGTTTGACAGACAGATAATGCAATATCATATTAGTTGGACAGTTACAGTCTTTATGCAAACAGTACTTAGCCTACATAAGTCTCAGAAATACCAAGACTCACGTTGTCTCCAGTTAGGAAAATGGTTAAACTGTTTAACATTTAGAAAATGCTAAAACAAGGAATAAGAAAGAACTGATAGTTATTTTACTGAGCATTACCGGAAATGTGAAAGGGATACTTGTAAATGCACCTAAGCAGCCAAGAATAAAGGAACATCTGCTGAAAAATAAAGACTACTAAATACCTGGAAAGAAAGCTACTTTAAAATGTGTACCCCCCCTTTATTTTTTATTATTTCCTTTCATTTGGCTAGTCACCAAGGGCAGATCTGCAGAGGTATTTCCTTGGAGAGAAGGAGCTATTTAGAACAAGTGCCAGCTCTTACTGCTTATGGTCAGTGGCTTACACTGAAGCTATTCCTTCCTCTCTCCTTCTCTTGCCAGGCTTCTTTTTTTTCCAGGATGGTCCCATATCTGTCATGGCCATTAGATGGATGTGAGGCTCAGAGTCTAGCTTCCCCTCCTGCCCTACTGCTGCTTGGGTTTACAGTATCTTAAATTTTCATTTACTACTAATAAATTGGCATAGATATTTTGCATTAATTGGGTTGTAGGTAGAAGCTGGATCCATTGTTTTCTTTTATACATTAGTTATTTTGCCAAGACGAGATCTTGCAAGTTAAAACCTGGTATTTTAATGAAAATGTCATGGACCTGATATTTTGGTGAAAGACAAGCATGCCATTCCTGGTTGTGAAGCTGCTCCTGGTGGGACCAGGTGCTGTGTTGTTCTTTCATTGAGTAGGAATCTGAACCTCCTTGAGGGCTTGATGCAGGGCTTTAGTATCCTGAAAGGAAGGAGCCTGTTGAAGTTAATCAGGTCTTTACCATTAAAATTATTATTGGAGTTATTTTCTCACCTACCTGAATCCACCTGAGTTTTGAGACAAGGTACCTGAAACACTTTACTGCAAAAAACTGGCCTCTGAACCACACACACTCCTCTTAAAAGTCACTATTTTGTAGGGAAAAAAATCTCCTTGGTTTTGAATCAATTTGAATTCAGAGCAAAGGAGCCTGCAAACCAAGAAGAAACACATAAAACAGGGCATTCGATCTCCATTACAGGATACAGTCATCTCTTCTGAGTCTGTCTGGTAGCTACAGATAAATCAGTTTTGTCAGTAGAAAAGCAACAATATTATTAAGCCCACGTTGGATGTTTATAGAACACTTCCTTCTGCCAAATTTTGCCTTCATGTTACCAAAAGAAGGTTCTAAAGAGTCATTTAGTTTGTACTCTTGAATCAGAGGTGAGAAATGCAATCTGGCTGGCACGTAAAATTTCAGGAGAAAATTGGGAATGTTTGCCTAGTACTTGTTTATGTTAAATAGAGCACTGATCCTCAGCCTCTTTGAATGATGTAGTTCTGTTAACTTCAGAGGATTAGCGTTGATTCACACCAGCGTAAGAGTTTACACATTTAACTTGCAATTCTTTATTGGAAGAGCTATGTCCATTAAATCTCAAATTAATATATTCAGGGGATTCTCTTTTGGTTGACTGATTAGTTTCCTAATCAGGCACTTTATGTTGGATGTGCAGTATTCAGATTCCACAGAGTGTGGAGGTTTTCTCTTTCAGCAAATTATAGAACTCTACCAGAGAAAGAAGTATTTGAGTTGTAGAAAATAAGTTACTGTTAGGTCTCAGGCTTTTCTCATGGTTGAGCAAGCAATGCTGGATGATGATGCATAGTTTCCACTAGTTGTCTGTCATCTCTTCAAAGTAATTTTGGATAGCAGACAGCAACCTGTTCTGTTTTTTAGGCCTTTTAGACCTTCTGCTTCATTCAATAGTCTGTATTCTCCATGTATAAAAAAGATCCTTTAAATTTACTAATTCTTCTGCATGGTAAATACCAGTCATTGGCTATTTTTTTAATACTGTACTTTTGTATTTCAAAACTTGTTTATATTATTTTATCCACCTATCATGAAATAATTTCAAATCTTTACCTGCAGACTGGCCTATTCTTTCTAACTTCTATGTTCATTTTCCTGGAACCTGGTGGATGGAGGATATAAGGATACATATGAGCATGACTCCGGTTCTTCACAGTCTTTGAGCTAAAAAACAATTCTGTGATAAACACTTGATTTCCTTTGATCTTTTCCTATCGTGTTTCTGTATTTTTTTTAATTGTTAGCATTAGAAACGTTTAACAGCAGTATGTCAGGTTTCTTCTTACCTCTTACACATCTGGAAGTGTGTTTGCACCAGCTGAATTTGTGCGTTTGCCTGTGCTTTCAAAGTCTGTGAGGCTTGCAGTCCCCTCTGAATCCTTTAAGCCCTACAGTCAGTTGCAGTAAATCATAATCAAATTTAGCAGGCATGGTGTTGAAGAGTTTATGTTTGGACTCAATGATCTTGAAAAGTTTTTTCCAATCATAATAATTATATGATCAGTAATTTTATTGATTGTAACTCTACTCATAAAAGTTCCTGTTGTCTGTTCATTGCATGTATAAATAGTTTTGACTGCTACAAAGATTATTAAAGGAAAAAGAGCAATTTTTTAGGCTTTCAATAATACAGAGTATAAACGTTTACCACAGTGATCATCTGGGATCTCTCCTGCTTGTTAGAGTTTTGTGTTTGTTTATTCTAGATGTTTGCAAGAAGATAGAGGTGCATTTTCTTAAACACATTTTTATTTGGAGGAACAACTCTGATAGTGTCAACTGATGTCTCTGAAAGCTGCTCGTCCGCTTCAGGATGAAGAATTTGGCCTTGTGGTTCTTAATTATTTGGAGGCTGCTTAGACTGATTAATTTCATGACATAGTGCAGTCTCTGATTCCTGACTGTGCTGTTGTAGATGGAAGAAATCTTCAGGGAACTGAGTGCTATTGAGAGAGTTGGTGGATAAACATCATCAGCCATTTTTCAAAACATGAAACAATTGCCTTTTTGCCTCCCTTTTTGTCCAGAACTCAGGTTTAGAAATTCCTAAGCTAGCTTTTCTGGTTTATAGTGCATCAGGAACTAGTCCTGTAGGTAAACGCACCTGTGAAAGAACTGTGCGGTTTATGTATCTAATTGCTCTGGGGCCAGGGCATTGCTGAAGGAATTTAGGAAGGTGAGATCGCAGGAGTGATTAGATGCTTAAAGCTGCTTAAGTTCTATTTTGGATAACCAAATAAAAACACTAGATTTGCAAAACCCCTGCCCTGCTTCCTGCTAACCATAAGTATCTCAAATTCATAGTATGTGAGTTATCTCCAGCAAAGTTCCCCAGTTTGGCTTGGCAAGGCAGAGTCATCTGCCATCGATGTCATAGCCACTGAAATGCACAGATTCGTGTCTGGCAGCCTGCACTCCTGGAGGGATATATCCTGGTAGGTTGAAATATAGCAACAGGAGCCGCTATTTGGGTTAGTGGTTATGGCACTAGGATGTCAGGACACCTGGGATCAAGCTGTGGGCCATCTTTCTGGTCACTGTGTGATGTCTGTTACTGCTTTTACTCAGTGTGTTTTTTAATCCTGAGCAGGCTCTGCTGGCAGACTTATCCCATGAGCCCTTGCCTATTTCTCCAAGCCAGAACAACAGCAGAACTCTAGAACGGGAATGCAGTGGAGGGCTTTCTGATATCTTTGCTGTTTCCATATGATTGGTGCCAAACTAGCTATTAACCGCAGTGAAAGGAAGGTTAAATTTCTGTTTGCTAGCATTCATGCAAGTAAATGTGATCACTTAAAAACTCATAAGAAGTTCTTTGGAGGCCTGAAGTGATTGAACTTGAGGGATATTATCAGAGCATCTCTCAGTTCTTCCTTTCAGTCTCTGCCTAGGTTTGTGGAAGGTCAGGTGAAGCTTGTGGTACTTGGGAGCGGCTTTTGTAGAGGATGGTTGGTAGAAGTGTATCCCATCTGTAGTGTCTTGCAACCCAGCTAGAATCATGTCCATGTTTCCTGGGGAGTATTCTGGAGCACGGCATGGCTAAAAGGTCATCTGCAGAGCATGCGAAGGGGAATTTTCACTCATGCTTCTTATTCTCCATGTGTTAGTAATTAAGTGTTACCTGGTTCTAAAAAATAAATGTTGACTCCCTTGATTATCATCTTATTCTGGATTTCTTTTTGTTTTCGACTAAACAGCAGATAATGATAGTGGGAAGACTAATACAGAATGGTAATAATGATGTAAACTCAAAAACACAGGCTTAATCTTGAGCTTTCTTTAGACAGCGAAAAGTTAGGCCAAGCATTATTCATGCCTAATGGAGATTGACTCAGCTGTAATTAAAATAACTAATGTACTTTGATCCATGCCAAAATTCTCTGTAATGACTTAAATATGTGGGATCATGTCTTACTGATATGGTCTCAATAATCTCATTACGACATGGCTAGTAGAAGCTACCATGAGGTGGCTGCATAGAAATGTGTCCACATCTGACCAGACAAGGCCATAAATAAAAACGTTAATTTCTTTTGGCAGTTTCTTGACACATGTTAATAAATAAATAAATAAATAAATAAATTTATTCATTTTCTGAAGATTCATTATACTTGTCTGGAAAGAGTGCAATTCCTTGTAACTAAGAAACAGTTGTCGTACACACAAAAAAATGTGGTTTTATAATAAAGGCAAGTACATCACCCGCCCAGAGAGCCGCTCAGCTACTACCAGGTCATCCTCTGGTGCCCCCAGCATTTGAGCAGAGGGTCCAAAGATGGCACAGACGCATTGCACAGATCAAAAGTTGACCTGCATTTTTTTATTAAACACAGACATGTTTCTGTAAGGCTGAGTTTTCAAACTGGTGTAACTCACACATGGCAAAAAGCCGTGAGCTTTCTGGGGAGGTTATCTCCAGCAAGTCTGCCTTTGGAGCAGACTTTGCCATCATCTGTCATGCAGGTACTACCTTGGCTGAAAGTCACTAATTTAGTGCTTAAACAGGAACAGTGCTACTGCTACCGTTGTTGCTCTTATTTCTTCAACATCCACTCTCTTTCTTTGATTTCATAACTTTCTGTGGAAAATTCCCAGTGAACCGTTATCAGTTTGGATGTGCTTTTTGAGAAGGAATTTGTTACTTAAGAAAATCCACCTGTTCTATAAAGAAATTCTGATAGATAACGAAGGGGATATTCTTCACCGTGTTATGTAGAAAAAAAACAAAAACAAAGAAAATCTTACTTTTAAGCATTGCTAAGTTCAAGCCCAATGATTGTATCTTGTGATTCTTGAGCTGAACAGTGGCATATCATCCCTCCTGCCAAATGTTATAAATGTTCTTTTCGCAACTTGAATTTCAACCCAAATTATTAAATGTTGGCAATCAAAAATAGTGTCAAACTTCCCATTTTTGTGAGCTTTGTTTACTCTCACTTCACACTGTCTTTTTTTTCCTTTTTTTTTCCTTTTTTTTTTTTAATACATTGTAGCATATGACAGGTCTGAATTTTTCTGACAGAAAAATAGACTCTGCACAGAATACAGAACATGCTTTGTATCAGGAGTATATATTTGTAAGAAATGTGACATTTTCTGGAGCTGGTGAAGTACCCGAGTTCTCTGATAAGGCTGCTATCTAGATGACAAAATGGATATATAACATAAGAGAGACTATTAACTAAACTGGTGATGTGGGGAAAAAAAGGGTCCTGTGTTGTATAGTGGCATATGTGCACATGTTTGTATGTATATGCATTTTGCTAAACGGATCATATCTGTAATAACTTCAAAAGCAAACAGTGCATTATTATATAATAATCATTTTGAGGTTATCCAAAAGTAAAGAAAGTTCAATATGCAAGACTGTGTCATATCTCAATATCTTTGTTTTTTGTTTTATATGAGAAATGCACTTTTCACTCTGAAAAAAAGAGAAAAACTCAGGAAAATTTTTCTTTTGTTTTTCTGTAATAATCCTAAGATCGTGATAATGAGATAATGCTAACTCTGATTTACACACCACACTACTTCAGTATTCTCAGTGCTTTAGAGGAAATTTGGAGCTCATACACTGAAACAAGAATTTTATTATTGTCTTCAACCCTTACATCTCTAGTTTTGACAGGTACAAGTTAATTCCTCTTTGATTGCTTATCATCCAAATTTTGCAGAGTGAAGACATATCCTGTGCAGCTATACCCAGGTTCTTCCAGGCTGCAGTGACTTTTGAAGACTCATCAGGCAACAAAAGGAACAATAAGTGCAGGATTATAGGACACCACTCTGTTTTTTTGGCACTCCTGACATTTTGGAGTGTCTAAACTTCTTTGATTATAGTACAAGCTTCCGGCATTTAAAAAATACCTAGATAATCTTTCAAGCTAAACTTTGCTGTTCCTCCTACTTAGTTTCGGGAAATGGTAAAGGTACTTATTTTCTTTCTCCAGATCAAGACTTGTAGCTCACACTCTGTTGTAAGTAACTGAGAGGCTATTTTATTCTTAATAACAGGGCCCAGGAACACCTGCATCCCTGACACCCTCCATAACCTTCACCCGTTATGCAACTCAGCATTCCTTTCAGGTTTTGCTCTGTACATCTTACTTGCTATGTTGCTATATTGTTTCTGTGAGTACAAATGTGCCTTTGTGTTCCATACCTCGATCTCCGGTCACAGGGAAGGGAATTTAAAACGGCTTGAGAAAAACACTTTTGCAAAAAGCATATAGGAAAGGGGCAAATAGAGCACTCTGTCATTCCAGTCCTTGCTGCTTCTTGCAAGAACTGTTGGAGATGGTTGTCCCAGCAGTCATGCTGTTATCCACAGGTTGATTCCAACTCCTGCCAGGCTCTGTTCAGCAGAAAGACAGATATGTGAGAAATCCCAGCTGAATCTCAATCGTGTTTCATACACCACTCCAAACGCCTCTTGGATTCTGATATTGTGCTTGGACGACAACTGGTCTCCATGTGTGCAGGGAGCATAGATGCTGTATTCTGGCTTCAGTGTTGAGGCAGTTTTTTACTACATTTGGCTGCAGAGTCCCAATATTTTTTTACTGTACATGAAAGAATGAAACTACTGATCCCTTCATATATACCCCGGAGGACAAAATGCCCAGGACATGAGTGTTGCTCAAACAATGTCTTGCAGTGAATGCTTTGTGAATAATGTTTATTAATGAATGGTAAATAGTCTTGAAAACCCTTGATAAAATCCCACAGAGTTGCGGAAAGGACCTGAAGTATTATCTTTGAAGACTGCACATGCTCTCCTACAGTTCTCCTACAGTTAGTCTTTGATGTATTGATGAAATAATTTGATTTGCCTCAAACTTGATACATCATCAATCCTCTGACTGTAGGTTCTGGATCATAGAGTAGATGACTTATCTTTTGAAAGAAGGGATTTATTCAGAAGCAAGCAGATAAAAGTGACTCTTGGAAGTTTATACACTGTAGTGGACACCTGCTGAATTTCCAAATAAATGTCAAAAGTTTAAAAGAACATACATTGTGTCTTTTCAGCTACATCTCTGAGGCAAAAAATAACATCCCTTCAGTGTGTGAATCCACTGGTTTCATTTTACCCCATTTGTGTTCTTGGGAGACAAATGAAGGTAAAGCTAAAATATCTTTGACACAAACCAGTGGTTTCTTCTCTGAAATGGCTAGTCTAGAATGCAATCTGGGACCTGTAATATATAGCTGCATGCAACATTAGCTTAGTGCTAAGACAAACAAACGAACAAAAACAAATCAAAAATGGAGGCATAAAGTAGAGAATGAAACAGAAAAACATTGTACTACTGTATAATCCATGATTTGGCTGTATTTTGAATACAGTTTGTGGTTGTGATGCACTATATCTTCAAAGAGGATGTAGTTAAAATTGGAAAAGGGTTTAGAGATGGGTGAGGGGAATAGCCAAAGTGTATGCTACAGTTTATGAGGAACAGCTAAGAATGCTAGGGCTATTGCTGGGAGAAAAAAAAAAAAAGCATCATTAAGAGGTGCAAAATCATCAGTGATGCGAGAAGAACAGGTAGGAATTAATTCTTTCCTTAATTTTGTCATAATATAAGAATAGGGGAATGTCACATGCAGTAAGTGAAGGCCAGCTTCAGAAAAAGTACTCCAGGAGGATGGGGGTTAGCAGGTACCTTGTGACCCTGTGACCCTGCAGCAGGATATTTTGTATGCCGAAAGTCTGCAAGGACTCAGGGCTGGAGAAATCCACGGGGTGGATTTTCACACAGGAAATGTACTAATTCCTTTCTAATTCAAAAAGTCCCTGAGGTGCAATGTGCTAAATACCTCTGGATCAAGACTTCCCTAGGGTGGTTGTGACTGAAGGCTTAAAAAGGGTGTTTTATGCTTTCTTAGACATTTGCCTATGCCTTATGAACTACAGGGTATTAGTGTGGCCTTTAATCTGCAGTCTATAGTCTGTAGACATAGACATTCTTAGGTTCTTATGTGTTTACAAATTCTAATATTTGTGACAGCAAACTGCAGGACTCTTTTGGCCTGTGTTTTGAACTACTGTCATCAAGTGACTGGCCCTTGGGAAAGACATCCTAGGAAAGAAAGGGGTCCAAGTTCATTTCTACCTCAAGTATAGGCTTGATTTGAAAGATACCTTACTAGTGTGGTCTTGACTTGCTGTAATGCTTGCTACCTTTTCTCCCACTGGGAAAACACAAGATATTTTATGATTGGGTGAAAATTAATCAACTTTGTTTCTCTCTGCAATTATTATCTAAAAAGTGTAACTTCAACTAGAAATGTTATGTAGAAAATATATGGTCTTGGCTTTGAGGTTTAGTGCATATTAAACTTTCTGGAAATGAAAGCAATGCATGTTTTCTGCAGAAATCCTCTTTCTACTTTACCTAGAAATTGAGAAACAATTCCATAATAATGTTTTTATATTCAGGGAAAAAGAGACAGATATTGTATATGCATGAAATTAATGTAGTAGTGATAACCTAGATCTAGGTGCTGCTCATGAGTGGCTTTTGCATGCCATTTGCAGGTAACCATGGGTGGTCTCTTGACGATCTCAATTCTTCCTTAGCCTTTCTGTTCATAAAACTGAGAAATGGAGAATTGTCACCTGAAGAAATCAGCTGTTTGTGCAAGTATAGATGAGTTTCTTCATCTCCGGATTTAATATAAATGTATAGTCTGTGTCTGTTTAATTCCACATGTAGAATACTAGATAGAATATGGCAAATTAGATTAATGCTGGCGTTAGCATAGGTGAAAAAAGGAAAAAAAGCAGCTTTATTCTGAACTTGCTGCAACTGAACTGGGAGATGAATCAAAAGTTCACCATCTCCGTGCAACCAGAGCCTGTATGTCCCAACATGACATGCTCTCCATCTCATGAGAAATGATCTCCTGCAAGAATGTTTGCCAAAAGTTTGTTCTTCACTTGGGAACTTCAGAATTTCTGTAGGAAAACATCAGATTTTGAAGAAGTACTGTTACTGTTTATGGGAAGCTATCTGGTCCTCTTCCACTAGCCCTTTCAAGTAGGGCAATTGAAACTAATAATATCATTTTAGAAAGAAGAACGTTTCAAGGATATATGACATAGTAACATCATTGTACATTCTTCAAACACCAGGAAACCTTTAGAACCAGAATATTTCCTGAAATAATTTGTTTTTCTATCTTGCCTCATTTCCTCCCTAAGCACCTTTGATAAAATGGCAACTAAGCGAGTATAGGCTACTTCAGCTGTATCTGAATAGGGGTACTTAGCATTTCAAATTAACTAAGATTACCACATTTTTACAGGAGAGTTGAAATGTTAATGCATTTCGGCTCAAGGGATCTTTAACTGGATTATAAACTGCATTATATTATGCAATAAAAACAAACTGATACAGACTCTTCAGAAAGACTCTAAACTGAAAGGCTTTTTCTACCTGAACTGAGGCAGCTTTTAGAGCTTCTTGGTAAAGTTTTGCCAGTGTCAAAAAATTTTGCTGTGAGTCAACAACTTCTATAGCACAGAAAAAAATTGTCACACAACTTCAGTGGAAGTTTGGCACATAAATTTATGCACCCCTGCTACCTTTTTAAGGCATAATGATGTAGAGTTTGGTTTGCCATTTCCACATTTTCATTTATGTAGTCTTCGAACATTACTTCTTGCTCTCCCTTGCATCAAAATTGTTTACAATATATGAGTCAGCACTAGAACACAAGTGGGTAAGCATTTAATGGAAAATGAGAGAGTTATTTACATTTATATTAAGCATGTATATTTTTAAAATGTGTTTCAAACCTGTAGCTCATGACTTTTGTCATGTCCCATTACTTGGAAATAGTTTGGATTCTTACTTGTTGGAAGAACTAAGCAATGAGTGGAGTTGCATGCTCTTGATGGCCATGACAAGCACATGGGGGCAATATGTTTCAAGCACTGCTTCTTACAGATAATAAGGGCCAAGTTAAAATGAATTCAAAATAAACATTATCTGTTATAGAGAACTTGGTTCCTCAACAAAAGTAATTGGAACTCTGCATTAAAAACCTCAAATACTCTTGTGAAAGAACTGTTATGGCTTAAAATTGTTCAATATTCATGTGCGGTAATATCTGAGATGATGATATATGTTTCCTATATTTGACTTGGTACAATCACCTGTCAGGTTGAGAAGCAGACATCAAGCAGCTGTTGTTTGTTTAAAAAGCCTGTGAGGCCTTTTAAGTGAACCATTCAAAAGTGAATGGTTAAGTTCTGAGTCTTGTCTCACAAAATATTTTGTTAACAAAATGGGTAACTTGCCTGTGTGACATTGCCAGTCAGAGATTACAACTAGCCTTAGCGATGGTATTGTCTATTGATACAGAGGGTACAGCTCATCTGTAGTAGTGTTCTGGGCACAAAAACTTCAACGAAAAACAGGAAGTCTTGCAAGAGGCTAGACTAAGTAAGCATTTATTTTCCTATGCAACACGTTTTTTTTTTTTTGCTGTTTTCATTTTTTAAACCATATATTTTTATTAATTACGTGTAGTATTTTTGACAACATATTCCCAGATCTGTTTGGCATGCTTGTATCTATCTCCAAAATAACTTTTTTTCTTTTTCTTTTTGTTTCCCTAGAGCCCTGTAGTATTAAAAAAAAAACAAAACAAATCAGAGAGACATAGCTATAGAAAAGGAAAAATATATATATAAATACATAGAAGAATCAGTGAGAATCTGCATTTTACATGCAGACACAGAGCCTGGAACAATGTGTCTCAGTTTGCTTTAAAAAGTAATGCAAGATTTGGTGGTAGTTACATATTTCATGATAAACTTACAGATTCTTGTGTTGTTATAATGATTTAAGAAGCAATGTCATCTGAAGTGCAAATGTTTACGTTATAGTAGAAAAGGTTGCTTGAATTTGAAGAATTGTGTCCTTTTTGGTAAGTTTATTGGTACATTTTTCCATCACATTAGGCACATTTTTAGGTTGTAACATTTGGCTCACAGGGAATTAGGGGACTGTTTAGGAAAGCAGGGACAGAGCCTTTCAGGCAGTGGGAAACTTTTGCTGGAAATTCTGGATCTGAAATCTTCTTGCACTCTTGTGATCTGGATTTCACTGGGGTTGCCTAAGCATCTATCTCTAAACATAACTAAAATTAAAGTCATAAAATCTGGAACTATTTATTTTTTTTTTTGCATGCACTTTTTTTTTATGACTTGGACCTGAGCAGGAACAGCAAGGACTGTTCCATTAATTAATTGTGATCTGTTTCTGCCTTGCTGATGGAATCTGGCGAGTGAACCAAGTGGATTTGTTTTCTTGAAGTTGTGATGTCTGACCACTATTTAAGGCTCTAGCAAGCCAAAATCCTTTGGGTGGAGGATTATGTTGAAATGGAAGATACTCTTTGGAAAAAAATATTTTTTGCATCTTTTATTCAGCTAAATATAGATGTTCTGATATGTCTGCTTACAATGCAGTGGAAGGGCGGCAGCACTTTCAAGAAAGGAGGAAGGAAGGCTTTTCATTTTGGGGAGAAAATTGTAACACTTTCTTAACTATTAAAAGCTATTCTTGACAGCGTCAGGACAATTTAAGCATTTTCTTCTTTTGGGTCTACTTACATGTGCTTAAGACCTAGTGAATAGGAGCTGGTATGTAATTGGTTTTACTTTGAGGATTAATGACTTGCCATAACACTTTATGCAATTTGTAAGCAGACATGCATGTATCATACTTAGTTCTTAGTATAGGCCTTTCAGATTATTCCTTTCCTCTCTTCCTTTTTCATTACATTGCTCTCTTGTACTGCAATGCTCAAGAGGCCAAGCCTTTCAGAGCAGTGTTAACACAGTTGTCATATTTCTATTTGTTCAACATATATCAGATACTGCATACCTCATAACCTGGCAGAATGAGGGAAATATCCTGACAGTTCAAACATCCCTTTAAGCCTAAAGGTTCATGAAGGTTCAATATGACCAGCAATATGCACCAATTTTCTGCAGAACTGAAGTGTAACTGCAGTGCACATAGAGAAGTTTGATGGGTATTTTATATCTAGGAAAGGATGTTTAATAATAGATATAATTGGCACTGTAGAGTATCTAGCGTAATTCTTAAAGGAACTGCAGCTGCAGAGAGCTTTCCTCATGCACCACTGATGGGTGGGGAGAGCAGTTGATAACCCCAAGGTGATGCCTGTTGTGTGTGCTTGGGCAGGGATACACCTTGAAATAGGAGAAAAAAGGAAAAAAATGGCCTCTGCAGAGTATTGGTTTAAGCAGTGGACAGGTAATGCAGAGATATCTAAAACGGATTGACTTCCACTCACTTTCAAGCGCAATGCTTTAAAGTTTCAGGTGACATAAGTATTGATACCCTATACAGTTGAGCTGTCAGGCTTATTTCAGACCCTTTTATGAAGCATCCGTAACACTTCGTTCCCTATTCAAGTGCTTGTAGACAAACATCTACTTATATGACTTCTTATCTGCTGTGAATCATGAAAAGTGTAATCACCTCTGAAAACCACAGCTGAATTTAGGATTCTTTCTGCAATATATCAGTCCAATTCTGCACTCATCATTTGCATGTGTTAACTAGTACAAATGGCAGTAACGGATTCAAGAAAGCAGACTGTTCTACTGAAATGTAAAATATTCTAGTAAATTGGAACAAGAGTATTAGCATTTATTTCCTATATGCTAACGTTCATCTGTATGTAAGTGCATGCACTGAACTTTCACCCTTGAAGGTAAAGTGAAAGATGCTCATGCCGCATCCAGTGGTGAAGTTTTTCGGATCACTAGCTAGACCCAAACTCTTCGTTTTTTTGTCACCCTTGAAATTGTGAGGAAAGCCAACATTATCTCAGAACTTTTTTCTTGGATTTATCTTGGTAGGTTAATTGTGATATCCTGAGGTATTTGTACTACTTTGTGAAGTATTGCTAACAGTATCAGATGCTCAACATGTCTCTGTTGTACCTCATGAGGCTCAGCTTGTCTCCTCTTGCATGCAATGGAACAGGAAGAGAAGAAATTGCATAAAATGAAAATACATCCCATAAGCAATGGGAATTGTAACATTATCGGCTTTCCTGAGGACCATAGGCTGTTCAACAGATATTGTCAAAGCCAATATATGTGATTTTTATGCAAGTTGTGGTGACTTGGCCATTAGTTTTTCCATTTGCCGCTAGCATTCTCTTTTGGAAGCAGCCCTTAAAAAGTTCCATGCGCACCAAGAAAAAAAGAAGAAAAAAGAAGCTTTAGATTTTAGACTGCCTGTGTAAGCACAAATCCCTGCATGATTTTGCCTGGGAAGTGGTGTAATGGGTTCAGAGCGGTGGGTCCCTACTTTACCTTCGGGCATGGTGCAGGAGGCAGGAGCTGTGGGTGTTTGCCATCCCAGCAAGGCACATTCAAATAGCTGCTTGTGTGGAGGTTACGTGCCTGTGGCTGGGGGGACATGCCATTGCTAATCCAGCTCTTGGCTGGATTACCTTTGAAAAATAAGAAATGGATTCCTCTGCCATGTGTGAAAAGATTTTGACCCTCCTCAATCCAGTTTACTGTTGCAGCTGGGCTGGAGAGCAAGGAGGGAATGAAGCCTTGGCATCCAGAGCAGCTTCCGTAGTGTTGGTCACAGGGGAAAAAGCTCTTTTATCCCAAAGCCTTCTTCAGAGCTTGCCAGAGTGTGTTTCCTGGACATACCAGGGTGCATCCCAGGTTTATCCTCAATGAAACCCCTCCGGAATGGCACAGCCATCCTGAGAGCACGGTGGTCTTCCTCCCTCTCTCTGCTAACCTGCTGGGGCCTGTGGAAGTGTTCCATGTGGGGCTGGGAACATCAGCACCTGTCTCTGAAGCTACAAAGCTATGTGCTTTGCTGCCAATTTGATAGATTCATTGCATTTTCTTCACCACATGGCCCTGAGAAGATTCTTCTGTAGTAGTTGGGATCCAGTTTTTTCTTCAAGCAAGTCTTCACATTAAGGTGGGCTGGCCAGAGAGACACCCATATCTATGCATGAAAGACAGAAAGGAAGTGATCAGAGTCCTCCTTGGATCTGTGTGGACATTTGCTATCTCATGCACCGTTTCTCTTGGTGATGTTTTCTGAAGAGTATGTGTTTTGTCTGTGGGCCTGGCAGCTTATATTCATGTCAGCTGGATTTTCACCTGCAATGGCATTAGGGCAATCAAGCAGTTAAAATGTGTTTGAACAGATACACTGAACAGTTGAGATACATTTTTGCAAAAATAGGATACAAAGTGTTTTTTTATTCACTCTTAAAAAGTTCTTTTTTTATTTCAGTTTAATTTCAGCTGTTTCTTTTCTCACCGGCTTAGTCCTGTACACATGCAGTTAATTTTGCCTGTGAGTAATTTAGAAACTAAGTTTCCACTAGAAAGAAAAATGTAAGTTAAAACACAGTCAAATGGGTTTATCCAAACCTCTCTATAAATCGAAACTCATCCCTTATCCAAATCTGTCACTTCTTCCTTGGCATAAATTGCATATCCAGTAATTCACTGATTTTTTTTAGAACTCAACATTTTTCCCAACTTGTTGATGTCTCTCCAAGACTTTTGAAATCAGGGGCATAGTATTTCTTACTTTTCTCCAAAAACTTCTGGTGTCTAGTTTCTGATGGCGCTGCCGAGAACCGGACATGCAAATGGCTGCAGCTCAGCAGGATTTGAGGCTGTTTCTGTCTCACCAACGACCACGAAGAGTCACCCTTGAGGGATAGTGTAACCTGCACTGAACGTCCTCCAGCTCCTGGCTGTGGACCTATTTCTTCTGCTGCATTTAGGAGCACACTATGGTTTTATATATATCAACACGAGTGTTAGGAGACCTTTAAAACTCTCCTTAGTTTTGTGCAAAGTGGATATTGTTTCAGCATTTTCTGCAGTTCCTAAAAGGAAGACAGTGGCAAAAATTAAGACTTCATTAAAGAAGTCTTTGTTCAGTGTACAATTCAAGTGTATTTGATTTCAAGCTTTTAAAATACGAAGTTTAAAATCAAGATTTATTTTGGAAAGAAATGACATTGGGATACTGAAAGGTGGACCTATGGACCTTTAGTGAAGACAGTTTGCTAATTGTATTGCAAAATGTTGGGGGTTTTACAGTGGTTGGTAGAAAATGATTTTGTCAAAAAAATGATCCTGTTCCAAATCTGTGTAAAATATTCAGTACTAATGTTCAGGAAATTGTTAATTTCCAAGAAATGAAGGCAGCTTATGACTCAGAACTTAGATATCAGCAGACTATCTTTAAAACCTTTTCATTTTAAATACAGCTGCTGAGTCCTTGGAATTTATGTTTTCAAACTTTAGTCTTCAGCTTTAAGATATACAAATTTAATATATTAAAGAGGCTACGGTCTCATAATACCATGAGTCTGGTATCTGCTAATGCAGGAAAAAAAACCAAATATTGAAACCTGAAAAAAAAAAAAAAAAAAAAAAAAAAAACCTATAAATACTGCAATGCTTTGATTGCATTTCATATGGCATCACATTTAACAGCTGATTTAATAGCATGTAGCTGATTGTCTTATATGCATTGCTCTGTTGTGATTCTGAAAATATTAGCTTTTTTTGCTCCTTATGCTTTTATAGTGCTTAGAAGACCTTATTCTAAGCCAGGCCAGTGGGCCAGCTTCTGTACCAGTAAGAGGGGGAAAATGGCTTTGCAGCCAAAAGAATTTAAAATCTATTGTTTGTTTCTCAGTGGCTGGCAGCCGATGTGGTCTAGTTTCTGTCAACTCCCAGGCCTTAACGCTTGGATCTCGTGAGGAGTTTGTACAAATCATGCACTTAGTCATGCACTTAGTGAATGTTGCTTCCTTTTCAGTTTGCAGAAATTCGTTCATAGACTTGACTATACCATTTTTCGTCTTGAGTTGTTTAATTACTCTTTTTATTAAGTTATAAAAATAGTAAGAGTAATAATGCTAATAGCAAGTTCATTGGAGGCACTTGGTGCTGAATTTTGCATTGTCAAGATAGTGATCATGTAACAAAAATTTTGAGTTGCTTACAGTGAAACAGAAAGGCTTTCAGTTTTTCTAAAATTTCTAAGTCATATCTATATGATTCTTTAAAAAGTGCCACATGGACGTGAGGCCATGATTACACTGTAATGAGCATAAAGCAGAAAGTTGTGTACTGGCTAGATGCAGAATAGGCACCATATTTTATTGCCTCATGAATAACCTTTATATTGGTATGTAGGCCTAGGTATGTGTTGTTTGCTCTGATCTTTGGTCTTGTAGCCATCATTTTGACAGTCTGGGGAAGAGGAAATGGTTATTTTTTTTTTGCTTTCTATGACAGAATTTTTCTTTCTCTCTGAAGTAGACTTGACCTAAAATCCATGAAATCAATGCGATATAATTGTCAAATCAACAGTGATTCCTTCCCAGTTCCTGGCATAACACAAAAGAAAACAATTTTTTTATATACTTTATCATGTTTAAAAATACCTAAAGCTTGGATACTTAAAGCATCCAAGCATGTCTCAATGTTCCAGTTAAGGTCAAACTGCAATTAGGTTAGGCAGATGGAATAAGTGATAATTCCCAAAGGATTTAAGATTTCATGGGTAAGAAGGATTAAAGGCAATACTGCGAAGTGGTGTCCCACTTGGTTCATGCACTGCAGTGGTGACAAAAATCCCCCTAACCTAAAGCATTCCCAGTACTGCCTTAGTTCTCCGTATTCCAGTGCCGTTGCGTCTTTGCCCACAGTGTAAGTGGCTACAACCTGCTTGCCAGCTTTCAGAGACTTTCATGACAGATGAGTAGGGGGACTGTTCATGATGCAGAATATCTGATTGCCATGGGGGCAGTGCTTCTTTCTCAGCCCCTGAGGCCATCAGATAGAGCACAGGGACACCTTTGCATGAGGTTTTGGAGCTGCTTGATCAGCTACTCAGCTGCTTGGCTGTCACCCTCTAGCACTCTCTCTAGCAGTAGCTCATAACCAACACAGAGAGGAAAGGTATGAAGAAAACAGGATGTGCACAGAGTGAACTTGTCCCAGACATGCTCTGTCGGCTCTGCTCTCTCTAGCATTGGCGTTGTCTTCAGTCTTTGGGGAAGAATTAAGGCAGTTTTCTTTCTCAATTTGTCTATATAAAAAATTATCCTCAAAATGCATACAGCAGGTGGTATAAAATATTTCAGAAATAGAACTTCTGTTGTAGATAGGTCAAATAAGGTGATATTTAATGCTGTCTTTTATTAGCAAGACATCCTAGTCTTAAAGATGAATATTTTCTGAAGTACTAATGGTTCACTTTATTTATTCATAGCTTGCAAATTTGGCTGCTTGTGATGAAGCTGAGTCTTTCCTAAGGATTTATAAGGCCTTTTAAAAGTCTCCTGCAAACATTTTCTATTGGCTTTTGGCTATAGATGTCCGGTAAATCTTAAAGAATCTATGACCAAGTGTATCATCTGGCACAGTCTTTCCTAGAATGTATACTGAAAATTATTTTCGAAAAGCTGCTAAAGGGCAAGAAACAGGGCAGTGTGCACAAAGCAAAGCATTCATTTGAAAGCACGTCTATGCTCCTGAGCCAAATGGTGGTTTTGTGTAGTTGCAGCTCCTCACATGTTATGGAATGAGTAATTAATTGAATAAGTTTTCATTTTCTCAAGGTTTGAAACACTGGCTTTACTTGGTTTTTGTATCAGGTAACACAGTGATAAGCATAGTGATGTTATTCTTGAAGATGTTATTCTGAAGAGGTGATCATGAGTAAATGGAAATGACTGGCAGTTCAAATATCACTCATCAGGATACTGTTTTTAACCTGAAAAATTGTAAACATTATTTAGAACTTCACCAGCTGTATCTCTCTTGTTATTTTGTTTTATAGGGCATACAGGACGATTATTAAAATCTCTGTGTTTCACCAGTCTATCATTTCTGCTGCTGCACATCATCTTTCAAATTACAATAAACAGTCTTGAAGCTGGAAAAAAAATTGAACCTGGATTTAACTGTGAGTAAAAACCTTTTATTTTTTATTAGCATTTCAAGTGTGCAAATGCTTCAGTGGTTTAAAAGGTGAAGAGTTAGGAAGCAGACAGCTTCCTAGCATGATGCTCTTATTTTTGCAGCCTCTTTACCAGCCTATTTCCTTAAGAACTCCTGTTAATAGGATATGAAGACTAGATGGGTCTAAGAAAAGAGATTTTATTAGCTGTTTTGTTACCACTGAATATCCATTCTTTTGAGGTTCAGTGCTGCCATATAATATCTTAGGCTTTCTCAAAATTCCCTCAGACTCTGTGGCTGCTCTTTTGTCTTATTTATTCATAAGTCGGTGTATGAAAAATAAAGTGAATTACAGTAATGAACCCTCCCTTATTCTTGCATTATACCTCTGGTGGAACTCTGTTGATATTGTAATTATAAGTTGACTTTAAATGTTGAAGTCAGGATTTATGTTTTTAAAGATTATTTGTCTCTTTCTTGCCTTTGTGATACAGGAAGAAGCATTCTCAATTTTATTTATATGTAAACCTTACATAAAAATATATTGCATGCAATTTTATATCTTTCTCCCTCAGGAAATGATTTTCAATAATTCATAAGCAAACATTGTTTATTGTGCAAAAATTAATTAAAATATCTATCCAGTGATTTCAATATAGAAGTTCCAGGTAGAAAATATTTGTACTTGTCTTACCAGGTTTACATTTAAAATTTATGAGTGTCAAGTTACCTTTGATAAATGTTCACTTAATTTTTCAAGGAGTATCCTGCTGCCACTTGAGTAAACAGTCATACTACAATTAAACACAAGGAACCTTATGTGAAGTAAAGCACTGGACTTAAAGCAACAAAATCCTAAGGAAATGTGGAGTGAATATTACCATTTTGTTCTTAACTCAAACTATTTCTTAAAGTAAAAGGCATGATTGTGTTTACAAAATATTAGTTTTAACTCAAATGCCTGGACTTTATTTGTTCAAGTCAGACCTTAAGCTTTAAAAATATATATTTTTTTTCTTTTTTATCAGAAATGTATGTAATTGATTGAGTGAACCGAGTGCATTACTTTCCTATATCTGCTTGTTTCATATTTTTATGACTAAAAAGACCTGATTTTATTCAGATTTTTGCATCAGTGTTTGACGCTGTTCCTATGAGTAGAGAGCCCCTAGCTGCTGGAGACAGCAGTGCAACCACAGCTGGAACTGAGGCCAGTTGACACCAACTGACCCACATCCATGTTGCTGAACTTTCTTTGCCTCCCCAGCATTTAAGTTACTGCTTGGGAATGATATTTATCCCACATGAACACCCAAACGGAGCACAGGTCGCGCGGAGAAGCAAAGACCACCTGGCCACGATGATTGTTCCTGAAAATGTTTTAACCACTTCACTATATAAAAGTTCAGACATTTAATTTTGGCACCAGACCATGTTTCCAGAGAAGACTGGCACCATTTGCTTTATGCACATAGCTGGTGATCCTCCAGGGAGGGAAGTGGAGCTCTGTCTTTTGGGATGATGGATCCCCAGGAGACAGAAGAAGTTAGAGGAGGTATAAAGACCATTGGGGGTGAAGGATGGGCGAGACTAAGGATGTTTCTAGGACAGGCAGTAAGGTGAATTATTACTGTCAATGGCACCATGGTGCTGTGTAGGTGAGGACAGTTTTGGTAGCCCTTCTGTTTTATTTATTTGGTGACATAGCCCCACTGTGTTTCCCACGCACCACCTATATGAGTAACGCCTGACAGTGAGTAGCAGAGGGTGTGAAGCTATAGCTGGAGGAATGGCAGCACCATGCCCCTGTCTCCTGCACAGCTTTACAGTATTTAACTCAGGTACAGTTGTAAATATGGTAATTGGGATTTTGCAAATGTGGCAATTGCAATTTTTGAGTTAGCTATACGTGTTTATTCAATGCTTTTCACTCAGTAAGAGGTATGGAAGTATGGACCAGAAGACTGAATTTTTTTCTCTTTCTATCCAGGTCTGGATCAGCCATTAATAAACTACATTTTACAGCTGTTTATTTTAAGGTCCCCATCCCTGCCTCGAAATGTTCTGCAATCTCTTCTGATGTTTATCATTAGGAAGCATTTCCTCTCTAATCAAAATCTCCTTCTCAAGCCTACTATGGAGAGGGGAAACTTTCCTTTATTCTTCTTGATTACCTCTTCTATATTTGAGGCTGCAGTGATGTTTGTCATATGTATTTTTTTATTTTGTTCTCTTGCCTTTACACAACCTAGTTCCCCCAGACTTTCTTCATTGGTCGTTTTATAGGAAGGAGATTAGTTGTGTCTTTGCTGGTTCACTTGGGCTTTCTCCAAGTGGTCCCCAAATTCCTCGACAGCCAATGCTCAAGACTAAGCACTATCTCAGCTGTGAATTTACTAGCACACTCTGGACTGTTGCAATCACCTGAGTACCTTCAAAGGTACTTCCTGTTTATGCTACTTTTTTTTCAACAGCAAAATACACAGTTTTTGTGGTTCACTATAACCTATAAATCCTTTTCTTTCAAGAGCTGCTGCTCACTGATTTTTTTTTAAATTCCACATTTACGTAGATGGATATTCTTACCTTAAGATAGAAATTATACTTGTCCGATTTATTTTTCCAAAATGATTTAATTCTGTCTCATAATTTGCTTCTTTCATAGGGGACATCTGTTAATGTCCCATTTATGTTTTTTTTTTTTTTGTCATCCTGAAATATTTCCTTTTTTATTTTTTTAAATTTAATCTGTATTTTGATTTTGCTAGAAAGGTAAACTGAATAAATTAGACCATATGTTGCTTTCATTTGAACTGTAAATAGTCACTTAATGGTCAATTAAACTAACACCTAAGTGTGGCTCAGGGCTTTTGGTATGTATTGTGTAACATACATCTATTGTTAACATGTTTGTTATGTTATGTTATGTTATGTTATGTTATGTTATGTTATGTTATGTGTTTTTTTTCGGATTATACTTAATTGCAGTTTAAGTAGTAGGGAAAGAGAGAGATATATCCTTATCTTCAGGAGAACTTGTGCTGTTTTTCTGTTTATTTTTTCACATTGCTGTATTTTAGCCTCTAAAGCATTTTCTTTTTGGTACTAGAATAACTTGAAAAATATTTAAATTAGAGGCAAAACACAGACTATCACCTCTGAAAGCTTATTCGGTTACAAGATTCATTTTGGGAATGAAGGAAAACCATCCCTTTAATCTTTTGGATTGACAAGCAAACTTGAGCAAAGCAGAGGAATAGAAGCTCAGATTCATTTCAAAATATTTTGTTCTGATCTTTGACTCACTTTAATCAAAATAAGCGAATATGTTTAGAATAAGCATATAACAGCCAAAGTGTTTAGGATAAGCAAGTCTGGGAATATTTGGATTTTTCTTTGGTAATTTTTTCCTCTCCTCCTGGTTTAGAGCTCATGTACCTTCTCTCTAAGGCTAATTACAAAAAAGGTCACAGCATTAGGTATTAGGTATAGTATCTAGGTATTACAGGAGATGTATACTGATAGGTCTGTTTAAAAATATTTAGCCAAGAGAGGATTCCTTGTGCCTTGTGAATATTATCTGCCATTAATAAATTTTTTATTGTTAAAACGCCTCGTTTAGCTTAATAGATGCTTTCTTGTTAGTCTCAGCTACACAGTGAAATAACATTGAATATCTCCCAGGGAGTTTATTTTTTAAATCAGAGATCATAAAAGTAAGGGAAAAAATAGATACCAAAAGATTATTTCAGAATATTTCAGAATATTTCAGAATATTTAAGGTTGGAAGGGACCTCTACAGATCATCTAGTCCAACCTTCCTGCTCAAGCAGGCACACCTAGAGCATGTGGCACAGGGTGGCATCCAGGCAGGTTTTGAAGACCTCCAGAGAAGGAGACTCCACAACCTCCCTGGGCAGCCTGTGCCAGGGCTCTGTCACCCTAACAGTAAAGAAGTTCCTCCTCACCTGGAGACGGAACTTCTTGTGTTTCAGTTTGTGATTAGACTGTGCAAATCTTCCTAAGCCATCAAAAGCTGTATAGTCAGTCATTTTTCACTGATTAATATTTGCGTACAGCACAGAGTCTGACTTTGAGATAGTAATATTTATGCAGTAATACAATTTCATTAAATTTGTAGTTCTGATGGAATAAACTGTTGATTATTAGATTATGCAATGTCTTTTGAGCAAGCAATTGAAAATATGCACTTTATTGGATCACGACGTAATATAGATTTTCACTTTTTATTATACATGTCATGGTTCTTCCTAAGGACCTGATTTTAACCATCTTTAAACAATGACATTTCCACCCTTATCATGAATATCTTTTGCAATATTTGTTCTAAACTTTACTTTCGATAAATCAGTTCTGTTATTCCTCACTATATTGTATTACTCCTCTGCAAGTATATCCTCTTGGATTTTTTAGTCAGTCTGTTAAAACAGCTCTGGCTTATATTTCTTCTTAATTGAAATGGTGTAGTTTTTTTTTATTATTATTATTTTGTGCTGACTCTGCCATCTTTTAGTATTAATTCTACAACCATACCTATTGCCATGCTTATTGTTACTGAACAGGATTTAAGTCCCTGAGAAGTTCAATAAACAATGCTACAACTATTGGTCCATTAATTTCATATTCAATTTTTGTTAGGATACCAAAATGAGCATTTGAAGAACCATTAGATGCATCAAATAATAGAGCTACTGATCTTGCACAAGATACTTTGATCTCCTTCTAAAGGCTTTCTGTGAATTTCTGCATTAGTCTTCTGTGTACAGTTCTATGGAAACTTTGGGGGCTTGTCCCTACAAGTTTGGGATGCTACAGGTTTGAACACTCTATTTACTAAATAGTGGTATGAAGAAAAAGAAAGGAGGACTTAAAGCACCAAGTTGCCTAGATAGCTACATGGGAGCTAAATTCAGATACTTTGCTGCCCGCAGTGTGCTGTGGTGAATATCAAATTACCATTGTGGAGTCATAATAACTTTCTGCTTTAGATAATTTTGAAATAATTCCTTGCCTGAAAGACTGTTCTGTGTTTGCATTACAACCAGTATGTCCCTGAAGTTTTGGATTATATTAGGAAGCAGCACTGTCTGGTAAAAATCATTTAGATCTCCTTTTTTTTTGAAAGGTCAGACTCAGGACTGCGTTAGACCTTTCCTGGGAATGAGTAATTAATTTTCCTTTTTATCTGGTAAGATTTGTGTCTTTTATACCCTCTTGAATATTCCCTTAAGGTAGTACAGGTTTTGAAAAGTACCACATCTGTAAAGGCCATAGTATTTCTCGTTGCACTTACTACGCCACCAGAAATAAAGACCATGTTTTTTCTTGGAAAGGGGCAGAGGATTAAATAACTTCCTACAGTGCCTCATGCTTTGTAAGGTGGGTGGCAGATGGGTACAGGGCTTGCAAACACATTATAGTCAAACACCTGTGTCCCTGACAAACCAAAAAGGTGACAAACTGGAAAATTAAGCGCGCTTCACCAAAAAGAGCTGTTTTTTTTCTTTTTTTCCCCCCAAATTGCAGTGTCTGTCTAAAACTTGAGCTCTTCTTTTGACCTTTTCCCTGCTTTTTCTCACATTCTAGTTTTTTGTCACATACCCACACTGGAATATGAGTCCTTGTCTTGGACTGCTGCAGTTGAAACTAAAGTCATCCATAGGTTTATCTGAATTTAAGAGCCACATGTTTAAAAGCAAACCTTTGTTCCAGGAAGAATGGACGCTATCTTGCATAATGTCTGCATTTTAATCGTATTTGTGTAAGCGTGTGTCATCTTGAAGATTGCGCTCTTGGCTAACTCTGAGTAAAAATGCCTTTAAACGTGTCAGAAGCAATTCTTTACGTTATCACTGAGAAATGCTCAGACTGTGCCTGGGTGGAATCTGTAAGAGTGGCAAGAGGAGAAAGCACTGGAGTGTTTTTAAATAGACAAGTGCTTTTAAATAATAGTGAAAGTACTTTCTTTTAATGTTTATTTTCAATATGTTCATGTTGGGGTCTTATGTTTTGTAAGGCTTTCAATGTTTTTATGATTTTAGGACATTCCTTAGGTTTTATGGTTTGATTTTTGGCTTCATAAAAGCTGAAAATATTTCTACAATGCAGGTTAATTTGATTAAAATAAATTGATTGTTGTGCTACTATTAAAAAATAAGAATAGTAAGAATAGGATTTCTTCGGAACTTCCCTGGAATTGATGGAACAATCAGCTTCAAAGCAGCAAATATTTGTTTGTACAGAGGTCCGAGGGAGAGTGAAAGAAAATGTTTTAGAGATTAGTACAACTAATGCAAGCATGGCTTCTCTGTGGGGAGTTCATAGCTCATGCTCTTCTGATGCTGCTTCCCATGGAAAGCCCACCTGAAACCCTAAGAAAGGACAGAATGGCAGGAGGGATGGTCTCAAAAGTTAAAAAAAAAAAAAGGTTAATACAGTTCCCATCATTCTCTGGTTTTATGGTGTATTTCTTACATAAGTAATAAACTTATGGGTATGAGTTGAGAAACACATAAAAAAAGAATCTCTGTGAAGTTGAGGGTAACTTGAGGCTGAAAAGAAAGCTTAGCCTTGGAAATGGTTGTGAGATCAGGTTATGTTGGCACAAATATATTTGATCACGGAATATCCTTGTAAGGTGGGTTGTTGTATTGGTACTACCAGTGCACATTTCTAACTTCTCACTTTGGGGTTTCCAAGACTCAAAGATTTTCAGCATAATTCAGTTTATTCTGTGGAGCACACCCTGCAGTTAAACTTTTAATCAGGCAGAAGTTTCAACATGCAGTTTTTTTGGTATGACAAGAAATTTGCAATAATAGTTTGTTCTGCATATGAAATTTTCCTTTAATTTCATGCGCATTGAATGTCAGCATTGCTTCAGCACTTTCAACATAACTTTATGCAGCCAGGAAATTTATGACTGAGGAAACAGAAGCTTCTGTAATTGCTTCTTAGGCATGTATGATAGGTCCTGCTTAATTTCCTGCTGGCTGTTACTGCATAACAGTTAGGAAAGCTGTTTTTCATTGTACTTAGGGAGCCTACTTCTGGACTCACAATCTGCTGTGTAAATAAAATCAAACAATATTCTAAATACTAATTTTCAGCTATTGAATATACATTCTGTATAATGTAGGTAATTATACTCCAGTGATGGTAGCATAGTTACTTGTGTTCCCCTATATAAGATGCTGTCAGGATTATTCATAAAGAAATAAAAAGATCCTCTGTTCCACAGTCTACCAACTTTTTGCTTCCTGAGGGAAAACTGCTCACTAATGTGCTTTGAGTAGCAAAAAGCTATTTTTCATGGAAAACTGACATCAGGATGCAGTCTGGCAGTTTATATTTCTTTTTGCATTCCTAATGCAACAGGGAACAGGGAATTACTCTGTATACTTTGAGGTTATTTGCTGCACTGCAGCACGTTTTCTTGACCGAGCGGAAACCCAATGCTATATCTCATAATCTAGATGAAACTCTTTTGATAAAAGACATTGATTTATGTGCTGGTATGAAAAATAAAACATCAGGTGATTTCAGAGTGAAGTAAATCTAAAAATGCAGCACGGGAGCATCAGCATAGCTGGTGCCTGTCTCCCTCTGCCCTCTTAAGGGCAGGCGCAGATGTAGCAAGTGTGCAGAGCAGATTGTGGCCAGCCGCAAGCGAGAATGTGCTTGATAACGCCGAGCAGCAGGTTGGAAAGAAAAACGTGAGCATGGTGGAGGTGGTCAAAGTGAAAGAGAATGGCTCGGGTCCTCAGCTGCGGGGTCCTAGGGCTGCTTCACCACAAGGTCAGTGCTGTTGGGCTGACGGCTGCGTCCTGAGGTGGCCGCAGCGCAGAACCTGCAGGCTGAGTTGTGGCTCCAGTTTAACCTCGAGCAGAAGGAGCTGGGGGCACGGAGCAGCCTGGTGGGGTTTGTGGTGCAAGAGAAACCGTGCAGGGAAATAAAACAAATACAGTTGTTCAAATAAATATGGAAATTGGTGAAAAAAAAATAGGTTTTCATTATGGTTAGGGCAGGAAATGCTTTGGTGCGCTCTGCTGCGTCAGTAGGGTAGTGGGCAGGCCTAAATTGGGGTCAGGTATGGGGTGAACTCACATGCTTTTGGAGTTTGCTTCCTCATGGAAAATACACGTTAAAATTCCACCCAGTTTCTGCCAGATAAAAAAGTCTAAATCACTGACCGTGTAGGATGTGCAAGTGCTGCACCTTGGACCTCTGGCGTAAGCAGTGATGTGCAGCATGCCTGTAATGCTTGCATTGAACAGAGGTCAAAATAAGTAAAAGTGCTGAATGCTCCCCAAAGAAGATAAAAAGCCCTCCTTTTTATATCTTTGGAGAAAGGAGAACTTATTACATGAGCTTAGAAAGGTAGAACTGATATAGAAGCATTAAAAATCCCTCTTTTGTACCTTTTCCTGATGTTTAGATCTGGAGCACAGCAGTATTTACACCTATATATACCATGCTTACTGCTGAATTTAATCGCACCACATTCCTTTAGAGGTTTGTTTAAAGAAATCAACAAGCTGAATTTCAGTGGTGCTATAGTCATCATATAGACTAAAACCAGAAAGATTTTCAAAAGCATTTGTGAAAGTTATGGCAAATCAAAAATATTTCAGGACCAAAAATAATTGCATTTTTTAGATGACTGGAAATAAGGAGCGTGTGACATACTGCCCTTTAAAACACAATGACCAGAAGATGAACTTGATTTCCAAATACCATCTGTCAGACCAACTATATATCTTAAAACTTAGAATTCTGCATATCGGTAAGCACTGCTTTGCACAGTACCTAGCTGATGGTGATGGCCACCTCTTTGGTGTGTGATATTCCCACTTTATTACTATGAACTTTAGAAAGGAAGGAGGACATTCTTAACAAAAACAGAACAAAACAGAACATTTTTCCTTCCCTAAAGGGAGTTAGGAAAAAATCAGAGGAATTCAAACAAACAAACAAACAAACAAACAAAAATTCTTACTAGGATATTTGTTATATGCATTTCAAAAGAGTACAGCTCACCCCAGTGGAAAGGACACAATGATAAGAACTGCTAACCTATTATGCCGTGTACTGCATTTTGGTTCATGGATCATTTTATCTACTAATTAGAAACTTTGCCTAGAAACTTTGTAGAATGTGACCAAATCTTTTTCAGATTTTTTTTTTTTTTTTTTTTTTTTTTTTTTGTCACGCAAATTAAGAATGTTAAAATACAAAAGATATGCCTACATGTGCATGGACTGATTTTTGACTCTTCTATCAGAACCAGCAGATTTTGACCTGGTCATGGATTGTGTCCATGTGGTTTGTTAGCAGTGCAACAGATGGCTACATCCAGGAAATTCCTGCTTTTTCTAGACCCCACAGGTTTGTCTACGAATGCTGTAATGATTCATTACAGAATCCTTGTTCTTACCTCCACTGTGGAAACCTCCAAGGACTAACATAACACCAAGAACAGGCTCCATTGTAGAGCATAGCAGCTTGCCATCATTCTTAGAAATACATGCCTTAGTTAAGGTGCCAAGCTGGATTTTAATGGTCCTCAAACTCTTACTTCCACCTGGAGGGTGTGGTGGTTTAGTGCTAATAATTAAAACACAGCTGCAATATAAAACTTGTGGAATTATAAAACCTACTGTTGAAAGTCATATTAATAAGTCTGGGATTTTTTTTGTTATATTATAAAGAAGATGAAACTTGGATTCATGGCTTACTTTTTCATATACGTGCAGATGTGAGGTACAGACATTCTCCAGCTACAACTGATATCCCAGATAAACATCACAAGAAGAGTAAAATTAATTGAAGCAGTTCCAAGTTTATAACACTTCTCCCAGTTCTTATTCTTTCACAGTTATCTTTATCTTATTCTTTGCTGTCTGGTATTGTAGGTTTGCATAACTCTACAATACCAGACTAGCAGAAAGACTTAACAACCCATTCTGTGGGAAGGGAGGAAATTGATACCTTTTAAAATATCAGATTGTGCTCACTTTCTCCCTGTTTGTATGCTCACACACGCACATTTTCTTCTTCAAGGGCCTTATTCATAACAGTGGCAGCTTTCTGTGTTTGTTAAGCTTCAATGTTGAAAGGCAACCTGTGCTTTTTCAAGAATCAGGCTGATTGAATTACCCAATTAACCAGCCTCGCTAAGCAAGGGGCACATTGCAGTACTGGTATTCCTATAGTAAAATTGCATTTCATGACCACAGTTTGAAACTGGAAACTACTAGTAAGGAAAGAAATTGTTCTGTAGTAGACGATAGCAGGAGCTGAGTGTCTGACTCAAGCATGGGAGCTTCCAAAGAGTTGAAGAGTAGTGGAAAACATGCAACATCACAAAGAATGAAGTACTAGAAGTTTAATAGAAAAAAAAAAGTAAAGAAGTCAGTGATTTTATTAGTAACAAGGAAATAATTTTAGTGTAGCTATATGCAATACATATGTTTTGCTGTGTAGTGAATCATGGTTATCTCCAGAACTGAGCTATTGAGCAGGAATGATTTTTTCATGTGCTTTTCTCATTTGAAAGATTATGGGCAGGGAAGTGTGCAAGAAAGAAGGGGTGCATGAAAGGGAAGGGAAGAGAGCAGAAATACAATTATATTGTCCACCAGTCCCTGGTTAAAGACCTCAGATTCCAGGTTCCCTTGGATTCCCTTGAGTTCACTTCCATCCTTGGAGCTGCTGCTAATGGAGCATTTGCCTCAACAAAACCTGGGAAAGAGACGAATTACTTGTGTAGTCACAGCACAGGTTCACAAAAATCTTTCACCTTCCTTTCCCACTTTAAGGTTCATGGAAAATATTCTGCCGCTTGCAGATGAAAACTTTTGCTGATCAATGAGATCCAATTTTTCTTGTCTCTGTGGTTTTGCACTGTGTAGTAGTTCCACAGGTAAACCCAACTGACCCAATCTTCTGCTACTGTACTCTGATTATATCACATTTTTTATGAGAACTTCTAACAAAATAAATTTCAGCTCATGAAACTGCACTGACTTGAGAATGAAATACCACTCGTTCATTATAGTCATTCTCCTATCAAGCCTTTCTGCAAGCTAGAATTGTGCAACACCTGTGATACATGAGTTTTAAAAATATTTTTATGACTTCTTTTGTCCTCACTGTAAAGTTGTCAAAATTCTCTCATGTCTGAAAAAAAGAAGACAAAAAGTGCAAGCAAGGAAGTTCACAAAGTACACATCCACATAAAACAAAGTTGGAATATAGTTTCAAAGACATCTGGAAAAAGTCAAAGATGGTTTTCCACGTCTATCCTATGTCATTCAGGATAACTAACAATAAGAAAATGATATCATATTTCCTTTCCATTCTGCCTGTTGACCCTGTTACCTCCAGCAGCTGCAGAAGTTGACAATAAATATTGTGTTAAGTGGGAGGATGAATTATTTAATCAAAAGATAAAATTTACCATTTCTGTTTTGTGGTATTATTCTTATTTAGAGAAGAAAAATGCTTTTTACTTAGTAATAATTAAGCAGCAGCTCTTGATTTCAAAGACTTCTCAAAATTTGATTGGATTCTCAGTTCGGTTGTTTTGAAAACATTGAGAGCCAACAACCTTGTAAAAGTCAGTTGCTTTATCTCTTTTTAGCATAGTCATATTTTGTTTTTAAGCAATATAATTATTGTACTAAAAGCTACTATGTTTTTACACTTTCATACCTTATTACTTTGTTTCAAGAACATTAATTTTAAAGAAAAGACTCATTAAGAATGGTTTTGATGCACAGCTATGCCTCTGCTTACTCTGCAAAGGTGTAGAGCTGATACTGTGTTTATGGAGAGAGAGTTCATTGCAGATGGCAGTTCAGTGTTGCCAAAATACCCTATATTTTTTTTTTTCTCTCTAAAGGTCTTGATACATATAATAGCAAATTTTACATTAGCAAATTTCGAGATGCTTTATTAACCTGTTTCATGCAGGTAGAAAATGAAGCACAGTTGGATATATACCCAATTTGTGCAAGGAATATCTAGAAAAGCAACCACAAAGTCTTGGATTCTGTTCTTTGTTCAAAATGATGTAACATAGAGCTATTTTTCCTTCCTTCACTGCCTTTTACATGTCACACAAGGGCTGCATTCATCTCTACTGGGCCAGCTAGCTCAGGCTACTCTATGAAATCTTGAATTAAACAGTCATCATCATGTTTTCGTTCTTGAGTTAAGATCAAAATGATCCCATATTTATAGTTTTATTATTATTATTATTATTTTTCTGTTACTGCTTGTAAATAGCTACTTTCACCTTGGAGCTGCACTTTTTTGGATGTATTTAATTCTCAAGTAGTATGTGCTATATTTGGGTCATTGCTCATAAAGTTTGGCCTCTATAATTTCATGATTTTCTATTAATATTAATCAAATTCATCCCTGTAGTATGTGGCTTGCAGAAGACATTGCAAAGCAAGCTATCTTAATAAGACAGCAATCTTAAATTGCTACCTATGCAATTTAAAAAAAATTGCAAACTGCAAAATTTATGTTGGTGAGGGGAATATAGCCTCTTAAAATTTCTGAATGCTGATGCTAAATACATTCACATGTAAGTAAAAGCTGTCAGGAGCTTTCTGATCTTCACATATTTTTATTCTGACGTGTCTTTTTTGTTGTTGTTATTCATCAGTTTTTCCTCAGTTGGAGATTATGCAAAAAGAAAAAAAAAAAAGGTAATATTTCAGCATAAATAAACACCTGAGTCCATTTTTTGTTTTGAAATTCTTAATTGAGGATGTGGATAGTTAGGTCATAATCTATCTGGATGTTTCCCAGTGCTTGGCTGGCTTTGAATGGTAGTCTCTAATACTGGAAATCTTGTTCTCCTTTATGTGGGGAAGATTGTCAAATAACATAAGTTTTTAAATGAATAGTGTTCACGTGGTGCAGTTCTTTGTTCTAATTGGCATGGCGATATTTCGCTTCATGCTCCTGTTTGAAATGTCATCATGTGCGATTCATTGCACATTGAAAAAAAGTCTATGGTAAAAGCATCCAGGTGCCTCCATCTATGCTCTGTGCTGCTTTGGTTGATCTCTGTGAACTGGTCTTTCTCTGTTGTGAACTGGTCTTGCCCTGACTTGGAAATTGGAATTTATCTTCCTGTTTAAATGTTGACATTCAATCAAGATGCATCCACTTGTAGTTCTTGCCCTGCAAGTTTGTGGCAATTCATCTTGTTGACTGTTAACTTTGACTGATACCTCCAGAAATGATGTGGAAGTCCTTGATCACTGCATTTTCTCTGAAAAGGCAAAGATGAGGATGAATTATCTCATCAAAGACTTTGTGAAGCCTTCGCTAGAAGGCATATTGGAACATGATGACAACTAGGATGGCATTCAACACAGATCAAAGGTAAAAGCCTGAGATTGTCTTCTATAAACAGCATAAATGAGGGGCAGAGCCAAGCTCCTGGTTGTTCTCATGTCATTACCCCAGATTATAAGAAATTTGACTGCAGTTTTTCAGAGAATTTCATCATGAGCTGTGCAGGTACCTCCAAGTGACTGAAGATCATATTTGTTGAAGAACTGAAGGGCTTTGATGATGGACAGTTAATGCCTCCTTGGAGCATGAGAGCCTGCAAAGATAAAGATAGCTGTATAGAGACTTTTTTTTTATCTTGTGGTCAACCAGCCACCTAGTCCAGATCCCACCTTGCCTACAATACCTTCAGAAGAAACTTTTCAGCACAGGAGTATGTGTCTTTTGGTACAAGTATAATAAACCAGTAAGCTACTTTCTTACCTTTTTTTTTTTTTTTTTCCCAGTGCTTAAATTGTTGACTACAGAAGTAGGATTCAAAGCATCTTTGCTCAGTCAGAAACAGTCAGAGCTAACTCATATATCTGAAACATTCTTTTTGGTTTATCATGTTCTGTTTTTTTTCTCTTGCTTAGACATTTTTTCTAAGAGTATACTATTTTATCTGTGCAAAAATACTTGTAGCATTTTTCCACCTCTTCTGATTCAGACCTCTTCTGATACATAAAAATTTAAACAGATACCAATAATGAGAATACTTAATGTGCTGATAAATCATTATAAAATTTCTTTAGAAAAGTGTAACTACCTATGGAGGTGCTCTGTTATGAACCTAACACACAGCAAGCTGAGCTGCTGTTTTTCCTAGACACATTCTGTTTCTTTCCAACTCTGTGGGACATCAGTGTTCCTTGTTGAAGAGCCTGGCTAGGAAAATCCTTCTGGCCTTCCTTTTGGGCTCATTTCTTCTGGGTTCACCTGCTTATCACCCAGTACACCCAGAACCACACAGGCCCTGTGAGGTATATCGCCTGTGCAGGAGAGGAATGGTTTTTCCAGGGTCAGTCTGCAGGACACTAATTGCTGTTCATCAGCTATGAATTTTGATATAAGAATAGTTTCTTCTTTTATTGTAGGATTGTGTAGCAACAAGCATAACAGTATATGAATTATATGAACTGTTCAGCAGCCTTAATTTGCAGAAGCCAGGGTACGGTACGGTTTCTTTTTGTATCTATATAATCAGCTCAGTATTACACAGTACTGTTACTGCTTATTGTCATTTAATGTGGTATCTTAATTGACTATTTGCTTTATCACACACCAAGAATAATTCGAACTCCATTCAAGTGCCATTCATTAGCTGCTTCCTGTCTTCATTTAGTCCACCATATCCTTAAGTGCTATATTCAGACCACTTTTGCAGTGCATTTCCTCTTACAATACCTCATATATCCTGTGTAGTACCTCCCTAATTCTTTGGATATGGCCATCTGGCTTGTTATAATAATTAGCACTTATATTTCAGTCATGCTGAACTCTGCTTTCCTTACATTTCTGAATATGTACCCTGGTTGCTGCTTCCTGACATCAGCAGGAGGTCTCCCAACATTAACACTTCTTGCAGAAGTGCAAATGCCATTGCTAATTTGTTTCTCATGTAAATGTTTGACTTAAATAATTGTATGATTTATGTATCATATATATGTTTTGTACCAAATTTGTATGTTTTGTACCAACAGCTTACACAAAATACTTCAGAGTAACATCTCTCACAGTCAGGATCACTGAAACATTTTAGGTAGACAAACAGGTTCCACCATAGCTCAAGGTACTTGGGAACAGTGATGTAACAATTTTTCTTCTTCTAAAAGAAAGATTTGGTGACTACAGGAGTAGGATTTAGTCACCTAAAACTAAAGGTGAAAAGATGGAGATGGAAGAGAAGGGACCTTCCAGGACATGGTCATCATTCAAAACTTGATTTTTCCATCAGACCAATTTCAAAAAGAAAAGAAAAGAGAAACTGAGAAACATTTGTTGGACCCATTACAAAAGGAAGTAGACAGTTTCTCTGTGACCGGAGAGCCATCCAAAAAGAACCTTTTATCCATCTGGAAAAAGAAAAGGAGCTGCAGAAACACACCACTGAACATCAAGATTCATTATTGTGCTCCAACTCAGTATGGACTAGACCCTCATTTTTTCTTAGCCTTCCTAACACTGTATTTTGTCAATTCCTGTTTAGATTTTGTGTCCTATTTACATTACAGTGTTTCCAAAGCAAGTAGTGTCTGTACACTCCAGTGCTTTTACAGATCCCCAGACTGTCTGAACCCTACCGCTCCCTGGCCACTGAATGGTGCTGATACCAGAAAGAATTTTGGAAGAATCTATTTTCCTTGAATTTAGGAAAGTGAGTTTAGAGAGTTGAGGCATAGGAATGCATAAAATGCATGATGCCTTATGTCAAATTGCTTGGATTCCTGAAGGGCTTGGGCAGAACTCAAAGTGCAAAATTTGTTTCTTGGTTCATACTTGCATTGGAAATATGTTATAATGACACTTTATTTCCCTTTTTATATTCTTACTTCTTTACTGCATTCTGTGAAATTTACTATTTGTGTCAGTTTGCCTTCTGAGTAGTTTTACTGCACACTTTTTATGTGCAATGTAACAGGCAAAGGTGAAAGGAGAGCTAATTCAGTCTGTCTGCCCACACCTCCCACATTATTCCATGAAAACTGCTGAAGAACAGCTGCACAACATAGATAAATTCCTAAATTATTTAACAGATTCTCTAAAAAACTTGTGTGTCAGGTCTGGTCCTGTTAGTGCTAACAATGTGTTAATAGGAGTTAGGGATGTCTAGCATTTTTCAGGAGTCCTAATTCGAATATGAAAACCTGTCAACCCAAAATCTCAAATTTATGCCTGTGTTTTTATCTCTCTCCAGTTAAACATAGAATATTAGGTGTTGTTCATGACATAATGTGCATATTTATTTGTGCGCTATGGTGTGGGAAAGATACTGTTACTTATTTTTGCTGTAGATTTGACCTCTTGAGCCCAATCACTTAAGCTGACTTGCTGAAGTTGTTTGCATTTCTCAATTCACACCCTAACCCTGTAACTTCATAGAACGTGGGCCAGCTCTTGCACCTGTAGAAATCCCACTGAGTACTCCACTTACAGGCCTGGTGCCATGACATGAGGAAGCCATGCTCAATAGGATCACATTAGAATTAAGAGTTAAGATATGATTTGTCCCAGAGGCTTTGGCATGACTCATATCCAGTAGGTAATTAGAATCTCATGCCAAAACTTCACTATTCACATTCTAAAATGAGGCATTAATTTGTTTTATATATAGTAAACATAATTACTTATTAGGTTTGATAAATGTATTACTAATTCAACAATTACTTTGTTATGTGGCACTAACAGGAAAAAAAAATTACTTGAGGTCTGAAATCTCCCTCTTGAGTTATTGCTTAATTCGGTACAGAATTTTTACTTTACCCAATATTTACCTAAAGGTGAAATTACTCTAAAATCCCAAGTAACATATAACTAATGCCATATGAAAAAATAAGTAGGATTAATAATGAATTGCAGGAGTTACAGGGCTTCTTATTTTTTCTTTGTATATAGCACTTCTGATTTATTTATTTATTTTTAATCTCAAATGATTAGTAGAATGGACAGTCTTTGCCATTGAAAACAGATGTGCAATTCCTGAACAATTCAAATGCAGCTGTTCTTCAGCAGCTGTGTTGCATAGTGGGCACTAGAGATGACCTAGTGCAGGGACTGCTACCCCTTCTGAATTGTGGGTCTTGGAAGGGACTGGTTGAAGTTGTGTAGAAAAGAGGTGACATCGCCATAGACTCTTCTCTCTCCACCTGAATATGTAGCCCTAAGGGAGAGATGGAGTTCCTGCATAACTCACTTGATGTTCGTGCATCATTCAGCAGGTTTCTTTGTGTCTTTCCTCCAGAAGGTTGACTAACCATGCATCACTCAAGCCTTTGGCTCTCTGGAGGTTTTGAGATGAAGAATGCTTCAAACTGGGGTGATAAGGGATACATTTTTTTTTCTCCCACTGTGAAGGTTGAAATTAGGCTATGTTCAGGTAGAGTAGAGGAGGAGGAATGCAATTCATTCATGCAATGGTGGCCATTAATATTTCATTATTTTTCTCTAAATGGCAGATAGTAGTAGCAGTAAGAACTTTCCTGTGCTTTATTAGTGACTTGATTCACTCAGATTCTAGAAGATGTAAGGTGAATTCACTTATATTTTTAGATTGACAGCTGGCCTCCTTTAGAAAAGGCCAAATATTCAGATCATAAAATTGTGTGCAGAATTATGCATTTATGTATCTTTCTACTATAAGTCATCAATTTTATGTATAACTTGCTTTTTTTGTTAGAAACTGATTCCTTTGTAATTCTCAGTGCTTTTTCCTACTGAATCTATTTTTCTGTTGTCTGCCTCTTTACTTCCAGCCCATATGGGGTACAGTGTCCTCCACTGCTGTGAATAGTCCAGTTTTTCAACCATATAAAATATACTTAATGTGTTCCAGCTGGCAGGGACAAGAAATTTTGAAAGGCTTCATGCATTTCAGAAAATGTTGCCAAGATGGTCTGATTTGTATTCAGTATAAGTAGTTTTATAAAACTGGTACAAATAAAAGTATGAGATGAGACAATTGTTAAATATATATATTTATATTTGGGCCAATATCTTTCATGCAGGTCTTCCCAAACCGTAGCATTTTTGGGTTGTCTTCTTTTGAGCCACAGTAAGGATACTTGCAATACATTCTGAATATGTCAATTAAGATATTTTGTAAACCATTCGCTTTCTAATGCAATTAATTGCACCTGTGATCCATCACCTGATGTACTGATCCCATTGTGAGACCTTTCAGTTCTTCAGATCTACTTGGAACTGGAAAGCTAGCCACCTGGCACTAAGTTTTTTGGCTGTGTAACTCTGCAAGAAAGCAAACAAAGCAATGAGCTGTTTGTCCCTTTTCTTTCAGGCATGAGATAATTTCTAAAGGCAACCACGCCACAAGTAAATAAATAAAGTATGTGATTTAAAAATGCTTTTGAGCATTTTTATTACCTCTCATCATCCTCTATAGTATTTAGTAAAATGTACAGTTCTCTTAATATCCTAATGAAGCACTAAATAAAACACATTCTATCGAGGACAAAAGAAACACAATTTAAGTAAGTGTGAGAATACCCTCGTTATCTATTAACCTATGAGAATGGCAAACATTTTAGTGCTGTTACTGATTTTATATGGAAAGATTTAGATTTATCCAAATAAACTAAATGGTGAGAAATTACTCCTAGTACTCCTAATTAAGCATGTAACTGTAGAAAGCACAAACTACATGTAAACTATTTGAAGAACACAAGACAGAAAGCCCAGAGTGCTTTTAAAATGAAAATAATTAGTCCATCCTGTGATTTCTTTCCTTTGTTGATAGTGCTCATGTTATTTGTGGCATCCTAATGAAAACTAATTAAGTGTTGGGAAGTGATCTGCTAATATCTGCATGCAATCCTGTAGTGTATTATAAGCAAAAGTGAGTACAGTCACATAGCACTGTTTTCCTCTGCATCTCTAGTTGCTTGAGCTTGGTTACTTTATAGGGCGGTGAGAAATGCTTGTTTGTGACCCTCATCCCAGGACTTGGGTGATGAACTCCAACAGATCACGGAATCATACAATCTTTAAGGTTGGAAGATCTTTAGAGATCATCGAGTCCAACCACCCTACTCACTCAGGGTCACCTAGAGCACGTGGCACAGGGCTGCATCCAAGCGGGTTTTAAAGATCTCCAAAGAAGGAGACTCCACAACCTCCCTGGGCAGCCTGTTCCAGGGCTCTGTCACCCTCACCGTCAAGAAATTTTTCCTTAACTTCTGTGGAACTTTAGGTGCTTCAGTTTGTGGCCATTTCCTCTAGTCTTATCACTACCACCTACCACTGAAAAGAGGCCGCCCCCCTCCTCCTCACTGCCTCCCTTGAGGTATTTATAGACACTGATCAGGTCCCCCCTCAGCCTCCTCTTCTCCAGGCTGAACAGGCCCAGCTCCCTCAGCCTTTGCTCACAGGGCAGATGTTCCAGGCCTCTGATCATCCTCGTAGCCCTGCGCTGGACTCTCCCCAGCAGCTCCACATCCCTCTTGTACTGGGGAGTCCAGAAATGGACACAGTCTCCAGATGTTCAACCTTATAAGCTCTATTCTCATAATGGTGAAAGGACAGAGAGAAGAAGAAGAGAAAAAGAAAACAGCAAGATGAAGAAAGATATTCAAGCAAGCAGGAGAGATGCAGCAAGATTAGTTACCATCACCCCCAGTCCCGCTACCTTTTGTCAGCACTACCGTGGTGTAGGTGATGATCTTTCGGAAGAGATTTGAGAAGAAGAAGCTTCTCTCTGCAAGGGAGAAATACCTACTCCTTTTATTATCCTAATTCTTGAAGAGTTCTCCCACTTTCTTGAAGTTTTTTTGCTTTGGTGCTCCTCTTCCCCCCAATCAACTGCCAGTGCCACTCGGCAGCCACTGCTCAGCATTGTTGGTATCTTGAGCTGATCCAGGAAGTCGTAGATTGTGCAGAGATAACACACCTCAAACTGGTATCCCAGTCTTCCCAGAGACAGGATGCCAAGGCCAAGAATTCATAAATTGTATGGAGATAAAACACCTGGAGCTGCTATCACAGTCTTTCTAGAGATAGGATTCTAAGGCCAGGAATTTGTAAATTGTATGGCGACAATGTCGAAAAAAACACAATCCAAAACAGTCTCTTACAATTGATGTCTGGTGTTATTCCTCCCCAAGTGCAGAACCCTGCACTTGCCTTTGTTGAACTTCATGACGTTTCTCACCGCCCACTTGTCCAGTCTGTCCAGGTCCCTCTGGATGGCAGCACAACCCTCAGGGCTGTCAGCTCCTCCTCCCAGTTTGGTATCATTAGCAAACTTGCTTAGGGGGCATCCGTCCCTTCATTCAGGTCATTGATGAATAAATTGAACAAGACTAGACCAAGGACTGACCCCTGGGGAGCACTGCTAACTACAGGCCTCCAACTGGACTCAGCACCACTAATCACCACCTTCTAAGCTCTGCCGTTCAGCCAGATCTCAATCCACCTCACTGACCACACATCTATCCCACCCCTCTGGATCTTGCACAGGAGAATGTTCCAGATGTGCAGAGGAATGAGTTGCAGGAAGCAAACTACACTCCATTAGCTTCTTGGCTTTATTGCAACCCCAAATTTTGTGTGTTTGTGAGCCAGAAAGGAGAGATGGGGATACATATGGAGTCTCCCTGTCCTTGGTGGGTCTCCCTTGTGTGACTTCCAGGGCCTGAGGGATCCTAACCCTTCCTTGTTGCATATTTGGCTATGCGGACTCCTCACTGAGGAATGTGTTAAAAGTGTGTGAGTCCGAGAGTGAGGGATGGGCCTGAGTCTGCAGCTAGCACCCCAGCAGTGCCTGTTTATCCCTAATTCTTGCGTCTTCTCTGTTTTCCTATAGCAGCTATATAGTTCAAGGATCTCTTGATTCAGGTGAATGGGAGCTGCAAGTCCGGAAGGGCTTCATTCCTTCTGTACTTGCAGGTTAGTCTTTGTGGCTGGGGTGCCTTACATGCCCCAAATGTGTTGTTACCTAGTGTGCTCACTGTTGTCTTCTGTCTTCTGAATGTCACTGAAATGACTTACTTTTTGCTAAGAAATTTGAATATTGGCAGGTCCTCAGGCCTGCCATGGCTGAGTTACTGTTTCCCTGACAGTATGCAGCATCCGTGAGGGAAGTAAGGTAAACAAAGTGTCTGTTACACTTCTTAGAAAAATATGTATTTTCTCTCTCTCTTTCTATATAAAAGACAATTTCAGAGCAAAAATAAGCTTTAAAAAAACTTAGTGAAGTCAAAGATGCTACTGGAATGCTAATTTTCTGCTGTCTTAATATTGCTCTATTTCTATGCAAGATTTCCCAGTTTCCTAGCCTTAATTTTCTTCTCTATAATTAGTTGTATATGGATGTGCTGCAAAGAAACACTTTGTATTTACCTCCCTCCTTCCCTATGTTCATATAGCAGAAATGCGGAAGAAGCTCCCGTTCACCTTTCATTCTCCACTGGGGCAAAAAAAAGAGAAAATGAGACAATGAAAAGCGAATTCCTTATGCTGGCACACTGTACATATTCATCGCGGCAGGAAACTAGGTCGACTTTATTATTCATAACAGTATATTATGTTACAATAAGACTGAGCAGAGGGTAGCTTTAGAAATTGGAGGGGTGCCCGTCAATTACACTCTGAAGTGAAAATCTTGCCTCTAAGATACTATTCAGCAGGCAGAGTGGTGTTGGTTGGGCTTGAGAGAGAACTTCTCTGCCAAGAAAAATGGAGGAAAAAAAACTTTTCTTCAGGTTTATGAAAAATAAAAGTTACCTCGGGTGTTCTTTAAGTTGTTTTGGTTTTACATTGAAAGCTAGAGCTTTCAAAGACATATTAAAAAAAAATATATTAGGAGACCTGAATCAGAAATTTGAAACCCTTAAATTTAGTGCCTAGCTAGCTGTTTAGGTTGAAAACCTTCATGGCAGTGGCAGCAGATCTCCACTTCCTTCAAGTCTGCTCTTCAGATCCTTGACACGCTTTTCTGCTATTCTGAAATAGCTTTTCTGCTATTCTGAAAAAATAAAAGAACTTTTATATCCATGGACCAGCTGATTCTTTCCCATTTTACTCCTATAGTGTGATTTTGTGCTGGTGACCTACAAAGTTCTGTTTTGCCAATGTGTAAAATCCTTTTCTTCATCCATATTAGTTTGGATTTTCTCTGTGCAGATTTGGTTTAAAAATCACCAAACAGCCATCAACAGCAAACAAATACACAAATAATAGATTAGTTAAAAAAAATAGAAAAACTATACTTTCTATTAACCAGGTAGCTCAGATTGCATCTGAAACACATTCCCTTTGGATTTTCAAAGGCTGTGTGTTTTGCTGTATTGCTGCCTTATCTAGGAACTAAATGGAATGAGATTGAAATAAGAGTGATTTTAAGTGTGGGTTTGTTAGGGTCAGGGTTGCCTCTAAATATTTTTGATTTACTACACCTAAGCAGGCAAAATAAGTTATTGTTGTCTTTAAAATTTTCACAACTCCTGTCCTTGTAAACAAGATTAAAGAGTCAAGTCAAACGATTTGGCCAATTTGATTAATTTAGTTACCTGGGAATCATTTTCAAATCTCACATGGAAGGAGAAATGCAAAGATTGCTTTCCCAAATTTTCTTTTTCCAAGTTATTATGTCTTCCCACATCATCTCCTCTGTTGTGTGAGTCATCTTCAGTTATAAAAGGAGGTAGGTGAGTACCATATTAAAGATATATAAACCTCACATTTAAAACAAGCTGTGCTCCAGTAAGTACTTCTAGATATTTAAAAATATAAGAACAGTAAGATACAGAAAGAATGAATCCAGTGTCCTGTGTATTTAATGTTCAAATTCTCAAACTAATGCTTCCTCCTCTGACATTCTGCCCAGATGAATGGTACACAGAACAGTACCATTACTGATTAGTAATCTGTCACTGAGGTAGAAATAGTAACCTCTTATTGACTTTACTCAATAATAGATCTTTTTTTAAATTATTATTCCTTATGGCTAGGTATTTCCATTTCAGCCAAATTATCAAAGCCCATGAAGTGGATGTAAATCTTTCCAGTTATTTCTGTAGATTTGGATCAAACTCAAAGTCACTGTTCTTTCTGTGGCTTGCTCTGTATGATGGTAAAAAAAAAAAGGTTTTAAATAGATATAATCGAGTCAGTATAGTTTTGTCTTGGCACTTTGGCCAGTCTTGCTGTAGAAGGACAGAGTTCCTCTGAAGCTCCATGACAGGACAGAGCCAGGTCCCCATGGGAACAAAAGCCTTGTTTACTTTGTGTAGGATAATTGGAAAAATATTGGCTTTAGCTAAATCCTTTGAGATGTCCAAAACAGAGCCAAAGAACTAATTTAACTGAAATGCCTGCTTTCTTTCAAAGTAATTCTCTGTGTGACTTAGACTCAGTCTAGATGGGGTCTCTCATGGGAAAGTGCACTGTGCGAGCTCCTGACCCTGAGGGCTCCAGATCAGGTTGCTGATGGGTCTGTCCCTACCTCCATTTGGCATCGTCTCATCAGCAAGCAGGAAGATGCCGGATTCTTTGTGTCCCAGATGCCCTAAGTAGTATTTCAGCTTGTATCATCTCTCCTGAGTTAATTGATCACTAAAAAAAGGTCGGTCGGTTGTTCGGTCTGTCTGTCTGTCTGTCTGTCTGTCTATCTATCTATCTATCTATCTATCTACCTATCCACCCATCTATTTCTTCTCCCCTCACTCTCCTTAGTTCTAGTTCTAATCAAAACCAAAACAGAAAGTATGGGATGGGTCTATATTGTACCATGAAGCAGCTGCTGTTTGGATCACTTTTCATCTCAGTGGGCTTTGCTGGCCCTTCCAGGCACCCAAAGCTTGCAGAGTAGCTGCAGGATGGGAGAGAGAGCTGCCAGATACAGTTGGTAAACATTTATCTACACTATTGTCTTTTTAATATTTATTTTAAAGCAGTATGATCATGCATGCACATGATCATAGTGTTACGACTACTGCAGGTTGCACTATATGCCTACTCTGTTTCTTTTACTAGTAAATTTTCCCACTCATTAAAATCTCTTTAGAAAAGAAGTAGCTTTTTGATGATGATTATTTTTCCAGGTAATGTGGAATGAGACAAATTTTTCTCTTGCTTTCTTGCTTTTCCCCTCCCTCCCTCCCTTCTTCCTTCCTTCCTTCCTTCCTTCCTTCCTTCCTTCCTTCCTTCCTTCCTTCCTTCCTTCCTTCCTTCCTTCCTTCCTTCCTTCCTTCCTTCCTT
>NW_020454472.1:1671993-1717612 GCF_003342845.1 Nothoprocta perdicaria
TTCCTTCCTTCCTTCCTTCCTTCCTTCCTTCCTTCCTTCCTTCCTTCCTTCCTTCCTTCCTTCCTTCCTTCCTTTTTCCTTCCTTTAAATAGAAAACAATTGTTATATCTTCTGGTAATAATTTATTATTTTCCTCACAGCATAAATTATAAAATAAGTCTCTTCCATGATGTTCTCATGCAGAGATCACATCTGTACTCTTTTTTTCAGTCAAAAGCCTGTTGAAAGCTAGTATGAGTGGAAGGTAGTTAAAGACATGCAATAAGTCTTTGCTCTTAATATGACCTCTTTCTTGGTATGCATTTAGTCATCACTTGTTAGTCACCACTGGCCGTCCATTCTGTTTTACTGATGGGTTTTGTCTATTCACTAGGCACCATACACAGTAAAAGCCTCTTTTTTTTTTCCTTTCCTTTCTTCCTTCTCCTGTTGGAGCTGAGGCCCTGGCCTCCACCCTGTACATGTTTTGAAAGGGTTTTTTTGTGGGTTCACTGTGGTCTGGTCACGCTGCCTTAATGTCCATGAGTGGTTGAAGCACAGTAGATGTGTGCTTGGGGTTTTGGTGTGGGGACAGCTGCAAAGAGAGATTTCCTCAAGAAATGTACTGCAAATCCAAGCTTAAATGCTAGCAGAGTTGCTGAAAATGTTCCAAACATTAACATTTTTATCAATTGCAATGTGCTGTGTACAATTTGAACAGTCATTAGTTTTAAGGTTTTTAGCTGACTGATAAAGGAGAAGGTACAGAAGAGCAACATGCCTCAATCTACTGAAAGGAAATTGTGAATCCTCAAATGGTTTAAATGATGTGTGAGTGTCTCCTGGAGACAGTCTTGTGTCTCGAATCTCTAGTAGGACAGGCCAGTGTGCACATGCAGCACCTACAAGCTTGTTGAGATGGTTTATGTGTGAATGCCAATACTCAGATGCCCAATTAGTCCAGCTCAGGAGTTCTCTGTGGACTTCTGTTGCTTGAGAAATAGAGATTCTCAAGCATTCTCAAGAATGCAGTGTCTTATGTATTTAATGTTCAAATTCTCAAACTAATTCTAATTCTCAGCAGCACCTAAATCTTGTGCATAGATTTATGCAAGTGCCACAGACTTCAGGTCAAAAATCAGAAATAAAAAGGAATATTCTAATCTGTCCAAAATCACCAGGTCCTTTGAAACACTTTGTCCTTCGCGACATTAGATGAAAGACCAAATCAATTCTGATAATCAGAAAATCCAATCAGAATGTTTTCCTATTTCTAACATATCATTTTGGGGTTATGCAGGTCGTGCCTGCATGGAGCTCTCATGATCTAAGTGTGACTGAATTCTGTCTAGTACCTTGCTTTTTCCTTTAGAGAGCCTGGGAGTCTCTTTCTGATACTCCATTGATAGACTCCAAAAATCCCACGCCCATGCACTGCTGCCGTTGAGCTGATGTAATATATTCTTTTTGTCTGTTCCAAGTGTTGAGGATATTCAACATACTATTCCTACTGTTTTCTTGAATGTTCATGCTAAAACATATTGAAAATGGACAGGGGAGTCTTTTGGTTCAGTTAAATTGGATTTTTGCCCCTGATGCTCATGTGAAAGCACAGTGAGAAAAGAATACAAGAATTATGATTTACATTGATAGAAATTTCAAGATCAGGGTCAAACCTGAGCATGGTGTTCTTGCAACAGCCACATGCAGGTGGGAGAAGACAGCAGGGCTATCACTAATCACTGGACATAATCAGATCTATAGAGTGTTCCATAGCAGTGTTAACAAGAAACATGTAGATGTGGCACTTAGGGACATGGTTTAGCAGGCATCGTGTTGAAGGGCTTACTGTTGGACTTGATGATCTTGATGGTCTTTTCTAACCATAATGATTCCTAGATTCTATAATTTTATGATACTGTGATCCTTGTGCATGTGCGCATGGGAATGGTACTGAAGGTGTGAATTTTTGTTGTGTATTTACAATTCATGCCAGAGTCGCCCTGAACAGCTACAGAACTCCGCTGTATCGGCAGATACATCATGACATGACTGAAAGTGAACATCCATGAAGGGCTGAAAGTCACTTACTGTGTATGTTATTTTATTTTCCCTAAGGCTATTATTGTACCTCAGCAGCCTGGCAACATCATGATTTGTAAAGGTAGAGGAGTAAGAGTCTTCTCGTTTGATTCATAGTAAGCTGGTAGTGGAAACAAAGTTGAAACGATACAGACACTCCCATGTAAATGAAAGCTTACCTGTCAAAGAAGACAGCTTTTTATTTCATAAAGATGTTTTTTGTTTTCACTAATTAAATCTCATATTCTCATTCCATTCTTGGGCTAGGATTTCATTAAGTGCATATGTGAGCATGAAATGCATTTTAACATTTTGCCTGTTAAATATGACCAGTAATTCTTAAATACATTATGCTTCATCTTTTTAAAGAATTTTAACACTAGTACTCTTAATGTAAAACAGAGTCTTTGGAACAGATGGGAATGGTCAGGCACTTTGGAGCAAGCATTTGGAACAAAAGTCTAATTACAGGAGTACCAAATTAAGATATTCTTATAAACAATTTTGGCATTTTTGACACTGTGGTAAAACACAGAAAGCAGAGAGAAGCCAAAATTAACTTAGTAAACAAAATGGATTGATTCTGAAAGTGCACAGGTGAATGTTTTCCATGGTCCCAGCAGAGAGAAACACTGAACTGAATAGCCAAATTCTTATTGATTTCTTTGGGAGCAGGATCAAGTCTTTAATTCATGAAAAACTCCTGTTTTGATTTTAGTGAGAGCTACGTGACTTAAATCTTGTTTAATGTTTTGGAAGCACTGGGTGATATTTAAATCAAATAGTAAGTTTTCTAGACTTTTAATAGCATTATTCTTTTCAGTGCTGCTGTTACCTCGGGGTATTTACTTTTTGGCTGTTAGAGCACTGGTTGATACCAGTGAGAATGAAGTTGGCAGGTCTTAAAACAGACTGTTTAGCTCATAAACATTTTAAAATAGGACTCCATAAAAAACATGTATTTTTTTTAATATGAAATGTTAGTTGTGTTCTTGGCAGACTTTGCTTCAGAGGACTCGCAGGCATTTCAAAGAGCTTTTTGCTAGCCAGCTCCAGCCAAAAGATGATTTCAAACCTATGGAGACACACAATTCCCTTTTCTCTTTTTCTTTTTTTTTTTCTCTCTCTTTTTTTCTGTAGGACTCTATATATTATGAAGTTGAAGTGTAGCCAACCTTGGGGTGAAAAATTCATGCAACTAGTATACAAAACAGTGGAAAGAATAGAAACAGTGAGTAAAGATGCCAGTACTAGCCTCAGCTTTAAGAAATACTGTTGACGTTTTTTCCTTCAACAGTCTTCTGATCCTTAATCTTCAAATACTATGGACTATTCTCTCAGAGCCAACTGCATCAAATAAGCTCCCTTAGAGAGAATTGCTTGTGTTTGCCCTGTGCTCAGCTGCAGAGTCACAGAGACAGCTGTGATCCATTGGTGCCACACAAAAACAAATACACAGTGGTATGCAGAAGTTGAGGGATTGGGGAAAAAACAGTAGAAGATATTAATGGAGTAGTTCTCTATAACAATCGATTTGTTTTAATAAAATGTTAACAATTTTAATGTGTTATACATGTTTTTCATTTTCATGTTTGCTGGGTGTGGTGTTTGAATGTTTGCAATCCTGCTTTTGATTACTTTTTAAGGTGTCTTTAGAGGATTTTATTTGTACAATATAAAGATGTCTTTAGATGACTTTTTTATAAAATGTGAACCTGGTGTTGGTGGAAAGTACTTTGTTCAGGTCTGTTCTGCTTGACCTCAAGCAAATATATGTGTCTTAGTAGAAACTTCCTGTACTGATCAACCAGTGTACACTTTTCAATTATTCCAAAGCAGAACTTCGTTTTTTTTCCCTTAATGTGATGGTAAAGCTTTCTTCACCTCAGTTTTGAGGACTTCTTTTCTCTGTGTACTCTGTTGGATCTGAAAAGTCTGCTTGCTTAATGGGCATCATTAAAAGTGGCTTTACATTGATCACTGGTTATGGTTGTTACAGTAAGGTTGTTACAGAAAAACCTTATTCTGAAGTATTTGCTTCCTTACTAATTGTTTGTAGAGCCTTCCCCTGAAAATATGTTTGTGACTGACATTTGAAGTGACTTTTTTTTCTGGTTGGTCCATGTTAACTTAGTTCTTTGGGAAAGGAAGCTGTGCACAGCATAGCACTATGAGTAAATGAACTTCAGTTTTGATTTATTCTGTCCGTGATTTGCAAACCAGAGAAGGTAGTAGCTGCAGTTATATAGAAGATTGTTTCACTGCCTTAGAAATTTACCATGTTCTTCTTTCTGGTGTAACCTGGAAAGTTCAGTAGCGTAAAAAGAATTTGAATGCTAGGATTAAAAAAACAATAAAAACAGAGTTCACAACAGTGGACTTTTTAAATTCTTATTTAGATCTTCAGCAAGTGTCATGAATTTAAAGGTAAAAAGTACCTATGAGATCTTATTCAAATGCTTAACATATATTAACATGTATGAGAGATAGATATGGTGCTGCTAACACAGAAGGCCATTGATTTCTGAGCTGATGCCTTTAACAGAGTGGAAAAGTAATGATGGTAAGAGATATATTCTTGGAGATTTTTCTTACTATTCATAGCATGTCGCTACTTTTCCCAAATTACTTTGGCAAGAAAGAATTTGATTATCAGTGGAAATAGTTGTTAATAGTTTTTATTAGAGATAGGCATTTGCTCTAGGCATTAGAATGTGTCTAATCCTTAAATCCTCTAAACTGATACCCGACAAAGTTGTTTTCCTTCATCTCTTTTCTCTGCTTCAGCTCTTTCTTCTCCTCCTCAGTATTTATGGATAACACTGCTTCTTTTCTCTGTGTTTCTCTGGTGCTGCTAAATGTTACTCACAAGGAGTCACTTGTGCAGTTTACCAAATCGAGCAAATGCTTGTTCCTAATTTATGTTCCCCTTTAGGTGACTGTCTGCTACAGCAACAGGAGATTTTATCACTTCTCTGATTTCAATTTAAGCATAATGAGGCACTGAAAAATAATTTTAGTTATTTAGACTCCAGCTACATTCCCCTCAGGACAGTGAAGAGAGAGCAAGCTATAACATAGTTTCATGTCCTCCTATGTGTTCGCCTCACAGACGTGACTAACTTGAGATATGTGTGTTCTTGGTAGTTCATATGTATAAACCCACAATGGTAATGCACAAGAAACTGGCAAAAAGAGGCAAATTGCTGGGATTTACAAATGGGTCACCTAATACTTACAGTGTGTATGGTGTTTTTTGGTAATATCTAGGCTGTATTACTTGTTTGAGAAAGCCAGGTGGAGTTAGTTCTTTGACCCATGTTTGTAATTTTTCTGGATGAGTCTTTGACCATTTTGAGAAAGAGTAAATGAACCCACTGCAATCATTTGCAAGAGTACAAAGGGTTAAACAATAAAACAGAAACACATCTTCATGCTTTGCTTAAAAATAAAAGGGCTAGATTTCAGAAGGAGCTGTAAAGCTTTCAGCAAGAATCAGACAAACACTATAGTAAAATGAAAAGCTGAAATGTGAAAAGTGCATGATGTGAGATGCCAGTTCAGCGCTTTTGGGATCAGATGCAGATCATGTTGCTCCAAGGAGACCACCCTTGGATTTGCAGTGAACTGCAGTAGTGGCCAGCTGCTTGGCAGTGCAAGGGACTTCCACAGAAGTTGCAATGCTCCCCACACACCTCTGTCACCTAGTTGTAGGCTTTCTTAACAGTTCTTCACTCTGGGGAAAGCAGATATTATTTACAAGTACTTCTGTTGGGGTGGAAAAATTGTCTTACCATATAGACTCCAGCTGCACAGGGCAAACAGCATAAGAAGAGCAATCATACAATAAAGGCTCTTTACTGAGGGTGTTTTTTTTTTCTCCTTGTGTAGGTTCAACATGGGAGAAAACATTACGGCAGATTGGTTTTGAAAGGTAAGCCATCAACTTGTTTCCTTAACCATGCAAGCAGAAAGGGGAGAACTATGCATGTGCAGGACAGCAGAATTATTGATTCGAACTGATCAAATGTATCTGTGGCTTCAAATGTATAGATGAAGCTATGCAGTGTCATGCCCATATATGTTCAGCTTCTTCTTTTCTGTCCTTCTTCTGAAGTATGTGATTTGAAGCAATTTATTCACCATAATATCAACTTGCCTCTTACTTTTACTGGGGATTTAGTAGTATGTTAGTATTAAAAAGGCAACACACTATTTGGGCAGAATTCTTACTTATGAATGAAAATATTGCTCTTGTTCATATTATTTTTTCCACAAATCTTCTAACCTGTTATATATTAGTTGACAAAAGCGAATGAAGTTGAAAGAGGACGAAAGCTGGCAGAGACCTATTTAGCATCAGAGGAAAATTCAGAATTCAGCATTCCTCAGGTGCAAAAGCTTCTTGCAGCCAAACTAAACCACAAGGTCATCATACCAGAAACATATGTCTATCTTGGAACCTACACTGGGCCAAGCCCACTAAAGAGTAATCTGGCATTGAGGCTGAAGTGATCAGTCTTGTTTTCATTCTTCTGCAAATGGTAAGCAGAAGAATCTGCTCCCATTCACACAGAGTTTTGCTGTTATCCCTTAATAGAGTAGTTTGCAGCTGTACAAGAGTGTGCTTGAGTCACTGTTAGCTAGGCGAGAAATTTTTTCTCTTCAGGTTGTATGAGTGCAGGCTGTGCAAGCTGCTTGCAGTGGCTCAGTACACCCAACACACAATAAGGCCTTTCTGAAGTTGACAAAAAGCCATATTAATCATGTCAAACAGAAAATGAGGTGCCATCTTGCTGCCAGGTGCACACAAAGCCTTTTTTTTTCCTGAACTTTTCTTTACATAATTTTCATAAATGTTCAGACTTTTACAGTCTTATTGAGTGATGTGAACACCTTGCTTATAGTTAAGATATAGACCAGTTCTCTGAAGCAGAATCAGTCTTCACTATATAAGGCACAAAGCAGTTTCCAGGAGTAAAACTGATGCTTAGGTTTAAATATTGTAGCCCCTGCCTGCAATTGTGATCCTCAGATTTTGATAGCAATAAATGAAAAGTCTTTTCAATATCTTCCGTTTGTAGAAGGATTCTGCTTGGCTAACACTACCTGCAAAAATAATGGCCTGACTTTCTCTGAAGACCTCTGGTTTTCACCAAGACATATGGCACCTGGAAAGAGAGTTCATCTTTCAATGTTAAACATGATTTCTCTAGAAATTGAAGGGCAGTGCTATTTTTAAAACAGTAAACAAGGTAGTATATGGAAAGGTTTACATTTTGCATCTATTTTCTCTTAGTCATAAATATCACTGTGAATGGTGATACAATGATTATATCGATACACTGTATTTTGGGTTCTTTAATAAAAAAATAAAGCATTTTTGAGCATGATAAGACTCTATCTCTGTTAAAATGTAGCTTGGCGCTGGTATTGATTAATCCTTGTAGCTTTACAGGTTCTGCTTATTTTAAAAGTAAAATATTACAGAACAGCACTCTTCCTCTACCACATAAAACAAAGAGGTCAAATGCATTTCTATTTAAATCTACTGATACCAGCAGAATTGCTTCTGTAAAGAGCAACATTTCAATCTGAAAAAAAATAGCCATTAGCACAACTTGAAGATCCATGAGATGGAATACTTATAATTTAGTAGCTATACGAAAAGGTTCCGAGGAAACATCAGCTTTTTCATTTTAGGTCTTCTGAGGAGTCAAGAATATTTTAAGACTTAGGTCAGATGAGCACATGCAAATGTCTTTTCTACTGCCTCGTAACATTAAAAATGGCCCAGTCATATGGACAAGCTTAGTGGTAATTTTCATAGTCCTTCATAGGGTCAATATTTAATAAACCTGGATGAATTTCTAAACAAATTTAATCTTTAATTGTTTCTGGATTAATTTTTTAGTCTTAACAGTTTTTCTTCATTAGTTTAGAAAACTAGCTACAGTGTTGTAGTGCTTAACCTGCAGATTATATTAAACCTGTAGATAGTGTAAGGCATAGTATTAATCAGTTGAAAGCAGAACTGATTGAAAGGAGAAATATTCTATTACAGCAGTGGTGTAGGAGCTTTGGTTCCTTTGGCATCTATGATTTGAGTTGATTCATTACATAATCAAGAATCAGACCAGAAATTCCTTAAGTGTGATACCTTACTGGATGATATCCATGTAGAGGCACAGAAAAGGAAATCGTACATTAATGAAAATTACACACCAGGTTTAGTATGAATAGAGATATTTTTCTATAGATTGTGTTTTTTTAACAAGTTACATCTAGTTTGATCTCTCAATGAGCATTTTGTTCGTCATGTTGTCATACAGGTCTGGAGGATGCTACAGTGGAATATTGGTTCTTTCATTACTCTGTCCTTTTGAGGTATCACCTGCCAGTACGGTTTGCCTTAATCAGAGTGGGGAGAAAAAAGTGGTTTTCAGTAATGAAAGTATGAATTGATACCTCAGTTCTGTGGATTGAAAGTGCAAAGGGGATACGGTCAGCTTATTTAAACTGATGCTATGTTTTATTTGTGGTGTATTATTAGGAAGCTCTTTCCAATTTTTGATGTGTTTCAAAACAGCAAGGGTAATGCATAGCACTTGTATATCTATAATGTATGCACCACATGAAATGTGGAGAATTCTTAATAGACAGAATTAAACTGAGAAGCCTACTTGAGAGGAGGCAAATATTAAAAAATTACTGCATATATTCTATTATAGACATTCTTGTTTGAAAAGAAAGAAAGACTGTTAGACAACAATTCTGCACCCTGACAGATTGATTGTCATTCTGTAATTACTTTAATTGAGGCAGCATATTAGCAATGATGGGATAAAGATTTGAATACACTTGGTTCACTATAGTTTGTTATAGTCATGGAAGCAGAATTGTTCTTGTATCAGTTTACACAGAGGAAAGACAAGAAAATTTGTCTTGTAAATGAGTGGAAAAATAAGGGTTTATATCTATCTATATAAAACCCCTTACATTTATAAAACCTTATAAAAGCCTTATATAGTATAAATGTATATATAAAATATAAATATAAAATAAAAGGGTTTATTTATATAAATACTTATGTGTTTTTCCTTGTATTCTTAGTGCAAGTTTTTATAGAGTATAAATCACCAAGTGTATAAGCAACAATCAAACAGGTTGCTTTCTAGAAGATCCATGAATTTGAATTGTCTCCAAAACAAACCAAGAGGAACACGCTACCATATGTAGTACTTTGATGCAGGAAATGCACGTAACTTGTATTCATATAAATAGAAATCCTAGACTTGCAAATCTTTGAACTCAAGAGGTTATTCTGGGGATCCATCACTATATGTTTTCCTTGTCTAATACCTTTTAGTAGGTATTTAGTAGGTATGGCCACTGATGGAGACAGATTACTGGACTGGATCTATCTTAAGTCTGATTCTGTGGATCCATTTTTTTATTCTCTATGAGAACACTAAGGAAAAAATAGCAACAGCAAATGTTCTCCTATTTAAAAGCATATCCCATGCAAGCTGTTGACACAGGCACACCTGAGTCAGCTGTGAAATATAAATATCATTTAAATGAATTGTTTGAGCAAAAACATTCTCATTCCAAAAGGAAGTGAGATTTTTAGATACACAGAAAGAAGGACATTCAAAGTCATCTCCTAAGAGGAATATGTCTTTGCTTAAAAACTGGAAAATCTATATAAAATGGTCCTCTTACCAGCCTGTTTTAGAGTTGCGGATTGAGGGACAGAGGAAATGTAGACACTCAGTTTACACTGCAGAAAATTAGGTCCAGATAATATACAGTCATGTCATCACTACTTTGTGGTTAGATGATGCCTTATTCTGCAATAGCAGAGTGTTTACACTGCTGTTGTCTGCGTATCCTGAAAAGCACAGAGACATCAAGAGGGCTGATTGCTCCACTTTTATGTAAGCATTACTGTGAGCTGAGCATGCTGCTTTTCAGTGTGAGATAAATTAAAAATGCTGGAGCTTGAGTAAAGTAGCTTTATATCCAGGAAATGACTAGACTTAAGAGCTTTTCAATTAAATGGAGTGTATCTGGGTTTGATAGATTTAAATGAAGGTCTTTTTGTTATTGATTGTTTTGTAAGACATTACAAATACGCTAATTGCAACATATTAGAGTAGTCATCACCTTGTCCAAGACGATCCTGACTGCAGTTCCTGGCTGCAGCTTTTGCAAAACATTTTGGAGAAATGTGGGAAATCGTGAAGAATGTTCACTTGTATTCTGCTGTCCTACAAGAAGCAGACTTTCAAATGTTATATGTGTGTGAGACCTGCATGACATGCAACCTGTTACCTCACATTGCTTTTTTAGTAGCCAGAGTTTGCTTGAATGCTGAAGAACCAAAGTAGGCATTTTTGTGGCTACGTAGGATGATTTTTTTCTCCTTGACGATTTCCCTGTGGATAACCTGCTGATTATTAGTGCAGTTTAAATGGCAACCAAAATATTAAGGAAATTGCCTAGATAGTAATCAGATCTGTTTTACTTCCTGCCAAATGTGACTGAAAATAGTATTTCAGAAGTTTTTGTTCATCTCATTGGCTAGAGATTTTTAATCATGCGTTAGACTCACAGGGTGGAAATGGCTCATTCAGTGTACGAAGCCTGTTAAAACTGAGAGAGTCACTTCACCCAGGCCTTTAATCTGAACACCTCTAGTTAAAGCTCCCTGATGGTGGATCTTATGTCTTTGACTAGTAGATTCACTGGTGATTACAGAGATGTCATCTGCTGAGCTAGAAGTGATATAATATCTTTAAAACTTTAAAAGGCCTGTCCTGCAGGCTTCCCAGGCTTCACATCACCCTTACAGCTCTTCTCTGCATTATAATTTCTAATTCAACTTCTAACTCTTCTAACTAGGTTGCTAACTACACATCTAGTCCCCTTTTATATTTCCCCCTGTAGTGTTTCTGTCCTGTGTGTAATGCTTCACATTAATGTTCAACAAAACAGATTTAAGTATGATTTAGTAACTGTTATTATATGTTAAGCAAATACCTACTGATTTTTTAAAAATATATTTGAATAATAACAGACGTGTGGTTATTACACTTCTGGCAACATTTGATAAGTATGTTTTTCATAATAAATAGCTATTTCAGTGACACGGAGAAAAGAAGTTTTGAACACCAGTTTCTTAGCAAAAAGGTAGCTATTTGTATTAAAAATGAGCTTTCTGTATTGAATGCATTTGTCTGGTTGAAAGCTTCATTTTTTTGCCAAATAATTGCTTGTTATTTTATCAGTATGCAAAAAAAACTTCTTGATTAGAAATCACATGTTTTATATGAAAAAAATGTGACTCTAGCTGCATATACTATGCATATGTATATGCATAATATACTATTAATATTAGATTCAGGAAAACTGCAGCGTTTGTACAGTAGCAATGAACAGACAACACGTAGCATTCCTGATTCTGGCCAAAGAGATGCTGAATGTGATCAAAGAGAGGTAGTTGCTTCTGTCAGTAAGGTCCTGTGTATTGTCTTACATGCCTGTCATTCATTTCTTTAGTCTTTCTACTATTTCTGAAAATCAAACAAAAAAAAAATGGAAAATTGAGGTTGGTACATCTCACATCCAAAGAAAAACAAAGGTAAAAGAGGTAGGAGCATGGCAGGAGATAAAGCTGTTGAGGGAAGTAGAAGAGTGAGATGAAATGAGTTCAACTTGTTCATGAGTGACTTGGACGAGGGCACAGAGTGCACTCTGGGCAAGTTTGTGGACGATACCAAGCTGAGTGGATGATGCTTCAGAGGGCTGTGCTGCCATCCAGAGGGACCTGGACAGGCTGGAGAGTTGGGCAGAGAGGAACCTCACGAGGTTCAACAAGGACAAGTGCAGGGTCCTGAAGGGTTCAGGAATAACCCCACACAGCAGTACAGATTAGGGGCTGACCTGCTAGAAAGCAGCTCCATGGAGAGGGACTTGGGAGTCCTGGTGGACACCAAGTTACCCATGAGTCAGCAGTGCCCTCGTGGCCAAGAAGGCCAATGGGATCCTGGCTACGTCAGGAGGATGTTGCCAGCAGGTCAAGGAAGGGGATTCTGCCCCTCTGCTCAGCTCTGGTGAGGCCGCACCTGGAGTATTGGGGGCAGGTCTGGGCTCTCCAGTACAAGAGGGATTTGGAGTCTCTAGAGAGGGTCCAGCAGAGGGCAACCAAGATGATTAAGGGACTGGAGCATTTCCCGTATGAGGAAAGACTGAGCTGGGGCTCTTTAGCCTGGAGAAGAGAAGGTTGAGAGAGGATCTTATCAACATGTACAAATACCTGAGAGGAGAATGTAGAGAGGAAGGGGCAAACTCTTCTGAGTGGTGGCTATTGATAGGACAAGGGGCAATGGGTACAAATTGAAACACGGGAAGTTCCATCTCCATGTGAGGAAGAACTTCTTTCCTGGGAGGATGACAGAGCTCTGGAACAGGCTGCTCAGGAAAGTTGTGGAGCCTCCTTCATTGGAGATCTTCCAAACCCACCTGGTTGCCGCCCTGTGCCCCGTGCTCTGGGTGTCCCTGCTGGAGCAGAGGGTTGAAGTATATCTAGGGGTCCCTTCTTGCCTTATCCATTTTGTGATTCTGTGATTCTGTGAGTTGATAGCCACGTGAAAGCTAGACTCTGCATAAGAAGAATAACTCCTCTGAAAATATATTCCAGATCTTCTGTTTATTTCAGTATCTTCTTCAGTACTCTTCCAATCACAAAGTGATAAGGAGGACAATCTGCATTGTTTTGAACTGCATAGGGCATGTGCAAAATAAACACAGCATCCCCAAGTACTTCAGGCAGAGACACAGCTTTCCCTGGAGAAGCCATGGCAAGCACGCTGTCATCACTGTGCCATGCGTTGTTGTTCCTCGGCTGCTCTCTCAGAGTAGATGGATGTCTGCTTTTGCAGCTGCTCCGCACATGCCCCTGCTCAGATTAGCCAAAAACGTACTGTGTGTCTCTTCCCTGCCCTTTGCAGAGACTGAGAACTCAGTTTCCTAAACCGCTCGTGATATGCGGTGAACTTTGGAATCCAGACACATCAGAACTTTCCAAGCGCCTCCTTCCAGGTCTAAGCTGCTAATTAGGAGCCTACTGACAATCTGTTTTTCCTCTTTCCCCCCATACTTAAATTGCTTGTAACTTGCTGGGATACTTCATTGGTGCTTTGCCAGAGTTCCTCTGGGTGACACGTAAAGAATAAACAGAAAGAAGAGAATACCACAGGATTCTATAAATATTTATTATGCACAATCCTGTCTTGGAAATCCAAAGACCATATGTTTTTCTATAGTGGCATCTTCCGCTCCTCCCCACGCTCTCCAGTGATTTAATAAAAAAGAATAAATATACTTTTGAAATATAAAGACTTATCCCGATAGCTTGTTCTGTAATTTCAAGTACTTTCTTCATATGCAGCTGAATCCTATAGCCCTTACTTGGGCAAAGCTCCCATTGACATCATTTTGGGACCATTGCCTCAGCCAGGGGCTGCAAGAGGCTACAGGGTTTGATCCTTACGACGTTATTTAAAATGAAACAGTGCAGACTCTGTGTTTTGGGTGTACTGTATAATTTGAATCTTGGTTGATGAAATGTGAGTGCAGTGGTTCAGTTGGGAAGGGCCCTGGGATACGTCTCCTTCTCCATTTTGGGAAGAGCAAAATATCTATAGAAGCCTATGCAGCTGTTTGAGTGCCCTGTCCCACAAGCACTAAAGCAAGTGCTTAAGGTTTTAGGTGCTTAGTGCTCCCCGTGAATTCACTGAGGTTACTGGTGCCTTTGTACTGCCCACTCAGGTCTTACATATGATGACAAGGATTAACTTGTAGGCGTCTTCGGCATACTTGGCAGATCTTTGTTTATGACCTCCATCCTATTTTATGGAAGTTAATAAGTATGAACTGATTCTATAATCATTACCCTTATGTATGTTCTTGGAATAATATGGTAGCTAAAAGGAATGCACAGAGCTGACGATGGACTCAGTACTCCTGCTTCCCTCTAAGGTGGTGAATAAAAGAGTAATATTTTGCTCATTATAGTTTATTGGTTATAATGAAGCTGTTGCCTTCCAGATGATATCCTGGTTTAGTCCTTTTACTGTCTGGCTGTTATCTAATTGATAGCTTGGTAGCTTAGAGCAGAGTCCTGCAGTGGAAATGCCTGTTTGCCTCCTCCAAACAAGCAACACTCCAGCACTTTTCCCAAGGAGAGATGGACAAGTGAGGTGGACATCCCAAAGGCGCACACTTGTCTCAAGCTGGCGAGCAGCACAGGGTCCTCAGTACTGTCAAGATGGGATGGCTTTATTTTAGCTTTCAAACTTTCTGTTGTTTTGGTGTACGTGGTGGCCAGGACAGTGGAATTTGTGCGTGTTAAAGCGTTCGTGTTGTCCACAGTGCAGGGAACAGAGGAACAGAGAAATGTGTTTTCAGTTTGATTGGCTGTGGACCACATGCCTAAGGTTTTATCTTAAATTGAGTTTTCTTTGCCTCCTCTGAAAAAAAGTGGGACTTTTTTAAACAAAAAATCTGGATTACGGAGAAAGCCAGAATAAAATTAGATTACATTTTCAAGGAACAAAAATAACGTTTAAAAAGATAAGAATAAAAGTGAGGCATTTTCCATAATGGTATGTCGTATGAAATCATTTAGCTAGTATTATATTCTGAAAGAGAAACAAATGAAATACAGTTTTAAACTGTTTTAACTTTGGGTATTACATGTTGCTATCTCTTTTTATTCCAATATTCACCAAAGTGGTATGCGTTGCAGCGTGCTCAGGAACAAGGAGAACTTCGTTACCTTGCGCAAAGCCACTTGGACCTGCCTTTAACAACCACTGCTCTATGTTTAACACGCGATAATACGGCGTGAAGTAACATAATTCTTTTTCTCCCACTGAGAAGGAAATGCTTCCTGGCCCCCTTGCAGCATGGAAAAACTGAAATGAGATCAGAACTAAAAAGTGCCCTACTGGAGCATTACTCCGTGTGCCGTTTGTTTTGCACAGCGTACTAAGAGCCGTGACCAAGGGAGAATTTCCACTTTTAACGCCAATTTCAGGCTGTGTCAGTTGTGCCCATCTCCTGCTTTGGAGGGGCTTAGTGGCTGGTGTAGAAGGACTCTCTCCTTCTACTCTCTTTTTTTTCTTTTTTTTTTTTTTCTTTTCTTTTTTACAGCCTGAAGAGGTTTTACTAGCACTTTTTGGGCCAGATAAGAAAGTACTCTAATCTCACGGAGCAGATACGGCATATGTTGCAGTTAAAACCTAGGGTCCCTAACTAGATTTTGACATTTATTTTGTTTATTCTAAGATACAGATTAGATTCTGTGCCATACTATTTCCTCCAACAATGCTTCCAAACATTCTTTTTAAATTTAAGCTATTTTTTTATATGATAGTACTCTTTTTTGGACAGATATTTCATTTGCGTGATCCTTTGAAATATACTACCGTATTTTTTTTTAAAAAAAAAAAAAAGAAAAACATTTTTTTTCCTCTGATTCTCTCATAGAATATTTTTTAAAATGTTGCTATTGATGTTTTCATAGCCCTTGTGAGGAAGGGTGGTGTGCACCTGTGAGAAGGTGAAGAGAAATTCACCAAATGAGACTTCTTTTTTATGAAAGTTTTCTGGAGATAGTTACCATTTGCCTAAAATGCTTAGCCTTCCTTAGCTGCTACTGCCCTGTCTCAAAGATGTCCTTATTAAAAAGTGGAAAACTATCTGTCATGAAAGATGTAAACATTCACTAAAAATGAACTAAAATGAACTCATTTATTTGGAGCAAATTTTAAAAGGTTTTATAGTTCTTCATTCCCTGTTTTTCTGTTTAAGCAATTACCTTAACAGTAACATAAACAATCTGTACCTAAAATAATTATAGTATTCATGAATATTCTCCTGAGCACCTCACTGCAATATGCCAAGAAAGTACATCCTTTGTGTTTATTGCAGATAGTTTGACACCTTCTTTTTAAACAACACTGAAAGAAGCAATGGGAGTTTTTCTAGATGTCTGAACAGAATCTCCTTAAAAATATGAGCAGCTCCATAAACTTCACAGATGTGTTTCATGAGAGTAGCATTAGGAAAACAAGGTATAAATTGGTTGTTAGCAACTTAAATAATTAATCTGTAAAATTAGACATTAAAAATCCAATGTGGACTTCATGCCAAGTGCCAGGAGGAAGTGCCGTGATGTTTGTTATACAAGTAAAGCACAGTTGTGTGATTGCTGTGTTTTAATCCTCTTCAAGGATAAGCTAAAAGTCAAGATGGCATGTATTCAAAGGATGAATGATAGTCTGCTTCCCTGTTAAGCCTCCTGTGCATCCAATGAAAGATTTGATATGCAAACGTCCTGAAACCAAATATCTTGCAAACAGAGAATCTCATAATCATGTCACATGTGGATGATAAATCTGAAATTCACCATATACAGAGGAGGAACACAGTAGTTTTATTAATTACAAGGTGCTTATAAGTAGCCGTGTTCTCCATTTCTTATTTTTAGAAGTTGGTTTGTCAGGCCTAAGAGATAAAATTCTTGGGTTTACCTTCAGAAGTAACAGAAAAACAGCAATTTCAGAACATATTTCTTAGGGGTCCTCCTTTTTCACAAGAGACTATTATACAGAGATTTACAATGCTGTCAAGACTGAGGGATCTTAAGCATACTTTTGTCATTTAGTTTATTTGCAGACTTTGTCAATTAGGTCATAAATTATTTTCTGTAAAAATAGAGGACTCCCGGATTCTGGGAACACTAAAGATCAAAACTATCATTTTAAACTTTTTAAAAGCATCAACCTGACATCTTTCAAGTGCTTAAGTCACTTTTGGAATTTGATTTATGTCTTAGGTATCCCTTAGGACACTTAAACATTTTACCTGTAAACTTTGTTACAAGTGCTGGGAAACTGGAAACTGGAACAGGAAATTGGAAAGTGGAAATTGGAAGAGGCTGCTCAGGAAAGTTGTGGAGTCTCCTTCTCTGGAGGTCTTCAAAACCTGCCTGGATGCCGCCCTGTGCGCCGTGCTCTGGGTGACCCTGCTGGAGCATGGAAGTTGGACTAGATGATTTCGATGGGTCCCATCCAACCTCAGCCAGTCTGTGACGCTGTGATTCTGTGAAATTAGCTGAGTCGACTCTGCTCACATCTAATTTTTGAAATCAAAGAGCTATGCAATCTGTTTTACTATAGTATTCCAATATCTGGATACCTGCTCCGAATATTCCTTGTTCTTCTTCTTTTTTTTTTTTTTCTTTTGTCAAAAAGGATACACTTTTTGCTGAAAATAAGCTTACCGGAGTCTTAATATGCCTAATCCTAAAAAAGTAACATTTAGCTACATCTAACGTTCTTAATGTTTTGCTTGTAAAAATTTTAAGTTGAAAACTACTGTGGAAACGTTATGAACTGCATCTCTGGGGCAGTGCTGTAGTTCAGCAGCACAGAGATCTTAAAATTTTTTTTTTTCCTATACCATGCCCTGGGAAGCTGAACTTTTAAATGGTTTTCAGTATCTGTTTGGTCATTTATTCTTTAAAAGATCAGTAGAATGAAGGTGTATTTAGAAACAACAGGCAAATACTTTTATAAAGTTGATTTCTAATACATCTAACCTACTGGACAGCGTTTGGAAAATAGAATAATATAATAGCCACTGAAAAGAAGAGTCAATGTGGATTTACCCCATAATTCCAGTCTTGAAACTAGGTATACTAAAAAAAATAGAAGAAAATAGAAATATAGATATTTTACCCCTGAGGACTATCTTAATTATACTGTCTTTGTTTATGTTAAATTAGTGGCATTCAGATCTCCTACAGAAGTTGGTTTTGGAGTGGAAACCCTGTTTTTTTTTAACATGGAAATATAAATCCATAACTTAGTTCCCAGTTAGTATTTTGATTTCCATACAGAATGTCAATATTTGTAATTTCTGAAAATTTGTTTACTGATTTAGTATTTAGTTTGAAAAACAGAAGTATTTTTCCAATATCTATTTTTCCTGCCTTTACGGAGGTAACTGCCACTAGAAAAATTCAGATATCAGAAGACACTAAAGATACGTTATTGTGTTTAACAAGAAACAAAAAGTATTTTTCCTTATTCTTATTACATTTTTCTTCCTGCAGATATAAAGATACAGTCTCTGCAGTCTTTTCATGGTTTGTCTGTTATTGCCAAACTGAAAGTAGTAAATAAATAAAAAAGAATCAGATGTCAAAAATAATCAAGAACAGCTTGAAAGTTAAAAGTTTTGAAAACCATATTATTCTTCTTCTGATTCTTGAAGGGTGAAGTTGCTTCACATTTCATACCTTTTCTTCACAACGTTAAGGACTAAAAATTGATACATATAATCTTTGTAAGGAAAGCAGATTTCTTTTAGTCACATGGTGGGACATTAATGAAACATAGAATGCTCAGTAAGCAAGATCTCCAGGAATCAATCCTGGACAGTACTGACTTCTTTAGAGGTTTTTTTTTTTTTTTTTTTAAATATCCTCTAGCATTTTTGCCCAACAGCAATAGCTGACAGTCCACAAGCCATGTCAGTCTTATGGGGACAATCCGCGTAGCCTCTTTGCTTTGCCTGTTGCTTGCTGTCATGCAGCAGTGGAGGTGGGTGGGATGTCCCAGGAAAAGTGCCAGAGGAGAGCAGATGACTACGAGTACAGGTCAGGAGGGCCTTGGCTCCCTACCAGCTTGCATCCACCTCTGGAAGCAGCAACCTGTGGTAGGTTGCATTGGATATTCAGGACTCTGTTTCTTGAGGGTCCACAGTAAGCAGAAAGAGACCTGTCACATCTCTGTGGTTTCTTGTGTGTTCACCAGGAGTCCTTTCCTTTCAGAAAGCCAGTTTGACCACTTATGTTTGCAAAGCTCGGGTAACAGGGTTGAGGCTACACCATTGAGAAGGCAAAGCCCATCACTTTTATTCATTCTTATCACATCAAGTGAAGAGCAAAGCATTCATAGACCTTACAATGACATGTGTTAGGATAAGACTTTGCAAATGGGCCTTCATGCCAGAATGTGATTTTGTCTCAGTGGATGGACACTGTTTTTCACCAGCAAGGTACTGAAAAAACATTCTTAGAAAATCAGTCACTGTTCTGCTGTGCCTGCCTTGCAAGAGCTTCTTTCTCCCCTTTCTATCACAGCTTCTATTCCTGCTTCTCTCTGTGTTCTCCATCCAGAGAGACTGCCCTTGTTAATTCTACTGCTTGAGTCCACGTGGTGCATTGGCGGCCGTGGGGATGGTCTGCAGTATGCTGCACTGTGAGAATGAATTAAGCGACTATTAGATATCTTACTCGGTTAACTGCACACATTCAAACTGCAAAGATAGCAGTGGTAGTATATTTTTTTAAAATGAGTTGCATGCTGTTGCAAACAGTAGTGTAATTTATCTTCTGTATCTGTCATCAGTTCTTCCTTCCCACCCACTGACAATATAATGTCATAAAATTTCTTTATTTTACTTTAGTATGTAAAAAACTACTTTGATTATTTTTTATTTATTTGTTGTCTTGCTGCAGCTTAAGTACATGTGTGTGTTTGCCATCAGACTCTCTCCTGCCTGCTACGTGATGAGATTGGCAAGGGTCTGTGCAACAGATTCATTGCCATAGCAGATGCAGTTGTGAATGAACAGGCAAATCAGCTGGAGTTTTTGAATTAAGAACTCCTAAGTGAACAGAGTAAAGCACATGAATGCAAAAAAATGATGGTAAAAAGATACAGATTATAAAAGAAGAAGATTATAAAAAAAAACTGATATAAATGAAAGGTGATAGAATACATTGGTGGATCCTCATAGGATTATTTTACATGTAAGAATTATCTTCCAGCTAATAACATTTACATGAGAAACTTACTTATGTTCCTCATGATACTTTAATTGTAACAGTCTCTTCTTCACAGTCATAGTTGAAATACATTTGAAGTGTGATCCAATAGTCCTCTTTCTTGAGAGCTCTGAAAAATTCAGTGTGACTGGGAAAAAAACAAAAGAAATGAAATCAGATAAATAAAGGTCTTTTTTGTATGCAAATAAAAAGGAAATAGCTGAACAAATAGAAAAATTTAATAGGCTTTGTCTGTATTAAAAAGGAACAGTATTATTAAATATTCTGGGCAAATGGTGAGATAATGAGAGAATCGTGTAAAATTGGTGAATAATTAATCAGAAAATAGAGGAAATGAAAGAGGCTTTTTTTTCAGAAAATAACAATTGTGTTAGGAAATTAAATGAACTCTGGAAGAGATCTCAGTATAGGTTTTTATCCATTTTTCTGACATGAGCAAATGTCCTGTATTGACTCTTCCAAGCAGCCAGTATGTATTCTTTTCCATATGCACATAATGAGAAAAATGGAGCGGAGGTTAACACCCCCGGTTCACTGGGGACTCATATGGTCTCTATGCACTGTCAGAATGCAAAGGAATATGCACTGTTCCTGTGAAATGTGGATGACTGATGTGATCTTACTGAAAAGCCAAGATTTCCCTTCATGGACTACCATTCAAAGGAGAAAAAGATATGTGGGAGGAAAAATAGATGTAACATTTGATGTTCACATCTGCTCCAGTTCAGTGCTGCTAGACATCAGTAAAGTCTGCCCCCTTATTTCGTTTCCTTTTGTAAGCTTGAGCAATAATTTATAATTGATTGATATCATCTGATCATCTGAATCTCTCTTTGCACGGCAAAGTAAGTGAACCAAGAGCATGATTCTCCCCTTTTTATTGTCCAAAAGATGATGAAACTGTGAAAGACAAGGGTCACTTAATTTTTAATGCAGTCTCTGAAACATCCTCCTGGGCAATCGCTTGCCATTATTTCTAGTGTGTCTTCAGAGACAGCATGCAAGATGCCTTCAAATCTGTTTTCACTTCTCAATCACTTTTGAAACTGATCTCAGACCATTGCCTACAATGGGAAAAAGTGACTGACACTGTCAGGGGAAGTTGCTTCACTGATTCACTTACTCTAAATACCGATCTAAAGGTCATAAGATTGAGATTAAACAAATCTGTACTGTAGGTCAAGGTGCTTGGCACTGACCCACTGTCCTTTGGAAAGGACTTCCTGAGTCAGAAACAACATACATGTCACTGCATCCCTTTGGAGAAAGCATGTTCATGGGCCAGAGCCTTTGTCCCATCTGCTCCTTCAATCCCACTGGAATGTACTGTAGCAACCCCCATGTTTTGCAGAAGTGGGCAATGCAATTCAACCAGGAGAAATCGGGAACTTCTGATACCATTCCCCCTCCTTTTCATTAAGAACAGCACAGGCTCTAACTTAGGCAGTCATTTCTTCATGGTCTTTTAGTTTAGTGTCTGCAAAATGCTGACTGCACACTCATTTTAATAAGTAATATGAATAATCTGGTCATTTAGCAGAGTTTTAATTAGTGAGCAGAGAGTGATTTCTTCTTATTAATATTTTCCTCGTTAATATGTTCTTCATTAATTTAAGAAGAAATAGTTTGCCTTCTTTCCTGATCACAAGGCAACAGAAGATGACAGCCATTGACCTTGAGATAGCATTCAGGTAAGAGGAGGTGACAAGCCTGAACCCCAAACCTAGCCTGTGATTTCTCTTTGAGGCAAGCTGTATTCCAGCCATGCTGCCACCAAGGGCAGTCACAATTCAGGCAGAGAGCAAGTATAGCAACCGTGATAGAAACCAGGAGGTGCACCAAGAAGTCTGAAAGCAAAGCTACTTTCTCCTACTGGAAGGCAACTCAGATTTTCAAGACAGGAAGGTGTGGAAGGAGGTAATTCAACCAAACTGATATTAGCAGAGTACAGAACACTTCAGCCATGTCTGTTTTCATCCTGATCCATCTCTGAAAATCCCTCAATCCCACACCCTAAGCATTAAACTGGTTTTATTTTTATGACAGAGAAATTCCCAAGTATATCTCAGTAGCAGACTAAATCCTTTTTTATGCAGCAGCAGTGGCTAAATAAAAACAGCTTTACAATGCTCCCTAAAAGACCATCTGAAAATGGATACAAATAAGAGATCATGGGATACAGGAAAGTAAATCGAACAGGAAGATTTAGTCCCTGCTGCCAATAGGAGTACCTCTGCAGTCAGTAATCCATTGAGATGAAAGGGAAATAAAGCTTAAAGTTGAAAAGGGATACATTTCTATCACATTGAAATCAAAAACTTTAGTCTGATTTTAAAAAAAGGGAGAGTAGTTATTACTTCATGTAATTTCTTTTAGCATTTCACAGTGCTTTAAATACCTTCCAAAAAGTGAAGCAATCTGATTCATGTCATTGAGTACTACAAACTCATATAGGATAGGACAGGTAAAGAAGGGTAAAGGAGTCTCGTGGAACTGAGGGAAGGAAGGATGACGAGGTAATGTCTCTAAATGAGACATTAGAGTTACTAAGGGTTAGATTTGAAACCTCTGATATGCATTCCTTGCTAGCTACAAGTAGGAAAAGTATTTTTCTCTGCTCAGACAATTCTGATTATTGATTACAGTGCTCTTGCACCTTTGAAGTGTCTATTACCATGTCATATTGATCTGATGATGTGGGCTCACCGAGCAAAGGCTTAAGATCCTTTCTGAAATCATTTCAGTTAGTAAGAATCTATTTGTCCCAGTGTTTGTATTACATTTTTAAGTTGCTCATTTCCTGCTACCCTGTGTGCCTCTTATTTTCTTTTGAGATATACTAATTTCAGCTAACTTTTCTCATGCCATTTAATCTAGGAATTCAAAGGTCAGAGACATCTGATAGAAGGTATTTTATGGCTTGTATAGTTTGAGCACTGGAATTGTTAGACTGTTGTACATGTTTTTCTTGGCTCACCCAAGCCTCCTACAGTCACTGGGAGCAGTCTCTGGGAGCAATACAGTGGTAAATCTACCAGCAGTAGAATGTGAGCCAGTCCTTGTTTTAATCTGGAGAGCAATCAGCATTTCAATTAGTATCCAAAAACTCTCTAGGATGCATGCTTAACAGCTTGGCTTTGTGCTTTATTTTGTTTTTGTTGGTCTGTGTTCATGAATAAATCATGTGAGATGTCCAAGTAGCACTTGGCACCTGATACACAGTAAAGCCTGTGGCTGGTGCAGTATTGATGTGCTGTGTATCAGGGTCTGCACAGGTTGCTGTAGTGTGCTGCCCAACGGCATCCGAGGTGCAGGTAAATGTGGGAGCAATCAACTTCAAGTCTTTTTTGCCCCATTTATCTCTGAGCAATTCCATTTTTCTCAGTGCTTGGCCAAGGTCAAGGTCTTGCATACCAGCAGTCAGCACCCACACCTGAGATGGATCCCTCCAAGACTCCTTTGGCTGAGATCCATCCCAGTTGTTGACCAGATTGCCTCAAATCGGTGCTGGAAATTATTTTTCTCCCCTTCCACACATGCATGGGGTGTTTTCCACTGTGGAACTGCTTCACATGTTCCTCTTAAGGAAATATGCACTTTCTTAAGATGATAGTACATCTAGTTTCTCATTTCTCATTTCTGCTAATTTCCATTGCTCTATATTTTTTTTTTGACTTGATGCTGCAGAATTGGACAAAAATTAAAATTCTGGAATCAGGAGGTTTCTTAAGTTGAGTTTTATGGAAATGGGCAGGGCAATGTGAGATCTGCCTGAGCATTGCCTTTCACTGTCATACTGCAGACACACTCCCGTGGTGGCTGGGGCCAGCTTTCTGCAGCGGCAATGTGCCTCTGAGTTATTCAGGATTCCCTGGAAGGTGGCAGAGGGGAAGGCAGGATCATTGCCCTCCTTCCATCCTGGCCACTTGACACAGCGAACCCAGCAGCTGGGACAGTGTGGGAGTTATTTCCTGAGGGAGATATATGCAAGAACTGAGCCTGCTGGTGGATGCTACATCCCCGGTACTGGGACAGTTGGTGTATTTGAATGAGGAGAGTATGGGAGCAGGAGGAGTACTCCATACTCTCCCTGAAATGTCTTGGACACTGCAGCTTGAACCATGGTACATTGTAGTTGTTGCATGTCTTTCCTCTATATTGAGGATAATCCAGCTTTGTACAAGGACAGCAGTTTGCAATGTTGCATGCTGTAACTGGGGAAGTATTATTCCCTTCTCATCTGGTGCTGACTGGAAAATTTGGACGTATCTTTGCTTTTGCTTGATATATTACCTGCTGACTATAGAATGAAATAAAAGATAGTATGAAATGCTGATCTGTTGATACTCTATGCAGTGAAAGTTGCTGAGAGCAAACACATTTTGAAACGATCACTGAATGCTAGCCTGCTTCAGTGTTTTCAGCACTTCCTTCTTGAATACTGTGTAGTATATGAATATCCCTACGTCCTTATATAAACAGCTAGCTATAAGTCACCAAGTACTCATGAGCATTAAGGTAAGTAATGAACAGAGTGAATTAACTGCATATGTTTTGCAATGATCAGTGAAAGCTAAGTTACTACTTTAGCCAAATTCATATGCAGTATGTGCCTACATGAAAAGTGAGTAAGAAGTATGGATACTTGTTAGGGAAAATCTCTTTGGAGATTTCAGACCAAAATGCACCAATGACTGAGGTATCCTCAGCTCTCTTCCGCTCACTCTGCCTCTGCCTGCACACAACATCACATTCCCACTTCAACATGAAGTAATTTGTGCTGTGAGTTGGCTTGTCCTTTGTGGGGCGTTGTGGGGGTTGGCACGCGGAGGACCATGGGTGTGGATGGGAATGCGCTCACTTCCTCCAGGGCTGCATAACATCAGTCCTGCTGCACGTTTGGAGCTCTGGGACACGGGCAGAGCAAGCGTTGTGCTCTCGTGTCACGAATCTGGCAGTAGCACAACTGAATGCTTTGTATGATAGCTGCTAAGCCCCTGCTAAGTTCTCTCTCTCATACGTGCTGCCCTGAGCAACCTGAACCTTGCCCTTTGTTCAGTAAAGAACAAAATGCTTCACAAATCAAAAATTGGCATATAGCAGCCCTTAATATATTACACATATCCATAATTTCTTAATGATGTTGGGTGTTTCATGCAAACAATGAGGTACCAAAAATTTGACATTTGCATTTAGTTTCACATAGCTGCACTCTCTCTGCATAGCAGTGTTTGGAAAGCAAATGTTTGGTTAGTGTGTGGTTAAGCACTTTTGCAATACAGAAAGTGTTCTTCATTGCAAGATATCTTTCCTGAGAAAATGAAGTGTACTTTTGGTTTTTGAATCCATGCAGACATAGCTTGTAAGCAGTGATTAAAATTTTACAAATACTTCAGGTGCCCTTTGAACTTGTATACTGGGTAGGCCAGCATCTGCTAATTTTTTTTATGATTATTTTTCTGTGCACTTTTGTGTCCCTCTTCCTCCCACTCTTTCCTTCACATGACCAAAACTATCCTAAAGTGCAACTTTAGGTATTGTGGGTAAAATATATGGCATACTCAGCAGCTCTCAAGCTTTACCTAGTGCCAGGTTATGCCCTGAGGGTCCTATCTGGCTTGCCATTTGAACCAATGTCACAGCTAGCTTGCCGTTTGAACCAGTCACGTCAACATGAACACAGCCTGAGGGGGCTTGTGCCCAGTGAAGTGCTGGCTGTGGGCTCGGAGTAGATCCTCAGACCTCAGAGCCAGGCGATTTAACTTACCTTATAGACTTATAGCACTGCCTTTCTGTGCAGTGGTATGCACTGAGTGCACTTCCAACAGCAAGGATCAACATTCCCTCAGGGCAGCCTCATGTCTATCCTCTGACACCCCAAAAGTTGCCATTCTTTTTGGACCATATGGATTAGGCTAAAAGGATGGATTCCTACGCTCACTGTACCACACAGTTCCTGCATGATAGTTACTGCATGATGATTCAGTCACACCATGCTAAAAATGTGTTTCTGTATAAACACAAAAAAATGAACGCAAGCTTTTCCCAAAGTATTTTAATTCTAAAGTATACAGTTTAAAACAACAGGGGAGCATGGACTGCCTGATGAGGAAACTGCTGTATTTGGGTACTGATGATACGATACAATAGTATAGCTGTTTCACAGTGATGCAAAAGTCATAAAATCACTTTTATCTCACCAAGTTTATTTTCCTAGAGAGAAACTCTGGCAACCCTCACTATAGTCTGTCACATGTCTTAAAAATTGTGACAATATATTTTACTTGATCAAGGGGAGATAGGAAAATATTTCAAAACCCTAACTTTTTTTTTTTTTTTTGGTTCTTTTACAGTATTAATTTGTAAAAGGCCTTATGCTGTTTTCTTCTGAACACTGTAAGAAAGATTGAAAGAGGAAAAAAAATCATTTCCAAGCTGCTGTTTACTCTATGACTTTTCAGTACAAGCTTCTATTTCAGTTATAAACTTCTATCAGAAGTGTCTATTACAATCTGAAGCTGCCCTGTAGGTAGATTATTTAGTTGAGGTGAATGAATCCAACCACACTAGTTGTAGATCAAGAGCTATGACCAATTCATTGTACACTTAGAGAACCTCTCTTGAAGCAAGGATCACAATGCATAGACTGTTATCGAATGCAAAATAAGGCCATGTGTGAATGTGCACACCAAGTGAGAAATGTTTGAGGAATGGTTGCAACATTTACCATTCTTTTTATTTGTTCTGCCAGAGATAACAAGTGGGAATAACTTTTTTTTTTTTTTTTTTTTTTTTTTTTAGCTGTTACTATGAAAACCTTGGGAGCAAATTGCTTGGGGCCAAATGAGGAAGTTTATTTTTCTGCTTTATAGGGGATTATACATTTCTCCATTTTCAAGTAATCTTTTGTTTCCTTTCTACTTATCACGCTGAGGTTGATTTGTTTTCTTTTTCATGGGGAGAGAGGGACAGCATACATTTGTGAATGCTTTTGGTGAATGAGCTATTCATCTGCAGAGCTTGCCCTCGCTCTGTGGTTAAGTGTTGCCATGCAGGCTCTTGCTGTGAGCCTGAGCTGCGCTTTACATCTTCCACAACATCATATTCAATTATTTATTTTGAAAAATCAGTAAGGTGCTTGGTTTGGATTAGTGGCAGCAATGTGAGCAGCAGCACATGAAGAGCTTGTATGATCTCCATGCTGCTCTCCAGGATGGGGTGCACAAGAGCAGACACGGTGCCACAGGAATGCAGTGCCAGGAAGGAGTTGGCCTTTGAAGGCTGACACCTTTTTAATTTGTTTGTATGAGGGTGGTTGAATACGCCTGTGCTCTAAGCTCAGATGTGATGCAAAAGTCGTTCGAGATAGATAGGGCTCCATGCCTGTGCGCAGAAAAAATACCAGTTACAGAAGTGTTACATAGATGTAAACCAAACCGTTTTTCAAAATGAGACTAGCAAATTTATGTTCTGCTTACTTGAACACTGGATTTTTTTTTTAAAGTCTTTCTAATAAAAATGTCTAAGTAGATCTTCTAGAATCAGAGTGTCAGACTTGACTGAGAAGGTATTTAAAAACAAACAAACAAACAAAAAAAAACCCAAAAAAACTCGGCTTTAATAGACTTCAACATAACCATCGGGAAAATAAAAGAAATTAATTTCACAGTAATTTTATGATTTTTGCATTGTCATGAACAAGGCTTATTATACAGATACTTTTCACTATCTTCTGTCAAGAATTCAGTGCTTGACTAGCTGAACTTGTGACAGTAAGAGGTACAATATTGCAGAATGAAGTGGTACACATCAAGACGTTATTTTCTGTGACATTCAACAGATTAGCTGTACTGTCATATAGAGATTGACTGTACCATATGCTTTCCTTGAGCAGCCAGTAGAGGAACATGCAAGCAGTCTCCCAGTGACATAACCACCTTACACTTTTACAAGCCTTTCAATGGCTTACATTTTTTCTCTCCTTCAGCACTCTTTGAGGCCCTTAGCAAAACATTTTTAAGCTAGTCAGCTGCATGACTTTTTCAGGTTAATCTGTAACAGCAAAGATAATTGGAGGAGGAACTTGCCTGGTTTGCATGAGTGCCTTTTCTTTCTTTTTGCTTTTCAAGGAACCACAGTTCTAAAAAAAAAAAAGAAAAACAACTTGCTTTCATTATTTCGTTAGGAAGCACTTCATCAGTTTAATTGGTGCCTGTGTCTGAGAATGGGATGAAAAAGAATTAGATCCTGAACTTTCTCTTTTGAGCCAACGCAATACTACTTCTGGGTATATTTCACACTCATGCTACATATAGAGTGGTGTCCTGCAGCGTGCTGGTCACTGTGTCCCCGTGACAAAAGCATTTGTAGCTCTTCAGTTGTTAAAACTACACTTGCCTTATATCACTTACCTTATTTTCATTTTATTTGAACATATTTTATTTTGCGAGAGGTGCAGCAGTGGAAAATCCGGGTCAGCAGCAGTGGTGGCAAAATGAGAAATGTCGGATCTGTTCTTGGACAAGATGCCTGCTAGCAGTCATATCCTAATCACGTTGGAGACTATTTTGTTTTATCCCAGACCAGCAGACAGCTTAATAAGCCATTACTTGTGCCACTATATCTGAATCTATGCTCACCACTTTAACAGTGAAATGAATTCAGATACCACATGCAAAACCATACGGTCGTGTTTCCCAGCCTAAACAATTCAGTCTGTGCAGCAGAGCTGAGCAGTTTCTTCTCCACATACAATTCAGCCAGCCTTAAAATGCTTTGAGAGGGGAAGTTGGCCTGTGGCAGGACCTCACACTTTCTCTTTAACTGGTATTTAAATTTCAAAAGATATTTAAGAGATATAGTTGAATAAAATATATTATTAAAATGTTACACTTCTCTAAAGACACTTGCTTTTCTTGCAAGTCAGTCCAAGGCTTTTGAAGGTGACTGGACAGAAGAAGAGGCAGTTCAAGCTGCATGGAGTGGGCACAGCATTGGACCAGGGGTGCACCTGCTTATTCCTCTGTATGCCAGGAGTGACTAGGGGACAAGAGAGCCCATCTCTCGGGGGTGACATGAATGCCAAGCTGTCTGTGCTTGACTTCCTTGGTTGAGCTGTAGGCTATTGTCTTTACAAGGAATCTCAGTAAGGGAATTGTGATTTACACAGATGTGTCTTCTAGGAACTCAGCTGAAGCCCTTCTTTTTGCATTTGAAGGTCATTCCTGTGACCATTTTGTGGTTCTACACAAAATCATTTCAGAATTGGGTTAATTAAATGTTAAATGTCACTAAAATATCACTATTTGAGCTGCCGTTGAATAAACATGTATTTTGATGCGCTGGGGAGCACAGCTCACTGCCTGACTAAAGATTCTGCCTCTTTTTCATGTTTCCCTTTTTTCCTCACTATTGGATTGTTTATGTTATTTTCTTGTTTTACAACTTTCAGTTCCCAGTGAAAATGACTTTAGAAGTAACAAATGTTTCTTTGTTGTTCATCCCATACAGTGTGAAAGGGGCTGATGCTGGCAACGTGATCAGACTATTTGTACCAGATATTGGGATGTTCATTGCAAGTCTGGCAATATGGCTCGTCTGCCGCAACATTGTTCAGAAGCCAATAACTGAGGATGCAGCGCAGTACAACATGCAATTTGAAAATGAGGAAATGGTATCAAATGCACGTTTCTATCAGCTTTTAACTAATAGAGAGCTTTGACGTTCCCATTTGAGTTGTATCTTGAGATGATTTCATGAGCAGTGAATATATTAAGAGTAAATTTGCTTTCAGGCAATTATACTAGTTGAATCTAAAGTGGGAAAAATTTTATTGTGCTTTCCTTTGCTAAGGGAGGGTAGGGGGAGGAGGGAGGGAAGCAGAATATGAAAAGTGGTCAATGCAGGACTGATTTTCCAAACCATTTCATATTAACATAATGATCAATTACAAATTGTTTCTTAACCAGAGCTTCCATTTAAATCTGAATTTTAAAGATGGAGTGGACTGCAGAGTGGAAAATTAGATATCCATTAAATGAATTTCTCCAAACGTCAGCCGTCTCTTTGTAGGTGTCAGGACACAACATCTTGGAGTCCTTTGTGCTAGTTAGGAGGAAGCTGCAGAAGCAGCTAAATCTGCTAGGAATATGTACTTGGCAGGACTGGCTGCAAGTAAGATAGTGTGTATGTAAAGCATGTGAGTGGCTTGAGTGTGAAGAAATATTTGCATGGTCTAAAAAGGGTGCAGACTTTGTAGGCTTTATGTGATATTCTTCAATTCTTCTTTCCTTCTTTTCTTTGAGAAAGGGAAAAATACAAAAGCAATCAGTTCTTTGACCTCTGCGCTAGCTGACTGATGTCTGCGTCCATACATTGCCACAGACTCCTTCTGACTGTCTGCGTTTGTACTGATGCTGCAGCTCCACTGAATTTGAAAGCATGAAGTGGGCTGCAGCAGTAACTACCCTGTAAACAAGCACTCCGGGAGAAGTAACAAGGACAAATGCAGAGTCCTGCACCTGGGGAGGAATAACCACAGACACCTGTACAGATTAGGGCTCGACCTGCTGGAGAGCAGCTCCATGGAGAAGGACCTGGGAGTCCTGGTTGACACCAAGTTACCCATGAGTCAGCAGTGTGCCCTCGTGGCCAAGAAGGCCAATGGGATCCTGGCTGCATCAGGAGGAGTGTTGCCAGCAGGTCAGGGGAGGTGATTCTGCCCCTCTACTCAGCTCTGGTGAGGCCGCACCTGGAGTATTGGGGGCAGTTCTGGGCTCCCCAGTATAAGAGGGACGTGGAGCTTCTAGAGAATATCTGGCGTAGAGTGACAAAGGGACTGGACCATCTATCTTATGAAGAAAGTCTGAGCTGGGTGTATTTAGCCTAGAGAGGAGAAGACTGAGAGGAGATCTGACCAATATGTATAAATACCTGTAGGAGGAAAATGCAGGGAGGAGGGGGCCAAATTCTTCTTGGTAGTGGCCAGTGACAGAACAAGGGGCAATGGTTACAAGGTGAAACACATGAAGTTCTATCTGCATGTGAGGAGGAACTTCTTCACTGTGAGGGTGACAGAGCCCTGGCACAGGCTGCCCAGGGAGGCTGTGGAGTCTCTTTCTCTGGAGATCTTCCAAACCCACCTGGATGCCGCCCTGTGCCCTGTGCTCTGGGTGTGCCTGCTAGAGCAGGGAGGTTGGACTAGATGATCTCTAGAGGTCCCTTCCAACCTGAACCATTCTGTGATTCTGTGAAGTATTGAACTTGGTGCCCTGCTGCATTAGGCCAAAGCTGCAGCAAATACCGGAGTTGAAGAGCCTTTGCTAGCAGTCACTACTTCCACTCATCAGAGATTCGTGGCATGAAGTTTTCTTAAGAAAGTGTCAGCTGATCTCAACAGGGCTAGGATACTAGACGGTTGGGCCGCAGATGTCTCTGTAAATCAAAAGTCTGCATTGTGTCTAGCATGCAAAAGCAGAGGAACTTGTATTGGACTTTTATGTTTTTGCATAAAACTGTTTACAAAGAACAATTCTCAGATAGTGCTGCTTCAGAGCATAAAATACTATGGAAAAAGGTTAACTTAAAAAATATATACCATAGGTACTCCTGTCCTAATTCACATTAAGAAAAAAAGGTCATATAATTGTTGTGATATTTTTTAAAAATGACCTTCACAAAACTCTAGTTCAGTCTATGAGTTTTCAGTTGTCTCAGTTGTTATCTGGGCATGCTGAAAAATGCCCGAGTTGAGTAGCAACCTGTCACACTCTATCATGTGCTCTATCCTGTCATGGCAGCAGCCTCTAGAAACCAACTGGAGAGTAATATTGATGCACCGTTCATGGATTAAGCTAGCACTCAAAATGAAGAAAGGTAGCAGGTTCAAGAGCATTCTTTATAAAGTGGATGTCCTCCTTCATTACACTGCATCCAACTTTAAGGGAAACATCTCATCAGGAAAAGTCTATCTGAAAGAGCAGAACCGGAGGGAGGAGATTACAAGGTGGTAAGAGACTCTCAATTATTTGTAAGTAATGCTATCCCAGGAATAAGCAAAGAGTGTGGTTTTAATTAACAGTGAGTCATGAAGTAGGAAGGTCTGCCAGATATCAGGCTGCAGTCCAACTCATTACCACCCCTAAATGGTTGCACACTTGGAGCAAATGTGTCTGCAGGCCTTTTTTATTAGGGCTCAGAAAATTTAAAGCAGGTGAATTCAGCTGGAGACTGGCCCAAATTGCAAATGCTGAAAAGCACAATACCAGTCACAAGGTGTGAAAGGTGGAAGAAAATAAGAAAGACAGTTAACTCCTAGCTGCAGCTGAAAATATGTCATTTTTGATTTGGTGCAGATGGTGGTTTTATATGCCAAAATGCAGATGCAATATATACAGTCTGATAGGTATTAGAAAGGAAGTAGCTTTTTCTCTAGACTGCAAATGAAATGTCTAATATTGTAAGTGATAGTGAAAAAAAATCCTTGTGAGATTGCATAACTTAAACGTTACAAGAGGTGTTGATCTTAATTGGAATATACAGTTGTAGTCTTCAATGCAAGTTCCTCCCACAGCACTTGTCGCCTTACCCATTCAAGCTTGTTTCTCATCCACATTCTTTCAGAGAGCAATCTACAGAGTCTGTACTTTGCTCCATAATCTTTAGAGCCTCCACCTCTTTTCTCTGGAAGACAGAGATTTATTTGGGATCTCGAGAGGGGGAGGGAAAGGAAAGGAAAGGAAAGGAAAAGGAAGAGAGGAAGGGAAGAAAGGAAGAGAAGAAGAGAGGAAGGAAGAGAGGAAGGAGGAGAGGAAGGAAGAGAGGAAGGAAGAGAGGAAGAGAGGGAGGAAGGGAGGAAGGGAGGAAGGGAGGAAGTTGGTTTAAGATAAACTGAAGATTGGGAAAAATGTGAGGAAGGCATGGCTTGGGGTCAGGAAATTGGACTTAATTCAGGAGGGTTGGGTTGGTTCTCACTTCAGCCATAAGCGTGTTTTTTGTCCTCAATCCTATTACTTCATGCTTCTCAGATTCTCTCTCCTTGGCAAAGAGGAACAATCATGGTGCTTGGTCTCCTGACTTTGTCGATCTATATGAATTGTAAACTGAGAGACCAGACCTGTTTCTTCCTGTACCTCCCCTGACCTCTGAGTACACCAAGAACCATCTTTCGATCCAGGTCTCCAAGTGTGATGGCAGTATAAACAGTACTGAACAGCTCAACTCTGAGAATGCTGGGAGAGACGTCCCTTGTACAAGGGATTCCAAGACTAGAAGTTGCCATTGGCCTGGAGATCCACTTAGACTAGAAACTTAAAGGAGATGGTACCTGGAGAACAACCACAATAGGCAGGAGGCAATAACCCTATTCCCCCATCTCAACATTTGCGTTTATCCTCATCTCTCTTAGCTGGTTTTAATCCTGAAACATATGGTTTCATATCCCTTCCAAAAATGTTGTTGTTAATTATAGCTACTCTGGATAATCTTGTTAAACATATAATTATCCACTGCCTTTTAAAGCCTTGTTAATTTCTTGGCTTCAGTGGTGTCACAGAGCAAGGGCTTCCACAATTTAATAAGTGGAACTATTTTGAATTTAACACTCTTTAATTTTATGGAAGGCCACTTGTTCTACATGTTATAAAACAAGACAAGATGCTCTAAGGGAAATCTAATGCATTTACAGCCATGCATATTTGTCTTATTAAAGATTTGTAGTCCCTATTCTTTTTTGCATTTCTTTGGTCGTTTTCATTACCTTTTAAGAACTACAGCTACAGTGCTGTAATATCTTAATAAGCTAGAGTGAATATCAATGCCTTAGCATCTGAGAGAAGGCTTTATGATTTTATAGCAGGATTTCAATGAAGGAATTATGTCATTATTTGTTAGATTCAGAGATTGTTGTGTTGGGTGAATCCATTAGTATCACTTATCTTGATACCTTTATCCTATGGAGAATTCATCCAAACTAGAGGACAGTTCTGAGAAATATTTGATATCCTTTTGTTTGTAGTCGCTAATGCCTTGCTAAATCTCTTGCTTGCAGCTGCAGAGATCTTCTTTGAGCTATCTACAGTGATACCTATGACATTGTTTAGATGAGCATCCCATTTTCCTTAGAGCTTGGAATGGATATGTTCATTTAATTTTATTCTACTAGTATCTAACACTCAACTAGCCTGATTAATTCCTAGCAGTGTAGAAATCTCTGGCATCTTCTTCCCAGGTATGAGATTTGCTTCTTCACCATTTGCTTCTCTTCACAGGTAGCAAATGAACAAGTTGATTATCATGAAAAGTGCTACAGGTGATAAAGAAGGAAAGAGCATTTCTTAGGAAATGAACTTGCTGTTTTCTTTGAGCTTCTTGATGCTGACTCCTTTTTCTTCATTACCTCCCTTTCCCTTTCCCTTTCCCTTTCCCTTTCCCTTTCCCTTTCCCTTTCCCTTTCCCTTTCCCTTTCCCTTTCCCTTTCCCTTTCCCTTTNCCTTTCCCTTTCCCTTTCCCTTTCCCTTTCCCTTTCCCTTTCCCTTTTCCTTCTTTTTTCCTTTTTTTCTCTTTTCATTAGAATCCCTTTAGCATAGCATTGGTTCACCATGACCATTTGCCTTCATGACCAAATATTCATGGTCATGAATATTTCTTTGGTTTTGACTTCTGAAGAACTGGTTAAAATGTGACAGTTTTAGTAGGATTTGAATGTGGTATAGGATTTAACATCTTGTTTCTATGGTCTAAAAGGAGTAGGTGAAGTTCTTTTTTGAGTTTGCTTGCAGTGTTTATAATAGTGAAGTTTTTCAGATCTTTCCCAGCTGTCTTCCTCTGTAAATTTTCTGATTTTTCTTATCTGATCAGGGGTAAAATGCTTACAAGTTATATTAGCTTCTCTGTTAGATACACATGTCCTTGGATGAGTCTTAACACAAATCCATAATCATACAGCTGTACTTCAGATGCATGACGTTGCATAGTGTCATAAATCATGAATTGCCAAATGCTAATAGCATGTTCATTCTGAAACTTCCGCTGGCACCTGTCCTGATTTTGTTAGAAACATGTTAAATAGATGGTGATTTTTTGTTTGTTTTTTTGGTTTTTTGTGGCAGTTCTTCCCTGTTCTTACTGGTTTGTTCTTCTAACAGTCCTCCATTCAAAATTTTGAGATACAGTGTTGTTTACCAGCGGAGAAAAATACTGGAGTAATATTTCCTTTCAGCAGCCAAGTTATTAATAACACAGTACAAGAAGTGTGTTGGGTCAATGAATATAGCTATTGCCTGTTATTGCGGGCAACTCTATCATACAATTCCTTTTGGAAGATAGGAAACACTGTCTTGAAACAGAGACTTGTCCTCTTCTCATTGCTCCCGATAGGACTCTGCTGTGTAATTTTACCATTCCTCTAATTTCCAGTGTGCTTCATAGCTATTTCATAGCCATTTTTTAGTTCTTGCATTCTTTTGCTTCAATATACTCTTTCCTGTTTCAGCATTAATTTCTCTGGTAATTTGAAGAAAAAAAAACCATTTCTTTCAAATTTGTTTTGAAATACAAAAGAAATCATGCAATTTGTAATCTTCTGGTAAATTAGTTTTTTCCTTTTCCCACTCATCCCAGTAATCTGTGGCTTTACACAGTGGTCCTGCAGAAGTACAGGACCTAAGCTACTCCTGAATGAGCTGAGGCAGTAGAGCCAAACACCAGCACTCCAGTTGGGCTATTTATCCTGCTTCTCAGGAAGATGGATAATGGTACAATGTGTGTATTTCTCCATCCAGGAGTTACTCCATATGGGCGCTATGCCGTTTCACATATCTGCACTAGCTCATTTAGAGTTTGTGCTGAATCGTGCCTTGTAGTCATATCCCGAGTCTTCTTGTTTCCTTTTCACTAAAAAACCATGTTTAATCATCTCAGGCCAAACCACCAGACTCTGCTTGTGAGTTCTCTTCTCTTTCACATTTGGCTTATATGCCTGACAGCCTTTTGAAGTCAAGATGTGAAACTCTATTTCCATATTTGCCAAGAGAGTCTTGTGCTGAAATCACTTGATGTTTGCTCAGGTGCAGTACCTTGGGAAGTGAAATAATCTTTGGCCCTTTGCAGTACAATATCTATTGTATACAGGATTTAATGAGTTACCTTCCTGTTATCCTATTTCAGAACTGTGCTCATCTTTATTTTATCCTTTTTTTTTTCTCTATATCTCAGAATGCTTCTGTGCCTATGTACTTCCAGTAATGCAATGAATAACTCTTTCCCTAGGAAATTTTACTATATAAATATATGTCATTCATTACTATCAAGCACTGCAAAAGCATAGAAGGCTGTTTTTGATGGAGCATCCCTCTAAAATCATGTTATAGCACACAGACATTAACCCAAGCTTTAGCACACTTCAGATCTATCAATGATAGAATTCTTCCTTAAAATGTATAGCCTTGCTTAAAGTTAATATAGAATTTTTATTTTCAGTGTTTCAGATGTGTTCTGTATACTTTAGAATAGTGATTAACTTCTGGAATCTATCTTTTTAGTTTTGCACCTACCAAAATCCATTCATTCAACTCTTGCCACTGCAAGCTCATTATAATTATCTCACATTTGGTTTGTTCAGGGCCTTCCACTCAAGCTACTCAGTGAGTGTTGTGTAGACTGCAGATTTCTAAAAGTTGTCTGAACTGCCTGCAGTCTGGATGCTTTGAAAACACCAAATATCATCTAAACATCAAATTGGATAATGGGGCTCAGCCTTGCGTCTTTTTATAACCCTTTTAATGCCGACATAGTAAAAGATAGCTTGAAAACTGAGCTGGCAAAGCAGGGTTGTTTGGACATTGTAAAAAATTCTTGAAGCAGAATGTTCTTTTTAAAAGCTTTCTCAGTTCATATAGCTCTATCTTTTTCTCAGGCTTATTTTTCATTCTCTTACTCCTCTCCGTTTCCTGGTTCTGGCTGGGAGGAAATGTCAAAATACTGCAAAAGAGGCTATTTGTACAGCATTTATGAGCCAACTGGAGGGAGGAAGCACCTGAACTCCCATGGGAACTTACCCTGTGAGCTAAGCAGCAGAGGCTCAGGAGGTCCTGATAATTTATGCAGCGCAGCGGCAGGCACTGGAGTTGGGGCTGTGCTAAGACCTACATATCCTTGTTTGTATCCGCAAGGGTTAGTAAAATCTTGCTGCTCTCACAGTTTGAATTTTTGAAGAGTTGCATTCATTTATTTTCTAGAATTGTAAAGCCAGCAAGCAGGTTTGTGTTTTCAGACGTAGGAGCACTGAGCACAGGTACAAGACAAATTGATGAAGCAAGACTGAGTTTTTTAAGGCTTCCTGTTAGTAAATACATCTGTGGGACTAGAGGATATCTCTGAACAGCAGTGTTTATACTGTACCAGATGAAACATTTTAAAGTTGGATGTTCACAAAGCAGCCCCCAAAGTAGCTAATGGACATTCTGGCCCTGGCTGCGGTTGTGGCTCCATAGCTGCCACAGAGACCATGCTGTTTCCTTGCCTGCACTCTGTCTCAGTCTGGCAGCTTAGAGAAGTGCAGCACGATAAATGCTCGTGGGACTCCCGCAGGGTTGCTGAAAAACCTAAACTGCATTTCATCTGTTTATAGTGAGGCTTGGGGCCCTGCTTGCGGGAGCAGAGGTCATGGAAACACATGTTTATGACTTTGCGAATGCGCCGGACTCCTTGAATGGTGGAGTTTATGTGATTTGATCAGCATCCACAGGGATTCTGTAATTGCATAATAAGTAATTTATTATGGATGTAAGAGTATTTTTCTAACTCCAGCCTATATAGCCGGGGTTTGTAGTTTTAGCCTAATCCACGCAGTAAAAAGAGCTTTGCGAAACAGTCTGCCTGCGGCTCTGGTACTCTGTGATGAGCACCTGCTTCCATAGCTATTTATTCAGCAAAAAGTGTTAAAACAACAGGCACATTATCACTGTGCTGGATGTAAAAACTGTTCATTGTTTGCAGCAATTTGGTGTTTTCAGTGTTCAAATCTAGAAAGCTATCTCAGGTAATACAATTACCTGAGATATGGGTACACAGGCAGTTCCATCTCCATGTGAGGAGGAACTTCTTTCCTGGGAGGGTGCCAGAGCCCTGGCACAGGCTGCCCAGGGAGGTTGTGGAGTCTCCTTCTCTGGAGATCTTCCAAACCCGCCTGAATGCCGCCCTGTGCCCTGTGCTCTGGGTGTCCCTGCTGGAGCAGGAAGGTTGGACTAGATGATCTCTAGAGGTCCCTCCCAACCTTAAACATTCTGTGATTCTGTAATTCATTGGTGGTGAATCTGAGAGTGGAGAAATAGGATATTTGTCCTTTGCTAGAGCCAGCTCTCTCTCTTTGCCTTTCAGATGACGAACTTTACCTGGGCTACAGATTTGCAAATGGATATGTTTGTATAAAAAAAAGGCAAATCTGTAGTGGCTTAGTTCTCATAGACTTTTTGCTGAAATAATTATTGACTAGAGCGAGAATAAAATCCTCAGGGCATAGAGGGAAGAACGCTAACGATAAGCTGTTGTATTTGAAAGCAACTACGGATAGGGAAGTGAGAGCTGCAGAAAAGAACTCAGCTCTTCCAGGGAGTTTCTTGTGCAAAGGCTTTGTCACTGAAACCTGAGAGCCTCTGCACAGCCATATCATTCATAATTCAGGTTTCTGATCCGGAAAAAATTCTGGGACTGCAGATTACAGTGCTTATTGGTGATCAGAAGGTTTCTCATTGCTAAATTCTCTTTACCTGAAGACAGCAGTTCATGACCCCCAGCTAGAAACAGAGAGCTTTGCAGTTCTAGAAGGAAAATGTGGGGAGTCAGTTCCATACTTCCTGACAGTCAAATGCTGTGATTTTCCTCACAAAAGCTGACAATGTCAGTAATACCAGAAATAGAATGCTCTGCCTTTTCTGTTAAGTGTTTCTAAGGTCATAATTTTTTTTTTTTTTTTGAACTTGGAATTCATTTTTGATATCTAAATAAAAATGAGAATAATTTCATATGAGGGAAAGCTAACTCCTTTTGTAACTCCATTGATTTCCAGTATTTTAGCTATGCTTAACATGTAAGCCAAGATTCACAGAAATTGTTGATCATCTCATCAGTATTGCGGTCCAGTGAAACACTTTTCCTAGCTCTTCTGCTTGGCCATATAGTCACACAGAAGTCAGTACCAGTTTATTAACACTGAGCTGTTATGAAAAAAAAATGTAGCCTAAAGGTCTTTAAAATCAGTGAAGGAAGCTTCATTTGAGTCGCAAAGTTAAAAAATACAGATCCTAAGTATAATGGCAGGAGAATCCAAAGAACCATTTAGATGAGAACAAGATGCAAAACCAGGCGTTTGGCACCTGAAGTGAGGGAGAAAGGTGAGAAGGAGGGAAGAGAGAGAAAATGATTTAAGTCCCATCTCTCACGGGGCTGTTCTTACATGTTTTTCTTGTTTTGGCTTCCCTCTTTTTATAATTTGTCTTCTTTTTTTTTTCATTTTCATATTCTCCTAATTCATATCTAACAGTATAAACTGTTTTAGCTTTGCTGTATTTCCCCTAAGGGTGATTTTCTGCTTCCATATGGATAACATCTTTGCATTTTCTTTTGTGGCTCTTCAGATTTAGATTTCCTGTTCCCACATAAGCACAGTTAAATACTATCTCAGCAACTTATACAGAAATCGTGTTCGCCCTAGTCTATGACAAATTTATGTATCCTGTCTTCATCTTTAAGACAGATTCATGATATTCATACATGTATGTATATGAATAGTCTTCCCTATAATACTTAGTTTGAAATTATTCCTCTCCTGTCTTTGTAAGCAATTCTGCTTTTTAATGCTTAATGTCTTCAGAAAATTGAAAGCAGTAGCTGGAGAAACAAGATTCTCTTTGACTGGTCTACAGGCCACATTAGGATACTGTGTCTTGTAGCTCTCACTGATTCTCCTTGGGCTTGGGATATAAAAGCTGTTGAAGTTTTCTCTGTTGACTGTTCATACTAAATTAAAGGTATAGATCACTAGGGCCTATCCAGGAGGAGCAGAATTGGGCTCAGGAGGACTGAATGAGGAGCAAGTTTGTCTAGTAATTACAGCACAGGCAGGATCTGTCGGTACTTTTGCCCTTTTTGTGTCTTTCTTACCAATACGTCCGTGTTGGAAGTGAGAACATAGATTACATGTCATTTAGTTTAGTCTCAGCACTGTTTCTGGATATTGAAGAAAATAGAAATTATTAGAAATGAGCTGCAATGATGAACAGACAGAAATCACCTTGGTGCTGGTGCTGTGAAATGTAGTAGTTGAGCGTTTGCACTGCTGTCTCCTCTGCAGTGCTTCGCATCAGGAACTAATAGCTCATTTGCTGAGAGCTCTGTAAGTGAATGGTGACAGTAGCAAAGAGATTGATGTGGTAGTATGATGTACTCCACTTGTAAGAGATGTCCTTTATGAGATAGTTGAATATATCCAAGAGAAAGGTAGATTTCCCAGATCAATCTTTAATGCACATTTCATGGTCTGTAAAATAGATACTCTTGAGAACAGGCAGGCTTCCTCTGGGCTTTCATTGATGATGTTAATGCTCTGAAGTGAGAGGTGAAAGTTGGAGGTAAAATGAAGGAGCTCACAGGGAATTTTGTTTCACTTGGGAATCCATTCTAATAAATAGTATTGGAGAATTTGGTTGAGTTAAGGAGGTTAATAGTTCAACCATTCCTACTGCAGTCTTTTCTGTCAATGCATATTTTTTTAAATAAGAAGTACCGATAAATATGGAATTGCTATTTTAATGAAAAATGACAGTAGGGGCTCTTTCTGTCTTTCACGGGCAGAGATGCTGCTCGGCCAGAATGTTACTAATATAAGTTTATATTAGTGCCAAAGAAGTATGTTGCACAAAGTGTGAACCTGGCTCTAAACTGTTACATGAAATAACAACAACAACAATAATGCCTCTCCATGTCTGTAAATGACTATTTTTTTCCGTAAACTGTGTCTCCGTGCTAGTGCTGGTGGTTCCCACAATGCGTTGGTGATTGAATCAGCACCACTTGATAGCTATTGGTATCTTCAAGCCTCCAAGATACTAGGGAGACTTTATGGTGAAGGCCTCTGTCAAATCCTGATAAACTGTTCAACAACGAGAGGCCTTTTCCTGCTTTCTTCTTTTCCTTTTCCCATTAGTAGTAGTAGTTCTTAGCCACCAGGTCTCCTTTGCCCTGTTCAATTGTTGCAAATCATTCCAGCTTTCACTACTTCACTCTTGCTCACTTTTTCTCCTTTTCCCATTCGGCAGCCTCACAATTTCTCATCCCTTCCTGGGACCTGTGATGTGCGTATTTTTTTCTTTCCTAACCCACTCATCAGTCACCTATGAGGTATCTCCCTGTTTATTTCAACCGCAATTCCCCTGTCTCGGGCCACGGCTCAGAAAGGCGGCGTGGGGAAGGGTTTGAAGAGTGAGATTCATTAATGGCTTCAACCAAGAAGGCACTACTGGTTGGAGTCAGAAGCTTATTCTCAAAGCTATGAACTCCAAAGAGAAGTTTATCAGATTATAAACAGCAAGATGGAAAGAGCGTTTAGCAAACAAAACTTCATATAGAAATGAAAATACAAGCTGTTTGTTAGAATAACCTGCTGCGCTACATGTAGGAAATCTTTTATCAGAGACCTTTCTTAGGACCTTTCTCTTCCTGAGACAGATCAGAAGTGGGAGCTGGCCAGGCACCACTCCAGTTCCAGTACATCTTTCATAGCATATAGTCAAAGATACAAGAAGACTTCATTACTATTGATGGTGGTTAATTTCAAATCCTTCTTTTCTCTCTCTCTCTCTCTCTCTCTCTCTCTCTCTCTCTCTCTCTCTCTCTCTCTCTCCTGCATTCTCCTTTTGTTTCTTTTATTATTTTCCCCTTCAGGCTGTAAGAGAAAAGATGGAGCCAGATGATGCATTGATGTATGAAGAAGACTTGGATGATGAAGACTGTGGTGAAGCAGAATTTGAGGAAACCACAAAATTAAAACTGTTGCGTAGAATCGCCTCCCTAGCATCCAAACTGAAGGAGTTTATTGGCAACATTATAGCCACCACTGGAAAAGTTATTGTTACAGTTTTACTTGGTTCAACAGGTTGGTGCTTTTGAATAATTTCCTCCAGAGCCCATTAGATTATGCATTTAACAAATGAGTTTTCAGCACTTTGGCACCTGTGGGAATAACAATGGAAATTTTTAAAGGGAAAGAAATTGCTGCTGATTTTATTTAAATTAACTTTTTGGCAGGCATTGAAATATGCTGAGTTGCTTAATTTTTTTTGTACTAATACTAGAAGATCCTATCATTCTGTATATGGTTTTCACAGTTACTGCTGTAATGAAATAATAAATGGTTACATGCTGTAAGTGAGGATACTGTGAATTCGTAGATTGGATCCTGCCACTTCCTAGTATAAAAAGGAACTAAAAAATGCCTAAAAAATAAAAGGAAGAGAAAGGATCAACAGCTAAGCTATGCAATGCATAACAGAACTGATAAACAGACTTCATGTTGGCTTTTGCTGTGATTTTCATGTTTGGGGAAGTAGCTTGATATGATATAGCCAGCTGTTATGAGACTGTAAGAAGACATTCAATTTAGTTGTATACAGTATTCAGCTACATACAAAGAGGAATTACACCAAAGACTGTAGGTTATGATTTAAAATTGGATTACTGAATTGTAAATTAGCAGTTTTTTGCAGTTGTTTGTCTACTGGGATGATACTTGAATGGAGTCCTTGCATAAAATTGTAAGTATACATAAAGCTGTATACTTTAAGGAGTATAAAATATATAAAGTATAAAACAGTAGTATAAAAACATGTTGATGTTGAATAATGGAGACAGATCTACTATGGCTTTCTTAATAAGGTAAGCTTATCTAACTGATTTACCTATAGAATAATTCAAAGTCATAAATCTAAGGAAAAAAAAAAGGTTACATGGATCGCAATGGGGAATAAACTTGGTGGAAGAGAGAAACATGGCTAACTGTTACAGACCAATAGATGTTTCTTTGCCGTTCTGAGGCTGCATGGGCAAACACAACCCATGGAGAATAAGTGTCACAGATGTGATAGCTGGCATTTTCTTATGAGTGTCATTTATTATCTTGTCTGCATGATCCCCAAATATGGTGAGAAGTGGGAGGTGTCCAGAGGAGACTTACTGAAGTGATGTGAGGTCTTTACAGACTTTATTCCAGTGAGAGGCTTCAAGCTTAATTAGCTAAATACTTCCTTTTTGCCTCTCCCAAAAAGAAGGGGGAAAAAAGGATAAATGGTGATTTGCTAAAGCGTGAAAGTACTGACAAATGTACAAAGAGCCTACATTTTTGTAGCAGACCTTTCATCTTCTCATGTAGTAGAAGTTAGGAAGTGATTCTGTAGTTAAATGATAAGCTTAGGCAAACTGATGCCTGAAGTATATTTTGATTTTTTTTTTCACAGCCAGGGTAATTGTCCATATAAAAAATTTGTTTGTGGATATAGCTTATTCTCCTTCCCTCAAAGGGCCTAAATAAAGAAAAAGTATCCCTTTAAAAGAAGAAAGAAGTAGTTACAGACTTGAGGCAGAAATTCCGGGGGGAAGTTTTATGGCCTGTATTATGCAGACAGGCAGAGTAAGTGATTCCTGTCATTCCTTCACTTTAAATCCATGAGCCCATGGAAACACTAGATGAAACACTAGCTGGAACACATCTCGGCTAGAGACTTGCTCTGAAATGCTATGTAAATAGATGTTCTAGTGAAATGCATGCAAAACTACTGTGGATAGGAGTCCATATGTTATCTATATAGCATTAGCTCTCTTACCCAACATCAAGTAGCTGTCTCCCTCAGTTTAGGGCAATTTCTGCTGCTAAAATACCATGCAAAGTCTCCTGTCTTTTGAGGTCTTCTTTCAGGGCTGTCTGAGGAGCCTGAGCTCAGCCCAGCGATCCCAGCACCTGCAGGTCTGTCTGGCAAGACAGTGGCTTTTAGACACATGGCACAACCTGGATCTGTCAGCTTGAGTGCTCTTGTTTTAGTGTTGCCTCTTTAGCCTTATGCACGTTGTCTCCTGTTTTCTACTTTCAGGAATGGACACCTTTCTTGCTCCTCACTCATTTTTGTGGGCTACCCAGAAAGTGCCAGCTTAGCCATTTTTCCAATTGGAATACTCTGTTACATACGCGAGGGGGAAAACAGTGTAGATGTAAAAGACAGCAGGATCCTTACCATGTGTAAAGTACAAATTTGTATGAATTAAAATGGAAAAGAAGTCAAACATTTGCTGATTATTCTCTAGATACCTTTTCTTTTCAGCATATCTACGTTCTTTTAGAAATTGTCAATGATTAAAAGTTCACTGAATAAAATGAATAATGTACATTCTAAAGTCTGGTATATTAGAAACATGACCAATGCTCTCAGGCACTGTCCTTGCAGTCTTTTTTTTTTCCCCATGCTTTATGAAATACTTGTGCAAATCTCAGAGAAGAGTTTATCTGAGAGGAAAGATATGGAGAGTGGTTATGTGCAAAGTCTTAAGGTATGGCATAAATGAATTGAACAAAAAAAGGATCTTCTTATCATCTAGTCTTGTGGCTAATAGCAATCTATTATTATTAAGTACAAATAGTAATAAGAACAACTTAGATTAAATTGTTTAGTAAAATTCTTGCTAGACAATAATATTAGCAACATATTTTTCAGAGTTTTCCATTGCCCTCTGTGTTTGTTTTCACAGGTATGATGGTGCCATCTTTGACCTCAGCTGTGTATTTCTTTGTGTTTCTGGGGCTGTGCACATGGTGGTCCTGTTGCCAAGTGTTTGATCCGCTGATATTCAGCTGTCTGTGTGTATTAATGGCTATATTCAGTGCGGGACACTTGATTGGACTTTATCTGTACCAGCTACAGTTCTTTCAGGAAGTTGTTCCCCCCAAAGATTTCTATGCCAGGTGAGAGATATTTCTTTCTTGTTTAGTTGAGACATCAGGTATCACACGTGGAGGCAAGAGGTCTTCTCTCTGATAGTGTGACATCTTTCTATGCATAACTTTAGCATAATATTGTGTTCAGAGTGAAAACACGCTGTGGGCCAAATGAGTTTGGATAATAGAGTCATGCATGGGTTTGGAGGAGGGGAAGATGATTTTTCGTTTGGTCTGGAGGTCCTCAGGTGCGAATGAGAAAGACTTGGCTAAGTCAAGAAGATAAAGGAGGTATCAGTGCAAACACTGCTATGAAGTCAGTGCATTCATGCACCCTTTTAGCCTTATGAGGCTGAAGGTAATGATGGCGATTGACGCAAAATGTATGTTTGGTGCCACCCTTTTGTACTGGGACTCGAGGTCACTGCGGTCACAACTCCCAGTGGTTGCACAGAGCATTCTGTCTTATGTTCATACCAACAACAACATCACATAGTTCAAAGTGCAGTATGTCTAGATGTTACAGCAGTAAAAATTGATTAGGCAGGATTTCTTTGATCCTTTAACTTTCTGCATTCCTTTATACCTTAATCTAAAATAAGATAAAGTAATAGAAGCATGTTTTGGGGTATTCTCCCCTCCCCTCCCCTCCCCTC
>NW_020454472.1:1717828-1722070 GCF_003342845.1 Nothoprocta perdicaria
CTTTTTGGTATTTCATTGTATTTCATGGGATATTTCATGTATTTCATGTAAACTTTAACTTTATTTCTAGTAGGCCCGTTGTTCCTCTTATGTATTGTGCGTTGAAAATGAAAGCATATTAGACATACTGGGGTGAATCAATGAATGTTTTATACGTCAATGTACTTCATTAAAAGCAGCAGCAAATGAGCTACTTATAATCAGTAATTTGCATTTGAATACTTTTTTTGACATTTTATTTAGTACAAATTGATAGATACATGATTTATGATGTTGCAGTTGATGAGGCTGATTTTGAAGGCATAATGTTACATGGAAAATCAGAAAAAGTCCACATAGTTTAGGTTTTTTTGTGCCACCTAGGGGTCAGTTTAGAAGAATTCCAGTAATTATAAGTAGCTAGAATAGTCGTAAGTTGCCTAAAACTTTTATATTCATTTAACCCTGTGTATTAAGAAAAGAAGCAGAAGATGGCCTCACTACTCTAAAATCTTTGGGTTGAAGATATCACCTCACAAAGTTCAGGCAGAAGTAAAATGTTCTCACTCTTCAAAGACAGAATTTCTAAAATCACTATTATTTTGGTTATTCATTTTCAACTAACTTAATTTTCAAATAATTTAATATCAAACTTGTTTTCTGCATTACTTTTTTATTGTAAAAAGCATACTTCTACATTTTATGAAAAAAAAATTGTTCAATGCAAATATGCCTGTTTAACTTAGCTGCTTCTTTGTGGAATGAAAGACTCAGTTGCAAGTCCAGTATCTTAACATCACTGTAGAAATAAAAATCACCTTCAGAGTTCAGATAGAAAAGTCTTGATATTGGGTTTTGGATCATTTACTGATCCTGCTAGCTTTTATTGAAACAAAAATTGTGTAATCCTTCTGCAGACTTTCTCTTGAACTGGTAATATATTCTCTCATTTACACATGATATAAGTCGAGAAGCTGCTATTCTAAGTTAGGAAATCATATTTGGACATACAAAACTATGATGACAACTGCATTAAAAATATCATACTCTTTTCTTTAATCACATTTCTTTCCTCTGTGCCTTTACTTTGATCTCCTTTTAGGGAGATGTGTTTAAAGAGCATCTTGAAAGATGTTTTTGCAAATCTGAGTGTGAAGAAAAGCTGCAAATGGAGTAGGACTAGTATACAAATAGTGACTAGGGGTGGAAAATGGAAGTCAGATGTACTGGAATGGTGCAGAAAAATATTGGAATGGTGCAGAAAAAGTATGATACCTTGTTATTCAAACCTTCGTGGTTTGAAGCACAGTTAAATAATGCCGAATTCCTGTTAATGCCAGTGAGTGGTTTGCATATGTAAATGAAATGCTGAGAAAAGAGGCTGATGTCTGATGCTCTTCTTTGCTGTTCTCATACAGAATATGTTTAATGTCTCTTTGGAGGAGAACAGCAAATTGTTCTCATACTTATTCAGTGGTATGAACTCTGCTATATTTTGTTCTGATAAAATTGCTGTATGAAAAACAAAATACAGCAGGTATTTATTTCAGCATATGTTTGCTTTAGTGTTGATAGGAACTCACCTTTAGCCATACCCAGAGGGACAGAATATCTAAGGAAGGTGGGCTTTTATTTCCCTGTAGAGTTTTGAGGGCTCAATCCCCATGTCCAACTCCTCGCTTTGTGTAGATGCAAGGGCAAATGTGAAAATTGCTCCTGTTGGACTAATGAAGGATATGGTCTGAGGACCATAAGACTGGTATTTTTAAAAGCTGCTAACATTCATTTTTTTCTGGGTTTGAGATTCCCAAGTTCACAAGAAATGTGCAAGTTGTTTCTGCTCAGAATAACATGTGTTGTCTTTGGATAGCAATACATGTCAGCTTGCCAGGATATCAATTGATTTCAGACTAGATGAACCTAAGCTATACCCAAACAAGCTGAAAAGTTCTCAAGTTAACAATATTTTCAGCTAAGGTTCCTTCCATCCTCATGCCGCTCCTTTCTTTTAGGACTCCTTCAGCACAAAATTCAGCCCTTGTGGGTGTAAGAAACATTGTTGCTGGAAGAATGAAGCTTTCTTCCAAAGGGATAGTCTGAAATAAAAAGAGGAAAATATATACCCTCCAGTAGACTGTGTTTTACTCTGAATCCTTTTGGGAAACTGCAAGGAAAATACCCCCCTCACCCAACAGGATATTGAAAAACCTTAGTTCTCTTTGTTTGTCATATTGCTATTAACTACCATAAGGGCACTGACCTTTTCCAAAGCTTGAGATCAACTATTGTGCATCTCTGCTTCTGAAATACATCTGTAAAAGGGACACAAACACTAACCCACACTTAAATGCAATCTGGAGTGCACTGGGGTCTGAAGGCTAAAAAAGGTGTAGGGTTTGGATATAACCAAAAGTTTGGGTATAACCAAAGCGCCAGTGAATGCCTGCTAGCAGCAGAGCTTGGACACAGCTGCATTTGCCACTTTAAAGCTTTTATATCTCTAGGCCAGCCCTTAGTGGAGGAGTGAACATCGTCGCTCAAGGCAGTGCTCTGAGCACTTCAGAAATAGTGGTCCCAATGGCTGCGGGAAAGCCAGTGTTAATAAGGTTGAATATATTCATTGGTTTGCAGTTATCTATTTGCACAAATTAACAGTGGATAAATACAAAGTGATCTCTGTTGTATGAAATGCCCACGGTTGCGTTATAATTTCCTTTAAAATGTTAAACGGGTTGACTTGCTGCCTTATTGCGAAACTGGTGATTTGTACAGTTGGGAAAACAACAGGAAGAAATATCTATCTAAAGCAAACTTCTGAAAACATCTTACTTCCGCCATAAAATTCTTTTCACCTGATTCAATAAAAACAAATCAATGAGCTAAAATGACTTTAGAAATTATGTACACAGTATCACAGCCTGAAAAAATATTAAAAATATATGTTTGCCATTTGTACAGAATTCTGCTTCCTTTCTTCCTGATGTTGTTTATTTCGGCAAAAGGTTATAATCTGGGCAAAGATAAGGCCGTGCCAACAGGAAGAAATAGGATCAGTGTAGTGGTATGAAGTTTATACGGAATTAATAGAGTTTTTATGTCCAAAAGTGTGCTTAGGATCTTATCCATTTAAAAAAAAAAAAAAAAAAAAAAAGTGATTATATATACATTAAAATGTGTGCACTTTTCTTAGAGTTTTAGATCTGTTTTATATTGCCTGTAGTTTGCAGGGAAACATTCCAGAGGTAGCATTCAAGATAATTTTTATGAAAATGCGTTCGTGTATCGGAAGAAGTTGCCCCTATAGAGTGAAGCAGACCTGGGAGCCCTGGGAGCGATGTGTTTCCTCACATCTTTAAGTGAATGGAAGTCTGGAATTACGTAACTTTTTGTTCCATTGGAACCTGAGTGCAAAAGTCAAGTCTAAGGTTATTCTCATCTGAAAAATGACTATAAATCTCTTAAGGAGAAGCCTTCTAAAATAGGCTTTTACTGTGATTAGTAATAAATATGCTTAAATATTTATTTATTCGTGTATTACTTTAAGCTTTCCTACAGATACAGTCAGAATAACCGGTTTGTTTTCGGTTTTATCTGAGATGGATCTAGTCCAAAATCCTCTGTTTGAACTTCCCTAAAAGCTGAAGTGATCTAGGTTCGGAATGTGTAGACCAAATCCTCTATGCATCCAGGGTAATAAATGAATAAGTGCCTGTTTAATAAAAACAGTACTATTGAATGTATGTGTAAGGACCATCTCAACACATTCCCAGTGTTGTCTGAGTTGAGTGGGAGATCCAGGTGCAATTTTCTTTTCTTAATGAGGGGCCAAGTGAGCCAGTAAAATCTTAGCAGGAGAGTAGATGGTGCCAGTCAAAGAAGCAAGATGCAGCTGATCCATCACCCTGCTGGAAGTGCCTTCATCTCTGCAGGGCAAAGCACTGGTTGCCTGCTGGATTGATAGGTGTGTTGGATCCTAGAGCTAGAAAATAGTGTCTCAGTTGAGTTGGACCCACTATCAGTTCTTGCTGCTGCCCATTTTTGACATCTGTCTCAAAGGTGGCTCATCTGTAGGATATTCACAGATTCACAGATTCACAGAATATTTAAGGTTGGAAGGGACCTCTACAGGTCATCTAGTCCAACCTTCCTGCTCAAGCAGGCACACCTACAGCATGTGGCACAGGGCGGCATCCAGGCGGGTTTTGAAGACCTCCAGAGTAGGAGACTCCACAACCTCCCTGGGCAGCCTGTTCCACTGCTCTG
>NW_020454472.1:1722420-1913740 GCF_003342845.1 Nothoprocta perdicaria
CGGCCTCACCAGAGCTGAGTAGAGGGGCAGAATCACCTCCCTTGACCTGCTGGCAACATCCTCCTGATGCAGGCCAGGATCCCATTGGCCTTCTTGGCCATGAGGGCACACTGCTCACTCATGGTTAACTTAGTGTCAACCAGGACTCCCAGGTCCCTCTCCGTGGAGGTGCTTTCCAGCAGGTCGACCCCTARTCTGTGCTGGTGCCTGGGGTTATTCCTCCCCAGGTGCAGGACCCTGCACTTGTCCTTATTGAACCTCATGAGGTTCCTCTCTGCCCAACTCTCCAGCCTGTCCAGGTCCCTCTGGATGGCAGCACAGCCCTCCGGAGTGTCGGCCACTCCATCCAGCTTGGTGTCATCTGCAAACTTCCTCCCATACGAATATTCCTCCTCCCATACGAATTTTCAAGGCTTTTGGAGCTGTCATATCACTCAGTCGTAAGTTAGTGTCTCATAAGACAAGAGTGTTTCAAGTTCATTTGTATTTGTGTGTCCTGTATTGAGCTGCCTATGGCTGGAACAGTTTTCATGCCTTCTGCCTGGCTTTTACCACCATGGTACTACAATCCCCAGTGACGGGTACCTGTCCCCTAAGAACAACATCCCACTGTCGTTCCATCATGTTCTGTCAGCCAAAGCAGCAACACACGTGCTGAGCGTGCCCCAAACCACATGGACTGGCCACCTCTTTCGTCACTATGAGCAGACTGGCTTTAAGAGACAGGATTTACCTCTTGCGGATCAACCAAAGTTAGCTGATTGCCCTTATCCTTATGCAGGTTTTGTAGCTATTTTATATTGTTTGCATATTCATATTATTGATATTATTCATAATATTTCATATTATATATAACACACCATAGCTTAAGAGGGTATTAATACTACTTAGAAGGCAGTAGCCTGTGTGGTTTCTTGAACTTATTATCTCATTTTGCAAAGTAAGTGAAGGAGTCTGTTAACAGCTTAGAAATGCAAGTCCAAATTCCATTTTAGAAAAGCTGATATGTATCCTTGCTCTTGTAGTAATCTCTTACTAAACAAGGTTCCCAGCAGGGCAGTGCTGATCTTTATTGCATGATTCTGCAAAAGATGTTTTGTCCCAAGGTTTGTGCACCATATGAAGTAAGTTCCTCAGTCCTGGGCTGAGAAACTTTTTTGTATTGCACAACAAGCATTCCATTTTTTTATTAGCTGAACCATCAGAGTCTCTGTGGTCTTCATTTTATATTTAGTAACTAACACTATATACTTGGTTCAACCAAAAATGTTGAAACAATCTTTCCCAGTTGTGTTTGCTTTTGTTTAATGTTAGATAGATGTATTTGCTAGGCTTTTCTTTGGTAGAGGCACTTTTAGCAATTGTCTTCTCTACATGGCCACTTTTCCAAAAAAAAAAAAAAGGCAGATATTCATATTTTTGAGACATTGTCTGTTATTTGTTGTCAGATATAATTGAAACTCCACAGGTCTCATTAGGAAGGGGGCAGACATAAAACCCCTTGTAGAGCAGCAAAACTGCACAAGCTCTGTTTCTGAAAACCAGGCTAAAATCTCATGAACAGCTGTGACAGACATCAGACTGGACAATCAGAACTGTTCATTGAAACAAAGTAGAGCAATGCAAAGAGATAGAAGAGGGTTTTTTAAAAAAAAAAGAAAAAAAAAAAAAAGAAAAAAAAAAAGCCGTGGAAGTTCTTTGTTTGAAAGTCATTGTTTGAAACAAAGCTTATGATTTTCCCATAAGAAGTCACACCCTACATATTTGTGTTAAGGCTTTTATTTACTGGGACAGTAGAGATGTTTTGGAGACTGGGGTTACATTTTTTATATTGATCCAGATAGACAGGCCTAGAGTGGCAGGCATGAATTTTACAGGAGTCCCCAGCAAGACAAGGACACTCTTTGTGACCTGGAGCATTTCCATGGGCTGGGAGAAAATTCACAGTTGTTGATGGAGGAAGAAAGGGAATATTAAGGAAATAAATTGAGTCTTTAAGAAAGGAAAGCAAAAAGTCTTTAAAGCAATTGAGGCTGTATAAGACTGAATATCATGTCTTCATTGTGTATGTTCTTTCTCTTTCATCCACCCTCCCAAGAAAAAATCAAAACATTTGGTTAACCTGGAAATGAACAAAATAGGAGCACTGTCTAAATTTCAGTCACCTGAGGAACTGTGTCTATGGCTCTCATGTTGTTAACTATTGACATAGTGCTTCAGTTCTCCATTTCCCAGGGAGGAAATTTTCATAATGCTTCCATGGGAAATCCTGAGAGACCGAATCATTTTGTTTCACCTAAAAAGAAAAACAGTTGATTGAAAAAAACATGTGGTGCAATGTTAGGCTAGGTCCCTCAAATGAAGATGCAGAATGCTGCTCATTTTCAGAAGCACTTTTAATTAAGAACTGCATGAACTGTAATTCAGAGTAGGAAACAAATCAGTGTAAACTTACCTAGTTTTACCAGGGAGAATTTGTTCTTTGCTCATCTCCATATGGTTATTAATATCCAACTCTGTTTTTGCTATACACTGCATTTTTATTTAATCAGCAAATTCTTGTTGGCAGCAAGATTTATGACAAGTTAGAAACTCTCCCAAAAAAAAGGCAATAGGTGAAGCAGTAAGTGAATTTTCTCTGATAGCAAAGTCCTCCCAACCTCACTTGCAGTCTGCATGATGGCTTTCCAGCCCTGTAGTGGAGCAATACACCACATGCCCAAACCAGCCATGGCAGAAGCAGGGATGACATTTTTCATGGTGCACTATGAGTGATTTATATCCCTCTGTCTTCCCCTTGACTTGAAAGGGATGTAAGCTAAGAGATGTGTTAAGACCTTTTAAAAACACCAGCTTTGTGCCCGTGGGAAGGAGCCATTTCCAAGCTGTGTTGTGCTGCAGCAGCAAGTGAGTCTGCAACTTGGTGGCCTGGCAGGCTGGTTGGCCCCTACCACAGGTGGTTCTCATTAGTGGGGAGAGGAGAGTTTTGGCAATCACCACAACATGTGCACTGTAGCTGGAAACCCAACTTAAACTGCAAACATAAAATCGGTCACCATCCCATGACATAATGTTGGCATAATGCCACTTTCTTGCTGTCTTCTGCCCCCAAAGAGCTGTGTATGGCTGTTAAGAACAACAGAAGGTATCTCTTTTCCAGAGATATACTGCAAATAACTTTGTTTGCTGACATTCATTAGGTTTAGCTGGCTCCACAACCTATCACAATTGAGCCTTCCCACTTCAGTGTCCACCTGGGCATACACAACGCGCACGTACGTTTAGATATGTGGTTTCCATGTTCATGTTTGACTACAAACTCCATGCTTATCTCAGGCTGTCTTGTGTGGAGATACAGGGTTTTTTGGTGTTTTTTTTTTTTTTTTCACATTGCTTAAAGAACATGGCTCAGCATACTGCAATCATTGAACCGGAGCCTGAAGAACAGAAAAAGGACAGAAACACACACAATACTCTCCACTCCTACCAGGATTTCATCTTTGTTGCCTTGTTTTTTTTTTTTTATAAATAATAAACTTCTGTTGGCATTACTGTTTTCCTAGAGTCTACTTGCCACCCTTTCTCTTCATACTCTGGCATGCCCAGAAATTGAGATGATTTAGCACTAAGAAACTCTGTGTTTCTATGTATAAACATTAACAAATGAATCATCATTCACTCTTCTGAGGAAGTACAAAAGACAGTCCTGACTAATCTCAGCAGAGCACATGCAGAGTCCTTGTTTGCACAAGAGGAGGTCTACATCATTTAATCTAAACACTTGAAGTGGATGTACTTAATCTCTTGCTTATGCTCATTTAATGAAGATGGTAGCTTATTGATAAAAGTGGAACTAATGAAGTACAGTTAAGCTGATTTAGAGCCAGTTAAACTATGCAGCTTCCGTTGTGAAATTAGTCAATTAAAGCGTTTTCTCCACATTTTCCAGTGAAGATTTCCCTTACCAGTATTATCTCTTTATCTTAATTCCTATTTCTTGTTATTTTCTTTTTTTCTTCCCTTCTCCTTTCCTTCTTTTCCCTTTCCTTCCCTCTTTATTCCTGCTTTATTCTGATCTGTTCTACTTTGCTCTCCTCTCTTCTTTTCTTTTTTTTAAGATGATGGGAATCATAACTTACATTTCTGCCTTGGAGTATACTTTGCTATAAAATAATACGTTCTTTGCTCATATTTCATTTCTACTGTAGAATCTCTTAATTTATGTCTCAGTGATTTTTTTTCAATGCATTGCTGCCAACTGAATAAGTGGGAAACCTCTATATTGTCTGCATGTATAACTGAACCCAGCAGATTGTCCCAAAGTGACTGATAAGTAGCATCATTCCATTTCACAGATGGAAAAACTCCCTCACAGGAAAGTTAAAGAAATTGCCTAATCCCCACAGATAGCCAGAACTTTGATTAATGCTCAAAGTTTTTGTGGTGGTTCCTAGGTCACAGAACAAATTGCCTCAAATTTAAAATGAGTATGAGCTGCACTTTAAAGCAAATTCTGTTCTTCTGCATACTTTTTTTTAAGAGGTAATAGAAAATCTCTTAAGCCAACAGGCAGTTGCATGCGTAGTTGTTGCACTGGATCACTTACATGTTCTGATCAAGCAGCATCATCCTGTGAAAGGCTGATGTTCACCAATGTTTTTTGAGCATGGTCTCCTTTTCCTAAATTATCCCTTCTGAAGCTTTATGCCCACTGCTGTGTAAATGCATCCTTAGTTGTTGCTAGTATGTGAGCTTAAGATAGCAAAGCTGTCTGTGGGCTGCATTACCTGTTAGAGCTTTGGAGAGCAGCCTGTCCTTCCTCCATATGCCCTGCTCTGCATGTGTGAGCTTTCTGGAGGTGGGACTGTTGGCAGGTGTCCATTCAGCAGTTCTGCCAACTCCATTTGAAAAAATAATATCCTTACTTACTAATTGGCGCAGAAAGACATTGTTAAACCATGTCTCCTGCTGTGTGGTGAGGTATCTAAATTTGTCCACTGGCTAAGGGACACCTTCGTAGGCCATGGATGCTTCTGAATGTTCCTCTCCAGCTTTCCCTCTCCTGCTTTCCACACTGCTCCTTAGGAACCCGCCTCTATTTTCTCATTGCTTCATCTTAGAGCAGAAAATGCAACAAAACCTTATCAAGGTCTGATTTTATGGACATTACTTGCTCTTCATTCTCTCTAACCTTGACATGAATATGAGTTTAAATGAGGAAAGGGAGTGGGTGGCAACCCCCAAACCTAGGGCAAGCCACTTTCCTTCACAGAGTTCACTTTTCTTTCTCTGTCCTCCCATCCCGGCAGCATTGCCTTGGCTTCGGCAGTCTTAGCGCTTCCCAAATTGCCTCCTGTTTATAGCTGAAACTGTTCGGAAATTGCCCACCAGCCAGGGTTGTGTGTACCCTCAGGGGCTCACAGTGGACTGAATACTGGTTTTCCCTGAAGTCTTCCTGGTTCTCCTGCTGCTGCTGCTGTGTCCTGCAGGGTTGTTAGAACTTGTTGGGGTGCAATCTGGTGATGGAGAAATTTGCCTGAGACAGTGAGATCTGGAGGTGTAGGGCAGTGTATTTTGGGCAAGGTGAATTGGTCTCAACCTGTTATGGTCCTAAGGGTTTGCTGAAAGGAAGAAAAGGAATTTCCTCCTTCAGCTTAACAGACTTCCATTTTGATAGTCAGTGGTAACAGATCATAGAAAATTCAGTGAGATATAGGCTTTTTATTTTGAGGTTTGATAAAATTTTGTTGCTTTTCCTCATAAGCATTTAAACAGCTGCGGTAACTCACATTTACAACGGCTTTATTTAAGTGACTTAACTCACTACTTAGCTATCCATCTATGTAGCTGTCCATCTGTCTAACACATGAGTTGACCTGCTGCTTTCCAAGCACTGAAGCTGCTCTTGCTGGTGAAGGAGGGTCATGTTGAAGGAGAGTCTCAGTTTAGGCCTGCTTCTGCAACAGCTGCTGCAGCTTTACCCTCGTTTTACTTTCTTGTCATATCTGGTGGTGCCGCCTCTGCTGGGCACTCAGCATCCACAGAGGATAAAAGAACTGGGAAAAGGTACTGGAGACTCTGCCCCAGCTCATAGGGACATTTTTCTTAAGAGATACTTGCCCTGGGAGGAAAGATCATCAGGGGCTATGGTGACATTGCTTGATTTTCTGAATCACTGATGTGCTGGAAAGGGTGATACCAGAGGTGATGCTCATCAGAAATTCAGAGCACAGCTGAGCTGTATCATAGATAGCAAAACAGCTCAAGGATCCAGAGAGTAAACCCACTGACTGACAAGTTTTGAAGAGAGGTTTGGTTTCAGGAACCAAGGCTTTAGTAGAGCTACATTAATGATAACAGTTGGGAACTATTGCTTCTAAGCAAGCATAGCACACTACAAGTTCTAGGGATATAAACTCACTACAAAGCTTACTTATTGGATGAAATATGGCATAACTCACAAATCTTTATGTTCAGAGTTAAATTCCCCCTCAGGGCAGCTGCTTTATTTCAGATATTTGAAGTATTTGAATGTCTGAAGTTTAGTCAGTTAAATGGATGTCCAATTCTTAACAGCTTCCAGTTGCATAGTCTCAGAAAAATTCCATTATTTGATTACTTTTTTAAAAAGCAGCTTATGTAGCAAATATTATTTAACATCCTGTTTAAAGTTGTTAATTCACTTGAGAGCAAAGTGATTTTATTGTGTCTGCCTCAATGGTTAGGTTTTTTCTCCTTAAATTAAGATTTGTGTTGTATTTAGAGTTTTTGCTAGCTTTATATAATTCACAACCCTCAAAGTTATCCCTTCTCCTCTACAGCTTCCTGAATTAATGGCTCATAATTTCTCTCTGTCCTCATTATATGGATGATATTAGCCTATGAGATTTAAATTACTTCTTTTTTTTCATGAGGTTTTTCATGCAATGGCCATGCATTTGAAATTAGTTTTCCTTTAAAAGAAAAGTCACTGATGTTCAGAAGAGGGTGAGAGAGATACTAGGGCTGGCTTTGTCATTGCCAGAAAAGATTTGATCCAATAGAAGCTATGGAAACCAGGACTTGGTAGAAAAAAAAATTACACAGACATCTGCTAAAGAGCTATAGAAATATGACATTGAAAAAAAAAAGAGTTAGAATGATCTACTTACCCATCAAGCCTTATATTCACTGTGTGTATGCCTGTATTATAGCGTTGTGATAGCAACATTCTAGTTACGGCTAGAGGAAAACACTTCCAGTCTTAGTCTACATTCTCAAATATTTCCAAAAAAGTTATTAACTGCTAAGCTGAAATTTATGATAATTTTTCTCAACCCAAACAACCTTTTTTTTTTTTTTTTCATGTATGTTATTGTTAATATGGCAGGATTCCATTCTGGCAATTCTGAATTATTGAGGTCTGAATCAAAGTAGAGCCTAGGTTTTTAAAACAGCAAAAATGGCTGCAACTCTTTCTGAAGATTGTATTACTCTGTAATGGATAAATTCAAAACTGTAGCCCAGCTGGGGACTGAAGTTCATGTCTGCAGTGTCTCCTTACTTTGTCATCTTGCTATACAGAGGAGAGGGCGTGAAGGATCATCTCCTCCTCTAGGGAAACTTCTAAGCAATATGACTGAGGGTAACAAATGCCAATTTTCCCATTCATTCTTTTTGCCTTTAACAAGCTGTTTGAGAGCAAATTCTCTTACCTCTAATTCTATTCTTACCTTCTAATTCCATGGGATGCTGAATGCACTTGATCGAGTTGTCCCTTCTCTTTCCTACCTGCGCTATGTCTTACATGCTGTGTCAGCTCAGCGTACCCTGGAGTGTTGAGCCCACTGCAGTTCAACCCCCCAGCTGCATCCTGGGAAGCAGGAGCCTTCCGGGAAGCACAACAGTCCTGGAGGTGCTGCAGGATTGTCCACATCCTTTCCAAGAGTGTATACTACTTTTGGCATATAACCAAATGATGCACTTGGGGAGGGAAGGAGAGGATGGCTCATGGGGTCTGCTTGGAAGAGACCTTAAGGATATGATTTAATGGATCATGACTTGTGTATAGCTCTGCCATTCAAGTACAGAAGGCTCTGAGGGATGGCTTATGTGAACAGGGGGTTCCTGGGCTGCGTAGGAGTGGTGTTTTCTGTTTGCTAATTTATTTCTTAAGTCTTTCTCTTCCTTACCCTCCTATTGTCCCCAGGGCATTGTCAAATTTGACAAAAAGCATGTTCTTCTTTTAAATTAAATTTTGAAAAAAGTCACTCATGGAGTACTACTTGGGAGACTGCCCTTTCAAGTACTCTTCACCATGAATCTGTCTTCATGGCCCCTGTATCTCAACCCTCTTTTCCCCCAGAAAAGATTTTTAACTCTTCCTAGTGAAAATAAGGTGTGGGGATATCCTGTTGTCCAATTTTCTTTCTCTGTAAATGAACTCAGTCATCCCTTTTCCTCTCCTGTCCCATCCGTTCCTTTTTTTTGTTTTGTTTAGTTTTTTTTTTGTTTTGTTTTTTTGTTTTTTTTTTTAATATCACAATTGTACAGTTCTGCCATTGAAATATCAGCCAGGCTCGATAGTCCTTTCTCCTACACAAGAAATGCAGGTCCCCTGTACTTTCACATAAGGAGGGTAAAATAAGTATGCAATAGAAGATATCCAAATGGCATAGAGTTTCAAACTGTTCATAAAATATAACTGAAATTCAGAAGTTGTTCAAAGATGGATTCCCAAAACTCAGCCCAGCACAGTGGAAATCTCTAATACTATTGCTGTGAATAACTGTCCTATCCATTGTTATGAATAGCTATAAATAGTACCAATACATGCTGGCCTCAGCAAAAGGTTCTTACTATCATAAATGCTAAATCAGGAACAGAGTTCTTGAAGTGTCTTGATGCAGACATTTTCTTCAAACTGTAATCTTCATTGCCCTTTTCTGCATTTAATTTCCAGTTTGCTACCATATTAAAAAGCATTGCAGACTTGCAGTGCTAGATCACTGTTTTATTTCATTTTATTAGTCTATGGTAAATCTTTTCCTGAAGCAGGAAGCATGTCCTGTGAAATAGTCTTTCCTGCTTAAATCAGTCAGTATTTGTAATGTACATCCAGCTTTATTGTGGATAGAGACCAAATGTTAAAATGTTACATGTTGGATTATGTAGGAACATTTGGATGACGAATAAGAATTGAAAAACATGTAAGAAAAAAAAGTTCTGAATTAGATTATATGATTTGATTAATTTTCCACAAAATCCTGTTTATTCATGTTCTAAGCACTTCATTACAGACATAGTTTATTCTGAGCTCTCCATTCCCAAATTCCATCTTCATTATGGTACAATATAAACACAATATTGCAGTATACATAATTCATGGTAGTATCAGCTATCCCCGAGAGAGTTAAAAGAAAAGGTTTGTTAATCCTCACTGGCAGATATCTGTACCCTTCTATTGCCCACTGATAAAGCAACTTGGAGGGAGAGCATAACTTCCAGGTGTTCTCAGTGGTGTTAAGTACCCACTAAAATTGGTGGTGTAGTACTGCTACAAAATGAGACCTTCCATTTCAAAATCATTTCGCCATCAAAACAAGCAAATAAACCCTAAAACTACAGATAGTGACCTTAAATATGCATATAGTATATAAAGCATAATTGTCTTTAGAAAGAGACTAGCTTTACAATTCGCTTTTCAGAGGTGCCCAAATCCTCCGCTCTGATTCTCCTTTAATAGAAGTACTTTTTTTTCTAATTAAACCAAATACACAATACTTAGTAAAAATGCACACTAGTGTCCATACCATGACAAAAGAGAACACAATCACATTTGGGCTTGGATTTCATATATTCTGCTTTCACATCCTAAGAAAGCAGTAGCTTCTGGCTTCTAACAAATGATGGATCATTGCATGCAATAGCTGTACAGATTTCCCTTCTTCCTTCCAATGCTGCAGTTAGGTGGTTGCACTCTGTTTCTTGGCCCTGTTAGCTTGAAAAAAAATGAGAGAACTCTTGATTCCTTGATTTCTTGTTGATGGCATTTTAGTAGCAGAAATACTGTTTTATTTCCTGACTTTTTATGAATGAAGAACTTTTAAAAGCTATGTCATAATATTAACATATGTGCAGTTACTTTATTGATTTAGTCTTACATCTCTGACTAGAATAATTTGTAGTACATGGTACTTAGGAAAGTGTTTCACAGATCTGGCTACAGCTTTAAGCTTTTATATGTTTGCCAATGAAGCTGATTAGCCAACTGCAAAATCAGCCAATTTCAGTCACCATACATTGATGCCTGGCTATAATATATGAGTACCAAAAACAAAACAATGTGCATACTCATGAATATTTGCCATTAGTCCATTCAGGTTCAGCAAATCCTGACCGGGCTACACTCTCAGGACCCTCAGAGGAAGCAAAATCAATAGGATATGAGACATTTTCCTGCCATGCTCGGACATCAAGAGAACTTGATGTTCTCTTTGATCAAAAACATTGATTTTTTTTTTTTATGTGCAATTACCTGAATAAAGTGTGGTTTGCACATTGCCGTGAGTAGGGCAAGGCTCTTGAGATAAGCTGTTCTCACAGATTCATAGGATCGTTATAGTTGGAAAAGACCTTCAAGATAATTGAGTCCAACGGTAAGCCCCTCAACACCATCCCTGCTAAACCATGTCCCAAAGCTACATCTTCACTTCCAGGGACTCCACCTTTTCCCTGGACAGCTTGCTCCAATGCTTGGCTACTCTTTCTATGTAGAAATTTTTCTTAATATCTAACCTGAACCTTCCTTGGCACAAGTTGAGGCCATTTCCTCTTGTCCTATCAGTTGTTGTGGAGAAGAGAAGCAGTGATCTTCTAGACATTTATTATTTATGATTAAATACTCCAGTTGAGAAATATTCTATTTTCAAATATATTATTTTATTCCTTTACAGTAACCATAGTTTGGGATTTTTTCACAAGATAGTTCTCCTTAAACAAGGTTCTCTTAGAATCAAATCTATGTATTTCATGTAAAAACTGATGAGTCTCAGATACATTGTGGAAGAAAAGATTTCATAAAAAGATTTGGTAAAACAAATAAAACAATTTATAATGAATATTGATATGTGCTACTCTAACTATAAACTACCTTGGAATCCTGTAAACTATTGTATACTGAAAGACACAGATTAATTATGCCTTACTACAGCTTTGTTTCAAGTACACAGAATCTAATATCTTGTCTTAAATTAAAATTGTTGAGGATTTTTCTTTATATTCTAAATGGGGCATTTTTTTAAGCTTACAATTTCTTACTTGATAAAAATACTGTGTGATCCTAGTTTTCCACCAAGCTGGGTGGAGTGGCCGACACTCCAGAGGGCTGTGCTGCCATCCAGAGGGACCTGGACAGGCTGGAGAGTTAGGCAGAGAGGAACCTCATGAGGTTCAATAAGGACAAGTGCAGGGTCCTGCACCTGGGGAGGAATAACCCCAGGCATCAGTACAGATTGGGGGTCAACCTGCTGGAAAGCACCTCCACGGAGAGGGACCTGGGAGTCCTGGTTGACACTAAGTTAACCATGAGTGAGCAGTGTGCCCTCATGGCCAAGAAGGCCAATGGGATCCTGGCCTGCATCAGGAGGATGTTGCCAGCAGGTCAAGGGAGGTGATTCTGCCCCTCTACTCAGCTCTGGTGAGGCCGCACCTGGAGTACTGTGTTCAGTTCTGGGCACCCCAGTATAGGAGGGACGTGGAGCTTCTGGAGAGGGTCCAGAGAAGGGCAACCAGGATGATTAAGGGAATGGAACATCTCTCGTATGAAGAGAGGCTGAGTGAGCTGGGCCTGTTTTCTCTGGAGAAGAGACGGCTCAGAGGGGATATGATTAATATGTATAAGTTCAGGAAGGGAGAATGCAGGGAGGAAGGGGACAAGCTGTTCTCACTGGTGGCCAGCGATAGGACGAGGGGTAATGGCCACAAGCTGGAGCACAGGAAGTTCCGTCTCCAGGTGAGGAGGAGCTTCTTTCCTGTGAGGGTGACAGAGCAGTGGAACAGGCTGCCCAGGGAGGTTGTGGAGTCTCCTACTCTGGAGGTCTTCAAAACCCGCCTGGATGCCACCCTGTGCCACATGCTGTAGGTGTGCCTGCTTGAGCAGGAAGGTTGTAGAGGTCCCTTCCAACCTTAAATATTCTGTGAATATTCTGTGAATCTGTGTAAATAGTCCAAGATCTTGTATCAGACGTCTTCATACTGTAAACACATGGACTCTAAAGCAATTGCTTTTATTATTTTCCTCATCTTTTCATAATGTCTCTGAATTTAGTGGAGTATTGTAGGTATATTAGTATTTGCATTGTTAGCATAATTTATTAATAATATTAGCTAACTTCTTAAATTTTCAGCACACTGTTTAATGTACTGTGGAATTGTGCTTTACAGCTTTGTCCTGGCAAAGTGAGTGGAATGATGCTACATGGCCCTTTATTGAATCATTCTTAAATGTCATGTTAATGTGATTTGCCAAATGGTCTTACAACCACTTTTCCTTTTCCCTTATTCCCTAGCTCTGGGCATATAGGGCTCAGGTCATTTTCAAATTTTTCATTAAACATAGCAGATATAGTAACGTTTCCCCCCTCATTGTATGTATTGAAAACTGAGTGTAATGATCATTTCTTTTCACTAAGTATTGTGGAATGAAAATACTAATTGAATTTTAGTGGAGATGGCAAATCATATTTTTGAGCAGAGCAATTAGTATTATAGGTAAGTAAAGATGATGGAAATATCTAAGAAAAAGAGTAAGATTTATTCTCTAACTACTTTTTTATTATTATTTTTTTCTAATCCACAGACTCTTTGGTGTCACTTCTCTTACTCAGACAAACTGTTCAAGCACATGGATGATCATAAGAAATCAAGAATTATACTGGTATCACAATGCAAATCCAATCTTGCTGCTGGTCATGTACTACACCCTGGCAACTCTAATCCGTCTTTGGCTACAAGAACCTATTGTAATGGTAATTTCCGTTTTTTTTTTCCAACTGTCAATTGAAAAACACCTCAGAGCAAACTTTCCTCATTATCATAAATGACTTGGAGGCTATTTGAGGCAAAAGTTTGATAACAGAAGAGCGAACAGGAAGGTTAAGAGAAGTGCAAGCTGGCATCTTGAGTTTAGTCTTTCTCTAAGTGTCTTCAAGAGTTTGATCTTGCATCTTTTACATTAATATTTTTCTTTAAGTCATTGGGAATATCTATGTAAGGCCTGCAAAGCCACAGCTGTAGCAGTTTCATTTGGAAAGCCAAGGTCAATATGAACTAGTGCAGGTGTTACCAGATAGAAGGCTAATGCCCAGGGATTGTTGCCTGGGAGGACCAAACTAAGGCACAGGCTGGCACAGGTTGCTGTGAAATAGGACATAAATTTGTGATTTTTTTACAGTTACAGCACTGTTTTCTATAAAACTTTTCTACTGAATCTGTATGCTTTAGAGAAAATACCAGTTTTCATCTAAGAGCAAGAACAAAAGGAGACAAAAAGTAAATTTTTACTCCTTCCTGTTTCAGAGGTAAATAAGAACCTCAATATATCTTAAAAGCTTAGATACCAGAAGGATGTTCCTAAGCTTTATTTATATTAATCTTATGCTTCTTGTGATAAGAAAACCTTACACTTTTTTTTCTTGTTATTATAAACATTTCTAAATTACAGCTCAGTCCTGTGTATTTACACTGTAGAACACAGTACTGATAAACCTGAACTCTAAAACCATGTGTAGTCTCAAAGTGTAAGGTTTTCTTATTTTAAGGGCCTTTCTCCATATAACTGAAAATAGAGCACTTTAGCATTTAAAATGCAGACAAAATACATCACCTCTGAATTTAGAAGTCTAATGTTTGGCTTTGCATACACTGAACTTCATAATAAAAGTCAAATAATGCCAGAACTGCCAGCTTAAGTTATTAAAAAATTACATCTCAAGTCTACAGAAATCTTAAGATGGCCTTTAAAACAAAAAAAAATCACAGGACTAAAAAATTGTTGCAATGCCCTCTGGCATTGCATTATTTTAGGATCTTTTTTTCTTCTTTTCTCTGCAGCTGCAGCAGATGGAAACTTGTTCTTTTTTTTCTTTCCTGAAATGAAAGCTGAGATTTTCAGATAATAATATGATTTTAGCACTGGGGCTATAACTAAAACTTCACATCTCACAAACTTTATAGTAAAATCATGAGAACTGCTCACATAGGAATAACCACATGTGAAATGCAGTTAATGACAGCTGTGTGATCTCAGCATCTCTGGGAATTCATTTCCAGTACCTAGATTCCTTTCATCCAATTTGTCACCTTCTTAAAGTTTGGTGCCAGGTTTATTAGTTGCTCTCAGTGGAAAGAAGTGGTCCTGTCTGTCTCAGAAGGTGAATCCCACCATGGACTATAGAGGAGCTGTAGGGGACTGGCTCACACTTCCTTCGTTTAGTTGACTCACATTGACTGAGGTGGATCTTCCAATAAGACACTAAAATCAGACCCTGTGAAATGAAAATACCTCATATTAGAAGAGGTTTCCAAGTAGCACTTAGAGTTAAGTTGCAGTGAATAATGTCAAAAGAGTTGTTAATTTAAAACACTTTTGAAGCCAAAGCTACATGAGAGGCCAGGCAGTCTTTGCATTTCTCGAGAACTTCAGGTGCCAAGGGAACGATGCTTTTCTTGATGGGCAATAGAGACTTAAAAAGCAAAACATTATAAATAAACATACCCATGTGTTAATGATTTCTTTTGGTGCAGAGGATGTATTGTGGCAAGAATATGTGTTTAGAAAGACAATGAGATTTTCAAAATGTATCATCTTTACATTTTCATTATGCACTTCTTTCTCTCCTCTCTGTGTGTATGTGTGGATATATGCAGATATATATAAAAATATATAATTAATTAGTAAATATATATATATATATATGTCTTTTTTCCCCTTTATTAGTGCCATGGATCAAGACTTGATTACTAGCTTTCTCCTGGTAAAATATATTCTTGATTGTTGTTTAAATCCAGAAATAATTGTGTCCAAGTTTTCACTGAAGTATGATTTTTGGCTTGTAGGTTTGTGGTGCATTTGTTTCATTACTAAATATATAATCTGCCTTTGCAATCCCCAGTGTTTTCAAAGTTATATTGTATTCGTGATCTCACCATTAACCTACCCATAAATGGAATGATGACAGAAAATGGTATGCAACGTATTATTTAATGTGAAACAGTTGTTCTGTTTATTGCTGTCATGTACAGTAACAACTGTCTCCCCTTGGATTTTTTTTTTCAGAAGTATCTTTTGAGCAAAACCTGTTCTAGGACACTCTCTGCTTAGAATTTGAGTATATTTGCTACATTTGCTACAGACTAAAAGAAATAGCTTTCCTTTTTCAGTCTAAAAATGTATATAAGCCAAGTATAACATTGAAGTAGCGGGCTTTAAAATCAAATTATGGAACTGTGTAGAGCTGACATTCTTGGTATATGAATTGCATTTTGGAATCCTGCAGACAAAATTCCCACTGGACTTCACCAAGACTTTTCTCTGAAACGGGCACTGTTGAGATTGTGCAGCAGCTGCAGTATTCAAAGACAGTGTTAAAAGACAACACTGCACGGAACAAACCCAGTTCCCACAACCTTCCTTCATCTGGCAGCCTCTCCAACCCTGTCATCATCTGTTGTTTCTCTGTCAGGCCCTCTTTAGTTTTCCCATCTCTTACACTGAAGGGACAGAAGTGCACATTATTGCAGGTAGGTCTAACATGTGCCCAGTAGAGGTGGAAAACCACATCCCTCGATCTGCTGGTTGGTGATGCAGTCTTGGACATGTTTGCCTTTGCTGCTGCACGGGGTGTGCTGATGGCTTGTGTTCAATGTACTTTGCACTAGGACTCCAGCACCTTTTCTACAGTCTACTCCCAGTCTGTTTCCAACTTTCACAGATGGATGGGATGATTTCCACTCAGATGCAATATCTTTGTTAAATCTTCTCCAATTCTTGCTGGCTCAAATCTTCCAGCCTATCAAGGTTGCTTTGTACAGTGACTCTGTCTTCTTACCTTTCCACTTCTCCACTTCTCCAAGCTCCAAGTTGCATCCATGAACTTTGTGTGGGTTCGTTCAACTCCATCATCCAGACAGTTCTGAAGATAACAAATAGTATCCCATATGGATTGCTAAGGACCTCCACTAATGGCTGACTACCGTTTTATCTTTGAGCCACTAAACACCTCCCTTTGAGATCGATAGTCTAGCCAGTTCTCCACTCATATTGTGGTTCCTCGAATCAGAACAGATCTGACCAGTTTTTCAGCAAGGAAGTTGTGGAAAGCTGTCACAAACACCTTGCTAAAATCAAGATAAATGAAATCCACAGCTCTACTCTCATCCACTAAGTGAGCTGTTTCAACATAGTCAACAATCAGGTTGATCAAAAATGCTCTACTCTTGATAAACTTGTATTGTCTCTTTCCAGTCATCTTCTTGTCCTTTGTGTGAGCATGAGCACACACAGGTATTTTCTTGGCTCAGAGGCAAGACTAGATGAGCCTAGATGAACAATCAGCGTTCACTTCATTATTAGATAATGAGACATGGATAAATACATTAGATTAACCTTTGATGTTTGTTACATATGGTCAAAAGACCTTGAGGTTTTCTTTGTAATTCTTCACTTAAATGAAATAGAATTGTCTTCGCAAATAGGCAACAAATAGGAGTGAATTTTCTTTCAATACACTGTCTTCAAGATTAAATGTCTGTGTAATTGCTTATAGTACAACTGTACAGTAAATCAGGATCTGTAAATCTGTGTAATTCTGATATCGTGTAACTATCAGGAAATGGCTTGAGACTAATGGACGAGCATTTATAGAATAGCTCTGTCATCATTTCTGAAAATGTCATCTCAGTAAAAGTTATCCATTATAGGTAAAATACAGTAAACACTAAAACACGTTTAAAAAACATTCTTTAGAGAGGGAACATCAATTAGGGGAAAACTTAAATTCCTCTTATAAGAATGTTAGTTAGAGCATTGTAACTAGTCTTGCAATTTGCCTTGTTTAGGAGATACCTGAGGAAGAGAAGTCTGGTGGCAGAGAAGAGGACAAAGAAGTAGACTGCAGCCCCATTCCGATGACAGCAGAGAGAAGACGCAGCCTGTGGTATGCGAGCCACTACACAACCGACGAGAGAAAAGTAAGGCTGGGCGAGAAGGTTCTCTGCATTAAATGTGTTTCAAACCTTCAGTTAATTTTACCAAAGTTACTTATAAATTAATGGAAACAGGTTAATATAGGCCTTGAATAAAATGATACATACATGATTAAGTAAGACTGTGTGTTAGGTTAGGGAACTTATTTGTGTAAAAAATAAAAAAAAGAGGAAAAAGGAAAAAAAAAAAAAAAGAGAGAGAGAGAGAAAGTCCAGGGAAGTAAAAGCCGTATGTGGTGTATATTTTCAGCTTTTATATCTAATAACTTTTTGGGCATACTTTTATCATCAGACTCTTTTCTTTCCCCAGAATAGCTGGAAAGTCTGCCAGGGAGTGCATCCTGATTAAAAACTTTGATGTGCCTTGTAATTGCATGTTAGCACCCTCCTTGGTAAAGAACTGCCAACTTATCTTCCTTCAAACATACTGGTACCCTTATTAGATGTCAATGTGAGGTCAAGGAAGGCAGTGTAAATGCTGATTGAAATTGTCAGATTTTGATTCTCACCAACTGCAATGCAAAACTAGTCAAATTTAATTCGACTAGTTGCAGTCAAATTTGGTGTATGTAAATATTCTATTGAGTTCTGTATGCTGATGCCCCAAGAAGTCTATCATAATAGCAGTAGCAGTAAATGTGGTATCAAGTGAATGAATTTAATCTACTCTAACATAAAAAAAAATCATATTTCAGTTCAGCTCTCTAAGTGGAAATTTTAAGTTTTCAGTTAAGTATCTGCAACAGCTGTTGTAGAAAAACTGCAGAAGGCGTGGAAATATTCCTGAAAATTTCCCATAAACAAAAATTATCCTGGAGTAATCAATGCAATGATACAGAAATAGGGGTTTAGGACTTTTAACACACCTGAGGATACTGCTGGTGTAAGATTTTTTTCTTCTTCTGTGAATCATAATTCTTTAGAAAAACTTTTCCCTAACTTCATTGGAAGATGCTTCTGGAAAGATAAAACTGTTGTAGTTCTCGATTATCCTTTTGTGCACTTTTTAACCACATAAAAATTACTGGTGTTACCTCATGTTCTGGTGATTGCTCAGCATTTGTCATGAATGAAAAAGATTTTACTAATTATTAAAAATAAAACTATTATATTTTGAATTAATACAAGCATTTTTAGAAGTAATTTTATAATTAGAATAATTATAATGATCATTTAAAAACTAGTTTTTAAGCATTGGATCATTAGAAAGCAATTAATCAGCATAGTGCCGTACTGATTGATTTTGTATCTAAAATTTCAATACAGAATTCTCAGTTTTGATTTAGAATTCACAGGAATGTGTAGTAAAGTCATGTCAATGCTTCTTGTATACTAAATATCATTTTATGGAGCACAACGTAGAGTTCTGCTGGCTTTTTAAGAATTCTTTCTGAATTCCTTAATGCAAAACTTCTGTAAAAATCAACAAATATGCATGCTTGTATTCATAAGATTAGACTTATTAATGCTTGAGCCATGCTTCTTCTTTAATAATTTATCCTTGCATTGCTTTTTGCAGCTTCTATCAATGACCCAAGATGAATACAAGCCATCGGATGTTAGTATACTACTAGTCTTTGTAATTTTGTAATTCTTTTTAATGTGTATAAATAAAAATTACAGTGTAAGTTTAGCAGATATTTTGAAAAGCATTTTGCTTAGACTACCCTTTATCTTTTATAATTAATTATCTCAAATATAATTATCTTTTGCTTCCTTAATAGTTACACCAAGAACACACTAACTACCTGTAAACTTGCTCATCTGAAATTACACTACTGTAGTAGTACCAGCTGGCAAATGATCATTGCTATTTCATTGGGTTTAAATAAGACACCATACATGCTTTCTAATGCAAACCATCTTAAACCCTGATTTGGCTTGTAAGCTCTATTTTTTTCTTTTGTGCTTGTTGAATTAATGAGGCTTTAAATGCAGGGCTCTTTGTGACTGACAACAGTCTAATTTACTGTTTAATTTACAAATTATGGAAAAGGCCGATCTCTGGATGGACAGCAAGTCATCCATTTATCCTGATTGCTGGGAATCCTAGCAAATTCTGAAAGCAGAAAATCATCTCCCTCGCTCCAGCATGCATGGAGATATGGATAAATTTTGGGAACAGCTGTAAGCAAATCTAAATGCGGCATCTGTTTGGTATAACTGAACATAATCCAGATGCTGTTCTCCCGAAACAGAGTTTGAATCAGGCCACAGTTTCTCTGGGCAAAATATACTCCTATGTCACAGCCTTAACAGAACTCAGTCTTCAGAATATTCCAGCAGCAGCAACCATCACATGTGAATTTCTACCAATGTGGGAGATATTTATGATGATTGCTGCTGGACCCCAATACAAACAAGTGCAGGGGCTGAAATTCAATTCACAAAAAGAAGAAATGCAGAGACGCTGAATTAGTACTCACGAATGGTATAAAAGCTGAACAATCAATAACAATAATTACTACAACTGGTTTTCTTAACTGTGGCAACTGTAGGTCTCTGATAATAATTTAAAAATGGAAGGTCAGTTATAACCATTATTTTTGTAACTACTGGAATTTAATTAATGTAAACTTTTAAAGTCAGAAAATGTCCACGTATTAGATAGTCTTGAGAATGATGAATCTGAGATTACAACTTTGAACATTAGCCAGCCTGTCTAGCCAGGAGACTGGATGCTTTCCCTGTTTAGCCAGGTGACGGTTAACTGGCAGTTCAACCTGGGAAAGTCAAGATGTCAAAGTAGGGGCTTTCTGGGTTATTTCTGCACAGCCATGTACTCATTAAGCTAAGTACCCATTAACTGTGTACTCATTAAGCCTCTTTAAGGTTAGAAAACCAACACTGGAAAGCAGGGAAAAGGGGGGTTCCTTCTGGTAAGAGCTGCCCTAAATGCAGTGCCTCTCTCTGATGTTCTGGCAGGTTTTGCTGGTAACAGTGAATGGGAACCCCGTTGACTATCACACCATCCACCCCACACTTCCATTAGAAAATGGTCCCGCCAAAGCAGACATGTACTCAACACCACAGTACAAATGGGAACCTTCGGATGACAAGTCAGGTAGTGAAAAGAATTGCCTGGAAATTGTCCTTAGTTCTATATTTCATTATTATTCTGTCTCTCAGCTCACTGCCTCCCACATTTATTTCATTTTCTTAAGCTCTTTGACCTGCTGAAATTTAGAGAATTGCTCTTGCCTTAGAATGATGGCTGACCACATGGCAACTTTGAAAACTGGGCTACAGGCATTTACTATCCAACATACTTTGCCTCTTCACCTGTCAACACAGTGATTGTAGGTCTTATGTCGCTTTCCTGTGCTCTAAAGTAATTTTTCTTGGCTCCCATCTTGGGCTGGCTGTTGCTGTAGCCATGGCTATCAGAGTGAATACAAGTAAAATCACTCCTGGGATATTTAACTGGAGAGAGTGCATATACCACATTTAAATAAGTGTGATTTGCAAGTAAGATTTCTTTTTCTCCTTAGAAAAGGAAGAGGAGGAGGAAGAGGAAGAAGAAGAAGTTACTCAGGAGGAAAAAGAAAATGTTAAATTACATGCTATGGTCTCTGTGTTCCAATTTATCATGAAACAAAGTTACATTTGTGCTCTGATAGCTATGATGGTAAGTACAAGCAACAAAAAAATAACATGTTTTAGATGATTTCCTAGTGTGAATCTGGTCTGTTGATTTTCAGTTAGTGTTTTCATCAGGGTTATAAAATATTGGTATGCCTCATTTTGGTTCCCTTTTACATTATTAATACATAATTCTCAAGCCAGTTGGAGACCTATAAATAGGAAAATGCACCTATAAATAGAGCTCTTGGTATAGCATTACATTTCCAGGACAGGAAACCCTATGTTTTGTTATCTTTCAAATGTCAAAAAACTGCTTAGTCTCAGTTTTCTATCAACTCTGAAGATTTTATAGGAGCAAGTTTGTCATGCTTGTGCTCCAATCAGAAATTTGTCTGCAAATTTAAAGCATTTCATACTCATCTAATAAATTTAAATATCTAGTTTCTATTGAAATTCAGCACAGTTTCAGTATCCATATAGTTTCAATGTCACTACAAATTGAAGCATGCATGCGATTTACTTCCTTGAGAAAAAAGATCTGTAAATCCCAGTTTCCTATGCTGACACAGAAAGATCTCAAAGCAAATACATTTTTGTGCCAAGCAAGATTTTATATTGCTTACTAACTATATTTTTTCTTTCATTTTTTTTTTTGCTTCTAAGCCCACTGCATGCAAATACCTGGAGGTGCACTGTAGCTAGTATTCATGATGATGATTAATTCTCTATTTTCCCAATACAGTCTTTGGTTTTACTGTTTTGGAAAGATTTCAAATATGATGCAATTTACCATAAAGTTTCTTGGCCTAATTTTGCATTAAAGATGGTAAAACAAATTAGTTTGGCTGCTTTTTGTTTGCATAAACTGAATATATATGTACAGGTAGGTGTTTCAGTTTCAAATTTTATTTGCTGTCCTTTAGCAGGAAAAGTTTTTCATTATACACTAAATGAAACAACCTGGTGTAGAATATGGATATGACTTGATGCACTGGCAAGGGATTATTTTCTTTCTACCAAAAGGCCTCTTTTTCTTTTCTTTTTTTTTTCTTTTTTTTTTTTAAGAATGCATGTTTCTTATGCTTTGCATTTCATTTTTATCTCATTTTCAGGCTTATATCTGTCAATATTAAAGGTGGAGATCTATTTAAAGATCCGTTTTTTAGTATAATACTGAGACACTACTAGATTTTTCCATGGTGAAATATCCTCATTTTAAATAACTTTAGCCAAATTCATCTATGAATTCATTTATGGTGTGATCTGATTCTACTTGCACCAAATTCCACTTACAGCAAAATACATCTCAGTGAATGTTAATTTCTTGTAAGTCAGCAGAAGAGTAACAACTAGTGATCTTACATCCCCTAAAAGATGCTATTTCCAGAGGGGCTGAGCTAACCTGATTAAAATATTCTTAATTTTTCTTACTTTTCTATTTAAATTGAATGAGAAATTAAAATATTCTATTGACAAGTATTCCAGATTTATACCAAAATATAACTGAATTTTGCCCTAAATCAATACCAAGATATGAATTAAAAAAAAATACTTTTCCTCAGCTGTACAATAGATAAATTTTCAGTGACTGTTTTCTGCAAACTGTACAAAGCATTTGATAGTTTTGAGCGTAGGAAGCCAACTAACATGGTTAGGGCAGACTAAATGATCCTCACATAAGAACATACTTTTCCATTTTAAATTAATTCCACAGAGCAAGAAAAATATGGAGTCAGTGTTGTTTGCTAAGTCTGCTGAAGGCCTCAAATAGGAATAGCTATTGAATATGCCCTTGCTGTCGTCACTCTGAATTCCTTGCTGCTAGTTTTGCAAGGAGATCTGTGGGCCCAAAACTAGGTCTGTATTTTCCATCTCAGTTTCTCCACTCACATACCCTACCAAGATACAAAGAAAAGTTCATCCTCAGCTCTGGATTTCTTAGGAATGCATTTTCAACACGTTTTCAGAGTGGTTTGTTGTAGTTGGCCTGATTAATACAGGTGGGAGTTTGGTGTCAATGAAAATGTGTGTTAGGTAGAGAAACCCAGTGAAGTTGACTGACGATATATGACAATATGTGGCAATACTGTTCTTGAGTGAGTATATGAACATTTTTCTTCCATTTATCTCTTTCCACAAGGCTTGGAGTATCACATATCACAGCTGGTTGACTTTTGTGTTACTGATCTGGTCTTGCACACTGTGGATGATCCGTGACCGAAGGAAATATGCCATGATCAGTTCACCATTCATGGTTTTCTATGGAAATTTACTGCTAACATTGCAGTATATATGGAGTATTGACCTCAGGAATGATGAGCTTCCTGAAGTGTCGGGGTTTTTAGAAAGAAAGGAACCTGGAGAATTAGCATCTAAGGTATGTATTATGAACAACTGATATTTATTTATGAACATCATAAATTATATTGTGATTAAAAATATATTGCTCTTGGCATTTTTTAGAATGAATTCTCAGGTTTGGGCATGCCCATATTCAACAACAGTTCTACTGTGAAGGATAAGTAATTTTAAAAATGATGCAAAATTTGCTTCTGATTCATAAATCTAATATCTAAACAAATGTTTCAAATGCATTTGGGAACTGTTGTGATAATTCTGCAGAGAATCCTCAGTGGGTGGAAAATTGCTCAGTTATTTGAATCTATAAAATGGAGGTGAAAGTAGATATGTTGGATTAATTTTTATCCTCTTAAGCCTCTTCTCTCGTCACTAAGAATGTGATGTCTCGGCTACTCAGCTACTCTTAGCACTGATATCACACATGAAAGCTCCTGGCCTTCAAAACCATAAACTTGCACCTGCCTGGACAATGGTAAAATACCTGCTGGTTGTAGTGAGAGCCAAGCTGCAGCCATGTGAAGCTCTGAATTCAAAGCTGGCTCAATGATTGTGGGCAGCTGAATAAACACTGTAGTTTAAGCAACTTTGTTTTCTGTGGCACCGCCTTTGCTGTATTCAATTACTCATGGGATGTCAGATGTGTCTTTGAATATGATGGCAAATGTGACTGTGGTGTCACTGAAATTACTAATACTACTCATTCCCTTATGATCTGGCACAAGCAGCAGTACGTGATTGTAGCTGAATTTGAGTTCTTTACTCTTACACCTGAAGGAGCAAAAGCTGAAATTCATTTCAAGTCACAGACAGGAGGGTTTGTTGATCTCAATGCAGGATATTTTTTTCCTTTGATGTCTTGAAAGCCCTACAAAGAGCATGGAGTTTGGCAGGCTTGTTTCTGGGAGTTGGACTGAGCATAAATAGGAATCTGTTTCATAGAGCAGCCAAGAGGGGCAACTCAGAGAGTGCATCTGGTTGGCACTGCTCCACTTGAGCTGAGTGTACCACTTCCCTTGTGCCTCCTAATTTCCATTTAAGGTGATCTTGCAATTGATTTTCGTGGTTGGCATTGCCCTTTGGGCAAGTGTTTCTGGATCTTTAATGCATTTGAAAGTCAGTGAGCACTGTATTATTTGTCCCATAATGATAGAGCTTGTTTAGTAAGAGAGTTAGATCTCAAGGGGTTCTGCAAGGTAGGTGTTACAGTTTCTCTCAGCAATTTTGTGAATCTCCAAAAAAATTTAACTGTCTTCATATAGAGTCAGCCCCTTTGTCATAGTCTCTGATTAGCTATGTCATCAAATGTCTTCTAACTTAATGTCCTTAATGTCTTTATCTCTGTCAAGAAAAGAAAGTATTATGTATATATGATGAGACAGCCACACCTATAAAACTATTAGAGACAGCTACTGTTTTTTTGGGGGGGTTGAATGTAATGCACTCTGTAAATTTGACTGAATGCTGTATTCTGCAAGGAGAGAAAGGGTCAAAGCAGGATGCTGTTATTGTCTTTGCATAGTTTTCCACGTGCTTTGGATATGTTCTGGTCTGTAAAAGAAATAAAATGGATGCTGTGAAAGATGAACTAAAAGCATTTGTTTAATCTTGCAAACTTGTCTTAGTCCCAGCTGTGACTCTGGAAATGACAAGAGCAGTGAGAAGAGCTTGTTGCCACAGAACAAATCTGTGCTTTACAGTATCAGAGGTTTGTGCAGCAAAAGACAGAGCCCCAGGAGGTATTTGGAAGTGCTGTGAGAATTCACACAGACTAGGGATCTCCTGTGACAGCTCAGCCCTAGCCACTATGCCAGTGAAAACAGTTGTCACTAACCTAAAAGATCTCCTTTTCCCCTGAAGTATCTGCATGCTAGGTAGGTAGAACAAAAACAAGAGAATTGTTTGCATTGCACTATTGCGTACAAATAACTTTGCTCTTACATTTTTCCTACTTGAGATTTTATTCTTCTAGTTTATAAAGTAGTGAAATCATCTCTTTTTTGCACCACCGAAAGCAGTGGAAAATTTATAAAAGTAAGTGTAAAATCAAGCACATGAAAAATAGACATCACGCTGTTTTCTGAATCCTGTCCCTCTCTCAGTATTGCAATGTGATGAATTTAGCTCTTCCTAAAATACAGAAGCGCATTCTTTATTAGAGGGACATTTTTTTTTTTCCTAACATATCCTCCTGTTATGGAATTAATCATATTTTAATCATCATTTAATCATATTAATCATTTGCCCCTCTACTCAGCTCTGGTGAGGCCGCACCTGGAGTACTGTGTTCAGTTCTGGGCACCCCAGTATAGGAGGGACGTGGAGCTTCTGGAGAGGGTCCAGAGAAGGGCAACCAGGATGATTAAGGGAATGGAACATCTCTCGTATGAAGAGAGGCTGAGTGAGCTGGGCCTGTTTTCTCTGGAGAAGAGACGGCTCAGAGGGGATATGATTAATATGTATAAGTTCAGGAAGGGAGAATGCAGGGAGGAAGGGGACAGGCTGTTCTCACTGGTGGCCAGCGATAGGACGAGGGGTAATGGCCACAAGCTGAAACACAAGAAGTTCCGTCTCCAGGTGAGGAGCAACTTCTTTCCTGTGAGGGTGACAGAGCAGTGGAACAGGCTGCCCAGGGAGGTTGTGGAGTCTCCTACTCTGGAGGTCTTCAAAACCCGCCTGGATGCCGCCCTGTGCCACATGCTGTAGGTGTGCCTGCTAGAGCAGGAAGGTTGGACTAGATGACCTGTAGAGGTCCCTTCCAACCTTAAATATTCTGTGAATCTGTGAATCTGTGAATATCTTAAAGTTGTTCCAGGAGTCAAGAGCCATCTCTAATGTCTGCTTCAAATGCAAAGCACACTTCTTTAACTGGATCTTTCATAGCTTGAGATACAAAGAAATGTTTGATTTTCAATTTAATTGCATTTAAATTGCTAAAGTACTAAACATCTTCTATCAGAAAAGTTAGGATTTACCAAGCCCTTACAATGACAAGACAATCAGCTAGCTGTGTTTGTTTCCTGCAGGGAAAAAGAGCAAGAAAGAGCAGAAGGGAGTTTTACTGATCAAAGTATAAGTGAAAAACCCTTCAACTTTTTAAGACAGCAAAAATAAATCAAGTATAACAAGGTAGAATAATAGGTGAATACATCTAAGAAAAGATACAGACTGAAAGTTAATACTCTTATGTCAAGTGCAAGGAAAATAAAGTTGTTTTTAAGGCAGAATATTTCCTAAATCACTTAACATCCACAAATACAAAATTTGATACTGATGCTGTCATTGCCCATTTTATGATGGACAGAGAAAAGAATGGCATGAAAAGTTGCTGAAAATATGCTTTCAATATCAGGAATTGGAATATGCAATTAGTCTGTTTCTTTTGTTTTTGTTTTGATTTTTGTTTGCAGATTCTTTTCACGATTACTTTCTGGCTACTGCTTAGGCAACATCTCACAGAGCAGAAAGCAGTTCGGCTAAAAGAAGCTACTTTATCTGAGGTCAAAGTTGGAAGTGAAGAAAATGAAGAAAAAGGTAAAATCACCCCAGATTTAGTGGATTCCTCGGTCATGACAGACTCATTTTCTTAATGTAGAAACCAATGTGCAAGGCATTTTTATCAGCTGAGCAAGACACTGCAAAACCCTTGTGCAGCTAGTCTCTCAGATGGCAAAACCTTTGAACTTTAGAAAATCAGATACAAATGAGAATTTGCCTTACAGGTGAATCACAAAAAAGCAAGTTAAATGACTCATTTGAAAAATACAGTGAAATATTTGAATAAGCAATTTATTCCTGCGTCCCAAACTCAAGACGATGAATTGCCATAGGAATTTAACAATTAAACAGAAGAGTTTAAACAGGAAAAGTCATTTGCTAAGTTCCTTAGCAAGAGCAAAGAAAGATCCTGGGAAGAGGGGTGCTGAGGGGGGCAAATGAATGGGCAACCCTTTTGGTGGTGAAGTTTCAATATAGTTTTCAGTGTGAAAAAAAGCATTACAACAACAAAGTGCTATGAGTGCTATGAGAAGGGCTGTTATCTTGAAACTTTTTCATGTGTGACCTTGTAGGGACACCAGTCCTGCCCTCCACAAGACTCATAAGGTTCATAACTAGGCAAATAGGTTCTATTCACAGGGCAAAAGTAGTTTGCCCTTTTTTTGCAATGGCTGAGGCACAGGAGAAGGTCATCATTTCTTTGAAAATAGTAGTGTTAGTGCAGCATTTATATTTTTTAAGCCTGTTTAGTTTTATGTTAATGTTTCTCCTACTTGTGGTTTTTGGAGGAAACCACAATATTCTCTTAAGGACATTAATCTCTCTAAATACAGGATCAGGGATTTTTTGGGGGTGGCAATGGCAATTTGTTTTCCAGTTTAGAATGTTTATTTCCTGGGATTATAGGTATTGCCATGGATATTATTTTGACCATGATCCAACATGGTCAAAACAATAGGTTCTAATTTTCCACTGTAACTGGATAGACAAAGCACAGAGTCATGCCTTGTAGGGCCATAGAGCAAGTGCTGTAGGATCCCAGGAGCAGATAGTAGTTCCTATGCCAGTGAAATTCTTTTGTCTGCTCTGAAGGCATGTAGATAATTCAGAAATGCACTCTTTTGCGGTGAGTGCTGTGTTTAAGTTTCTCGGTTGCGCTCAGACCTTTTACCTCACATCCTTTTCAACAGTAGAACCTCCAAAATAGATGGAGACCAAAAGTGACTGTCTTTACAGGAGAGGAAGTGCAAGAGAAAGAAGAGACAGAAGCAAAGGAGGAAAAGGTGGAGGAAGAGGAGGAGGAGGAGGAGGAGGAGGAGGAGGATGAACAGGATATTATGAAAGTCCTGGGGAAGCTGGTGATGGCTATGTTCATCAAGTACTGGATTTACGTCTGTGGAGGCATGTTCTTCTTTGTTAGCTTTGAGGGAAGAATTGTCATGTACAAAATCATCTATATGGTATTGTTCCTGTTCTGCGTGGCACTCTATCAGGTTGGTGAAAACAGTTTAGAATAAATTTTGTTCTTGAATACAATGGTTTATACCTCTAAATTGGCAGTTAGATGTCTCAAAACAAAATTGTAGTTGTATATGTGTTCTTTCATTAGATACAACACTCCAGTAATAAGATCATTTGATCAGGTTGATGAGACTAATTCTCCTTTGGCTGATTATAGTGCAGGCAAGGTACAAATAAATGAAATAAATGCCTACAACACATCCTCCTGTCTGCGCCTCCACTCCAATGAGAACCTATATGGAAAGTCATGGACTTGTACTCATGCTACCAGTCTTTGCAATGGCTGGTCCTTGCAGCTTGCACATCATAATGAGCACGGAGTCCATCTCCTCATTGAGAGAGTAGGTTCATCTGGTGACCTGGTTCACTTAGTGATGAACCTGAGTGGCTGAAGCTGTCCCTGGCCTTTACACCTGTGACCCTGCCTTGGCAGACTTTGATTTTGCACAGAAGTCAGAACTTTAATGCCTATGTACCAAAAGTTTAAACTATTTCAGAGACCTGTGGCATCGTTCACTTTAGGTTAGATAGAAAGAAAAATAGTCTTCATTTACTAGTACAGCACTGTCAATATTTTTGTCAGTGACTTCTATTTGAGCTTGTTTTAACTTCCTCTGTGTGTGATATTCAGGTGCACTATGAATGGTGGCGAAAGATTTTAAAATACTTTTGGATGTCAGTGGTTGTTTACACGATGTTGGTGCTTATCTTCATCTATACCTACCAATTTGAGTCATTCCCAGGGTTGTGGAAGAACATGACAGGCTTGGATGAAAACAAGTAAGTGCTTTCATTTCTTTTCTTCTTCTTTTTTCTTTTTCTTTTTTTTTTTTTTTTTTTTTTTTTTTTTTTTTTTTTTTTTTTTTTTTTTTTTTTTTTCCAGTGTTTTTGATTTTATTAAGGTATAATGCCCCGAGAGAGTGCTCTTTCTTCTTGTAATGGAGACAGATCATGAAACCATCTGCAAGCACAGCTGACTTTAAGCACTCTGATCTGGAGCCATAAATTTATTGGTGCAAAATAAAAAGAGAGGAAAGTACATGAGGGAGACTCAGAGAGTCTTTTTCCCCCATCCACTGCTAAGGCCTTGGCACCTCTCCTGTTTCCAGTATGAAGCCAATGTTTTTCTCTACCTCTTTGACCATAGGGACAAGGTGCAGGGAGGGAGTCAGCATAGATCTGCAGGCAGTCTGGAGCCAATGAAAACAGAACTGCAGTCAATCTAATCAGGAGGGCTGAATTTCCTTCTTCTTGATGTGCAAGACAGTCCTCAGCAGGACTTCACATGGTGAAATACACGCAATATGAGTGGATCTTCAGTGCAGGGCTTTCAGTGAGAGACAACGTCTCTTGTTCCCATAAGGAGATTTTTGGCAGGGTTGATTGGTTTGTCTCTGTGCATTTACAGTATCTCTCTTAATTACATCCAAGCGTAGAATATCTTGTATTATACGACTTACATTGTAAAACTTTCTGCTGTGGAAGTATTTAAAGATTTGTAAGGACATACCATATTTCCCCTTACAGATGTTTTGTAATAAGTTCTTATGAAAATGAAAAAGATTGTGGTGTGAAAAAATGACTTACTTTGTTTTTCAGACTAGAGGATCTTGGTTTGAAACGCTTTTCTGTGGCTGAGCTATTCACCCGCATCTTCATCCCTACCTCCTTCCTACTAGCATGTATTTTACACCTTCACTACTTCCATGACCGTTTTCTCCAGCTCACTGATTTAAAAGCTGTAACCAGCAAACAGGACAACACTATTTACAGGTAAAGAAACTAAGTAAATAGAGCTATTCCTTGTCTATGTGAAAGCACTTGTTCTCACTGTTTTAATACTCACTTTTCATAACATATTGTTTGCCCTCATTGTGACTAGCTGGTGAAAAAAAAAAAAGAGATTGAAGGGGGTAAAGAAGATAGCCTCCCTCAGACCCACCCTCCACCAAACAAATCACAACCAACATATATCTCCTCCCTTTCACTGCATATTTAAGTTTTTGATTTGGGGGTACATTTTCAGAGATATCAATGCCATTTATGTATTTATCCTATTGACTTCCATCTTTGATAGGGATTAGATGCTTAACAGGTATATTTGCCTTTTTGTAAATCCCAGCAGTAATATGCTTTTAATTTGGACCACTTCTGTTTGAAATGTTCGTGTTGCAAGCCAAATGGGGATTGGGACATCTCTGGAAAATATCACATCACCTTGGACAACAAAATCTTTATATTATGTTGAACTTCAGAAATGAAAATAAAGTACATAGTGTCATATTAGTCATATTATACAATAATTTATTTCTTCTGAAGAAACCAATTTATTTAGACAGTATTTTTTATATTATTCACTGGTACATAGATAAGTGTAACAACTGTATTTTCATGAGTGAGAGACAACTGCATTACATTACATAAATTCCAGCATGTTGTGGAATAATGAGAGTTTATCTTAGCAAAGAAGTCTGCTCTGTGACTTACTAGTTTTACAAAAAACATTTCAGAAATATTTCAAGCAGTCAATCTACTATGAAGTATCTTTACAGTTTCAGATACAGGTAGGCTTGTGTTCCCTGCTCCCAGCGTACTACTGCTTCTAGTAGAACTATAGGTTCTACTTCTGCAAACTTCCAGTGTCTGTATTCAAATAAGTTGGTAAAACAAAACAAATCAATTTGACAAGGAATTCCTAATAATGTAGCTTTTCTTTTTCTTTTACTTTATCTTTTTTTTAACTGTTAGCAAAAAGAATCAAAAGCATCAGAAAATAACATTGTAGTATATGGATTTTACTTGTAGTGAGTAAAAATAATTTTTTACCAGGAATGAGTATCCATGGGATGGGACACCTAGGCTAAAAAATGAAGAGGATTGTGTGGTACCATTTTTTTCCTTATCAATACAACAAAATGTTTTAAGCCTTTGTATGGTGCCGGATTGTACTGAACTGTAAAATAAGTAGCTAGATATTTTTAAATCTTAAATGTGTGAACTATGCCGCATTTGTCATTTTACAGTATTTCAAAATCAGTTATCATGTGTATCATCTGTTCCTCCTTAGAGCTTTTCATAAACTTGTCCAATTCCCAAATCAAAACACATTTTCTTGTTTGTGCTATCATAAACACTTGTCTGACGTATGAAGATCCAGCTGTTCCTTCTTCGTGCAATAAATAATCAGACAGCAGATAACTAACTTTACAATTCAAAGCTTCAGTGTGAGAACTCAGCTGACAGTTGCACTGATGGTGCATAAAAATCTATAAAATCTAGCATAGCTACTAGTACCAGCTCAACAGTAATGCTAGCAATAGAAATAAGTAGCAGGGACAATTAAAAACACAGATTAAAGACTCATATGTGCAGTAACTATGTGCAGTATTTTTACAAAGCTTCATTTGTTTCTTTTACCTTAAAAATTCGTAGCACAACAGCTAGTTTAGCGCTCAAAATTGTTTTTATATTGACCCTGTTACCACAGAAAAACTTAAAAAGTAAAGAAAATGAACTTTTTTGTTTGTTTGTTTGTTTGTTTTTGTTTTGTGGTAAGCAGTCAAAGTTAGTCCTTTTAATAGAAGACTTGTTAGAGCAACCACAACCACAACTACACCACAGCTTATCATGAAAGTTACAGGGAAAAGCAGCTGCAGTTCTTCCATCAGCCCCTGGACTGACTGTATGATTGTGCTGTTATGTCTGTATGAAACTAAGGACTCTGTTAAAATCTAAGACTTTTCTGGAAATTAAGATACTATTTCACATGAGCACATGTGTGTTCGCATGTGCAAAGAGAATTTGAGAATGAGTCTCTGCCAGCTGCAAATAGAAGTGGCAAACTGTGGCATACTGCAACTGGCAGAGTGAGCCATTTCTGGCTGTTTATGAAGGTGATACAATCAAGGGCCTGCGTCAGTTTTGCATTTGCAAGAAGAAAGGAAAATCCTCTGATTAAGTCTTTATAAGACCATTTCCCTTTTGTGTTGTAAACTGGTGTGGTGGAGATTAAAGCTGTGAGGCAGACAAACTATGGTATGACGCTTCATTGTACTCAACTCTAAATATATGAATAACGAAATATCTATTTTTAAATATGCATAAAATATTCTGGGATTTATTTAAGATAAAGTAATAGTGACTGTTCTTACATTTTGGGATCTATAGTAAGTATCTGTAGTTCTAGCTTAATTTGCACAATAAATGCCTAAGTATTGTATTTATATGCTTCTAGACTTTTCACTGCATGGTGTGTTAAGCTTTCAGACTTGGTATTTTATGACAATATGCCTCTCTTTGTAGCTGGGAAAATACACTCATTTCTTTTTAATGGTTTCCTTTTCTCTCTCCCTAACTCATTTCCCATTGCCATCTCATGCATTCTTGTGCTTTCATCTTCCACCTCATAGCCATGCCAAAGTTAATGGCCGTGTTTATCTAATAATAAATAGGTGGGTACTTCAATCTTTCTTTTCTTTAAAAAAAATAAAAAAATAAAGATATACCTTAACTCATTTGTTACTTCTTAATTGCCTTCATGCAAAATATGTGATTGCTGTGAAGTACTGTGAAAATTAGCAGGGGAGAGGTTGTTGTTCAGGCATTGTAGTGTTCTAAACCTAATAGCTGGTGAAGTAGTTAATATCTCTCATTGTGAGTTCGTTTCCTAGTTGTGATTCTCTGACTTTGTCCATGCCTAAGTAAAGGCAAAATTGGTGCTATTTGTAATTGGCTGCAGCCAATAGAGTTGGTTGAGGAGGCTCGTTTATCTACCCTTTGCTGGTGCATGAAAGATGCATGCCTGCATGTGCATCCACTCGCATACACCCCTGTTCTGCTTCCCAAGCACAGGGGAATCTGGGGATTGGGTCACAGAAGCATGGAACAGGGATTTCTTTTCAAGAAAAATAGGAGTGTCTCTATGGACAATTTCCATTCAAAGAGTATCCAATACATTGAAACCAATGCAGGCTAAGGCTGTTGATTCAGAGCCTGAGTCAGGTGTTGGAGGATCCAGCCCACCAAAACTTGTGTTTTGTTGTCCTCATGGTTTTATAAATTCTTGCAAGCAGCTGCATAAAGCAATTTATTTCAAATTATTTGAGTGCAGGAAGTGTGTATTTCTGTGTAATCAGCTCAGAGGGATAATTAAGCAAAAGTCCTTACACCCCTGCAGTCATCAAAAGGACTTCTGCATTTGTTGTTGCTTCTGTATATAAACAGAACATCTGTGAAAATCCCTCAATTGGATTTTTGTGAATAAATTTTCCTCTAATAAAAGATTAATTTATATGTCATGTATTCAGGCAACTTCTTTAAGTATCATCGTATATTCTAGACCAGTTCACAAAAATTCACCGGAACTAGAAACATTCCTGATCTGTAGGAAGAAGTGTCAGAGGGTGAGATGGGCAGGTGAGACCTGAGGGTCATAATCAGGGAAGTTCCTCACCTGCCAGGAGCTGGGAATGAGAGCCAGCATGTGAGGGTCAGGATAGGGTCTGGAGGCAGTGACAGAGTCCCCTCTGTTGAACTCCCAACACGTGCTAGATGAAGACAGGGAGCCAATCCACATGTCAGGCTCAGGTTGGTGGTGAACAGGCCTGGGCACAGACATGGCTGTGATGTAGCTCAGGGCATGGCCAGCTGCACAGCACTAAGTTCTCCGCTTGCTTCCTGCATGCTGGGCACCTGGGACAAGCGGGTCAGTAACGTCCTGCAGAGCAAGAAGCTCTGAGTGGCAGATATCTGAGAAATAATTTAGAGGCAGTAAGTTCCAAGAAATACATAAACCAATTGCAAAAAAAAAAAAAAAAAAAAAAAAAAAAATTACCAATAGTAAAAGATTCTTCATAACGGAGCCAATAAGTTATTATTAATTAATCTACTCCAGCAAATTGCAAATAAATGAAAGTAGTAGGGTACCAGCAGGGACTGGTATTTTAGTACAACTGAAATATTGCTTCGATGCCTACAGCTAGATATGCTAGAATTCTTTTCTTTGTTGATAGTACTCTATTTAATTATTTTGAGGACATGTAGCAGTCTCACTTAAAACCATTAACTGCTATGCCTCCAAGGCTTGCTGTCTTCATTTTTAATTAGAAATTTAGTTGTTTCTCTTCAGAAGTATCAGAGACAAGAACTTTTGTGATATCTCTGATAATTTCCCACCAGTGTGTACCTTCTGACTTTGTTACATTTGACTAGTATCTGTGAAGCTTATATAGGTAAATTGGCTTAGATGTACTACATTTTCAGTGCAGTTTTTGTATCCTGATAGCACTGTTGTCTGCTACATGGAATCATGTAGTCTTATAATTGAGAAAAAAATAGAAAAAGTAACTTTAGGAATAAATGTGGAAGTTTGGGAAGAAAAATATAAATAGACTAACTTATTAGAAACTGGGCCAGATTTTTTATCCAGCATTAGATTTTCAGAACACACAGTTTGGTGCTTAAACCTACCATGTCAATATAGCTAAGTGATGACATACTGAAAACTCAAAAGCATATTTACTTTTGTCATTAACTGCTTAGATTATGATGCTCATTCTTTAATGATCAGATGGTTAAATCTAGGTTTCTAGTTTCTTGAGCTGCACAAATCCTATTTAAAATTTGGAGAATTTCATGCCTAAATGAATCATTAAAAACGTAATGAAAAAAAAAGCCCTAAGATAATACTCCAGTAATTTAAAGATAGCATTAGTCCAGAAATAATCTAAAACATGCTTGAAAACGTACTATGTGTAGTGATTTTGATAGCACAAATAAGCATTTAGCAACCTGATCGTACAGATAAGGGCTTCCAAAAGAGATTTTTTCTAAGATGTCCTATTCAAAGAAACTATGACAGTAAGCACAGTGCGCAGCAGAGTGCCTAGCATCTGCCAATCTTTTTCCAATTAGGAAATGCAGTTTTTCTTCAAACACAGGATCTGATTCTGTCCCTCCTCATCTAGGAGCTTCGGTCAGTGCTGGAATAACAGCATAATTCACATCCAAGGTGCAAGCTCCCTACCCGTGAACTCATCAGCATTTGGAATTAAGCTTCCAGTTAAGAACAGTCTCTTCATAACTATTAGCTAGTATGTTGAAAAGCCACACAGCTGGACCTGTGTAAATTGATGACTTACATGTTATTTTGAAGACATTCGTGTATTAGAAGATAAGATAATGTCTCTTTTCTCAGTAAAGGCAAAAATAATGTTGGAAAATTCTCAAAAGAATTGCAGCCACGACAATAGAGCATTACTGTTTCTGTATTAAAATTATTATATCTCAGTTTCGGTGGTCTGGAAAGTTCTAATAGTTTTAGCAAGGACCAGCTCTAAATTTAAGCTGTAAAATCCTAAGGTATAGAAAAGAGAGAGAATGAATGATACTAGCAAAGAAAGATATGATAGGATAAACTGAAATGTTACTCTGGATTTTTTCCTTTAGTTTGTTCTCAAACTTATAATTGGAAGAATATTTACAAAACCCCTGGCTTCCCAACTGCATTTTTCAATTGGAAGAAGATGAAAATATATTTACAGTAATGCATCAGATACTTTTGATGTTGCTCGATCTGCCTTACTGACAGCATAGGGCAATATTGACCCTGTTTAGCCCCAATTTAAATAGATCTCCCCCTTCCCATCTGTGCTGCAGTTCCTTGGTCCTTTATAGAAGCACCCTGTGAATGTCATGCTGGCATGCTCTTGGTATCAGAAGGATTCTGCAGATGGAGTAGGAGAATGCTTTACTACTACTTGTGATGTAGCATGACATATTTGTCGTTGACCTTCTTCTGTAACCCCTCTGTTCTCATCTCCCTTTTTCTTTCTGTTCCAATTACTATGAGCAGCCTCAAGAAAAAAATACCAAACCACCAAAATGAGTAAGTCCCCCGTGAAGTCATGAAATGTTTGCTCTTAAACAATGTCATTTCATGCTTCTACATCTTAAACTGTGACCATTTTCTCCAGTGGGGAAAATGTCAAGTTTAAGTGCCAATATCACTCATTACTAACTAACCATTAGTATCTGAGTGAGAAGTAGCTGCTAATACATTCCAACTCAATTTGAAGAGTTTATTTGCAGAAAGTATCAGAATCATTAACTTTCCACTTCTAAGGCATTTTCCATTAACAAGTTTGTTTTTTTTTTCTAATTATACATCTTGAAAAAATAAAAAAATCGCTATGATGTCAATAGTGTTCAATTTGCTCACATGTTACTATTTACCAACAGATTGGTACACCAAGATGGAAGCCTACCGGATATAACTATGATGAATTTAAGAGCCAGCATCGAAAAGCAAGAGGATAAAATGCTAGAAGAGGCTGGTGAGAAAAGAATGGAAGAGCCAGATGGGGAGGGAGGGAAAGGGAGGGATGAAAAGGAAAAAGAAGATGAGGAAGACAAGGAGAAGGAAGATGATGATGATGACAGTGAATCAGAGGAAGAAGAAACTACAGGTAAGCTCTGAAGATTGCTAGTTTTGCCTTCATTTAAAAGTGACAACAGGCGATTCATTCTTGATCATCCCTGCTCGCTTCACTTTTTCCTTCTAATTTTGCATGTTTTTGCCGAAACAGCTTCAATCAAACAGATGGCTCTTTGTCAATTATTCAACAGTCTGCAGTTTCTTCCAGGGAGAAATCATACTGTTATCAGTAAGGTGCTCAAAGATTGAGGATAAAAACAATCAAAACACTCATTTTTTAGGAGGAAAGACTTTTAGGTGGTACAGGATGGGTTAGTAGGAGGTTTCTACAAATTTGAGGTACTCCTACAGAGTAAAATGTCTTTAAAATAAAGAAAATACACATACATTTTTAATCTCTGACATTGTATGCTTTCAGGGCACTTCAGTCTAGAAGTTCCAAATGGCTTTGCTTCATTATTCATGTGCACATTAGTGTCATATTTTTCGCTTCTGAATGTGTAGTTGATGCCAGATGAACATAAAAATGCCTAAAGGCAGACGTGGGTGAGGCTGATGTTGTCGTATTTCATATTCCTAGCATAAGCTCCTAGCATGAATTATTTCCATAATTCAGTTAGGAAAATAATCCATGAATAAAAACTGGCAAGGAGCATTTAACACGCAAGGAAACTGAAGTGTCTGGAAGTAGCCTAGCCATGGACTTGGCCGCTTATGCCGACATACATAGGACTGTGATACAGAAATCGGGACAGGGTCATTGTCAAGGCAAAATGGCAACTCTGCTGATCTTGGAGAGCTGGCCTGAACCTATTCCCCTTTTCCAGCTGGGAACTTCCCCTAGAAGAGACATTCATGATGCATGGAAATCTCTCTTGGCTGTCTCTCTCACAGTCTGTGAGGAGAGTTTGATGGGTTTAGGGCCAAGGCCAGATGGTTGTCCCGTGTAACGGGAGATGCATGCAAGCAAGAGGACCTCTTCCCTAGGGCCTTTTCTCTGCATTGCTGCAAGTGGGACTTGGCTACAGCAAGAGATGCTGCATGCAAATGTGTGATCCATCTTTAGGTTGTATATGCATGCATTTATACTGATGAGTTGCTTTATTAGGTACGTAATTACCTGGCAAAGAAGCTGAAGTTGCTAATATTTTAACATGTTTGTGTATGCAGATTTTGTTATGAAATAATGTGCAAATTTTCAATGAATGCATTAGGTTTGTATTTTATCTCCAGTGATCATAGGGCCTTTTTCTGTATATTTTGCTAGACATGCAGACAGACTCTTTTACAATACTTTCTTGTCCTGCCCCACTTAATTGGCATTCTCTATGTGCAATACCTTGCACAATGCAAATTTAAACAAATACTGTGTTACAATACAAAGAGTGAGAATATCTAATTCTACAAATACTCTCCTAAAATATACCCATTATGTTTATAAAAGCACTCACATAGGAATTAAGTTCTATTGCTTAATTAATTTGTTAAGCTTGTGGAATTTACACCACTTAATATTTTCGTTAAGATCTAAATTGTGCATAGGAAAAAAAGGACTGAAGAAAAAAAATGTGGAATGTGATATGTTTTGCTGTCATTCTTAAATATTTCCATTTTTTATGTTTCCATATTAAGTATCAGAGTGTTCTCACAGCATACAAAATCCTTCTTAGTCTCCAAAATGCTTTGAAATATCTAATACAGCATGAACACTTCATGCAAATATGTATGAGAGTTTCTAGCCAGCCCACAAGCAGAAACTGTACTTAACACAGTTCAGCATACTTATTATCCTATATACTGATAGGAAACAGACATATTCTGTTGCCACGTTCTTGCACCTTGGATTATTTGGGGAGAGGATGAGAGGATTTTACAGCAAAATACCACCTGAAAAAGTACACGTTCACCCAGCTTCAGTCACAAAATTAGTGAACTTAATGTGCTGAGAGAAATAGGCTTTTCTAGATTACAATTTCACGTAAATATTTTATATGTTGGGATGGCAGAAATTGCACCCTCTGTGTATGCCTTGTTTGCAAGGCAACATAGATGACACTGACAAATTTAGGCAAGTGTAGTACAGCCATCTAAAACCATCTGATAAGAATGACACTCATAGTGCACATGGATTTTTTTTCCAAACTGTCTGAAAAGCTTTCTAAATAGTGTTTTGTGCTTTCTGAAAATAGACTGAGTCCTTGTCTTCCAAATCTCAAACTGTGGGCTGCTGAGTTTGAGCTCTAGGCTTAAGTTCCATTCCAAAGATACTGGAGGAAAATGGTACCTGAAAATGCCTCTGTTAGAGAGGAATAAAAGCAGAATTGGCACAAGAAGCTGCCAACAACATACTGAAGTGAGGAAGCTTTTTGCTGGGTGAGAGATAAAAAGAAGACTACCGTAACTGATTGGGCCTTAACTCCATTTTAATTAATTTGTTTTAGTTAACCATTGAGCCATGGCTTTAACTTCCTTCAGGACTTATTTTCAAGCTAAAAGAGCAGAAGTATGAAGCTTGCTGTTGCCTGTTGAAGCATTTCTTTTTTACAGAAACCTGTTTTTCTCCTCCTTTTCTCCTTTCTCCTTTGCTTGGCCATCTCTGCAGACTTAAAGAACAAATGGCATCTGGTGATCGACCGCCTCACAGTGCTGTTTTTGAAATTCCTGGAGTATTTTCATAAGATGCAAGTTTTTGTCTGGTGGCTTTTGGAGTTGCACATCATCAAAATTGTTTCCTCTTACATTATCTGGGTCACAGTGAAAGAGGCAAGTAAATACCCACTGACAAAACCTTTCCCATGGTGGAGTCTTGTCAGCCTCAGGGTAGGGAGAGATCTGCTTCTTCATGTCAAACCTTACTGATTTTATGGGATCCAGTGGGACTTGTCAGCATTTGGGGACCTGTTTAAGTTCTCCGTGCAGCATAGCCATTTCTTGAACTGAGAAAGATCAGAGTCACGAAACAGCAAGATCAAAGTCCTTTTTCTCATATCTTTGAGAAAAAAAGTGGTGAAAATGATGAAGGCCAGTTCCATAGACACATGAATCCATGCCATCTCTAGAATGGCTTGTGGTCCCTTGTACTTCACCTGCTCTTGTTTGCAGGGTGGTATGTAGTTCTGTGGGGCTAATAGGATTAACATTATTCTGGAGATGATGTTCATCCTAAACTAACTTTTAAGTTTTCCCTTTTTCACTGACTATTTTGTGTCTATAGAATTGTGATTATTGTTGTCTTTTTTGTGTTTTTTTTTTCCCCAGCATTTTCTTTTCAGTTTCTTTGTGTCCCTTTGTGATTTATTTGAGTGATTATGGAAGAGGTCAGATTTTCTCAGTTCTCTTGCTACTCCATATAATTTCTCTCCATCCTGTTTTTGTGTTTTCAGGTGTCTCTGTTTAACTTTGTGTTTTTAATTGCCTGGGCTCTTGCTTTGCCATATGCTCAGTTTCGCCCATTGGCATCCAGTATCTGCACTGTTTGGACATGTGTGATTATTGTCTGCAAAATGTTGTACCAGCTCACGTCTATTGATCCCAGCACTTTTTCCAGTAACTGTACATTGGTGAGTACAAGTACACATTAAAAGGGTTTGACTGCTGCCTTCTTCAATAAAGAAGAACAAAGGAAGCATATCAAGTATTGAAAACTCCAATATACCTATTGTATTTATTTTTGCTGACTATTCTTGCCACCTCAAGCAGCTTTAAAGAGATGTTTTACAAACCATGGCATTTTCTTTTTAGCCAGGAGAGAATGAAACTGCAGTCAATTTAGAAGAACTGAAAACTTCAGTCCTCTACAGTGGGCCAGTTGATCCTGCAGAGTGGGTTGGACTGAGGAAATCTTACCCGCTGCTTGTATACTTAAGGGTAACTTCTTTAATTATATGTATTGAGATATTTTCTTATTTCTGATGAAATAAGCAATGCCTTTGAAATACATCACCTGCCATACAAAATATTTGATGAAAGCCATGGATAATAGGCTCCAGGCAGCTTTCAGTGGATCAAGGTATTAAATGAGTTAAAGTGCATAGAGAAGTATGGCTGTCTGACTCTTCCTCTGTTAAAAGTACTCTTAAGAATGTCACATTTAAGAGCGGTAATTAATAAAGAGGTAAAGAGCTTTCAGATATCAAAGGACTGAAGAGTCTAATTAGAATAATTGCCTTGAATGATCTGCTCTCTGATATAAGCAGGTTTTTTTAAATGCTTATTCCTTATCCACAATTTAGAAAATGGAATGGGGTAAGCAAATACTTCATTCAGAGACAAATAATTCAAATAAGTTGTCATTCATGTGATGTATTTTTTTCTTTTTGTTTTGCTTAATGCTCATGAACAATCATTCCTGTCTTGATTAAAAAATCCTATTTAAGTAAAAGCTTTTTAGTCCCAAAGGAAATCTTGCATGATGGAGGATGAAGTTGCGTGGTGGTGTCTGTCTTGATGATAGTTCTTTGCAGTTATAAATAGATAATAATTTAGCATTAGAAATTATTCTAGATGTATTTCCATTGACTTAATAGCAAAGAAAATGCCGCCCCTATCTAGAAGAATTAGTCCTATGCTAGATTTGAAGTCTCCAAGATTCTGTTATGCCCCTTCAAAGCAGGCATTCAAAAAGTCTGCACTGTTGAAGTGAAGAAGAGAGATTCTGTAACTCCCTCCCCAGAATAGATACACCTGTCTCAGGAGTTTTTGGGCTGAAATACTTCTAGAGATCTTCAGCTTATTCCTTGAGGAAAATTCTCTGGCCTTGTCTTTTGGTTGCCTTTTAACATTTTGACCTTTTGGTTGCCTTTTAACCAAAAATTGAAATTCTTTATTTTAAATTCTTTGATTTTCTTTTAACCAACTTCTGGAGTTTTACCATGGAGCAAAAGGCAAGTCTCCTTAGAGAAAAAGTTCATCACAGCGGGGTTCAATACTGCATCCTCATCAATCTGGTGTTGAGGTGGATAATGAATATCAGTACATTTCATCAAAATCTCGGAAGTGTTAAGAATCGCACTTTGTTTCAGTGTTAATAGGTATAAGTCCCAGTGCATCTTGGCGTACAGAAACTTTCAGAGGTAACAGAAGTATTTGAATATCAATTGGTTTATGCTTGTCAGAAAGTTGTATAGCAGCTAGTGGTTTTGATTTTAATTGGAATTCTGGTTGTATCTCCCATAGAATAACTTACTGATGCTGGCTATTCTGGCCTTTGAAGTTACAATTTACCGTCATCAAGAGTACTACAGATGTCGGAATAATCTTACTGCACCTGTTACTAAAACCATTTTCCATGATATTACAAGAGCACATCTGGATGATGGACTGGTAAATTGTGTTAAGTATTTCATTAACTACTTCTTCTACAAGTTTGGTTTGGAGGTAAGTCATAATGCATTAATTTTATTTAAAGAAAATCATCTTCTTCATCTATGTTCTGACCTCCTTTGTATCTTCTCAGGCACATGAAGTGTACTTACAAAACTGAAAGAATAGTTTTTTTCACACATTTCAGAAGATGTCTTCAGAAAACATATGTTGAACGCCTAGACTAATACAACCCAAATCTCATCATAATGATGTTCTTTATACATGTGTGCAATCAGACTTAAACATCACCACTTCTTGTTAACAATAAGACAATATGAGATTTAGGAATGAGTCAAAATTAAGATTTATCTGCAAGTTGTTTCCTGCAGGAAAAAGTTTAACCTCATCCTAATCTGCTGGGGAAGGGAGAAGAACAAATGGACAATGAAGTCCGTTGGACAAGTTATTCACTATGAATTATGCACTAAGTTTGAAAACATGCTTCATGGTTCTAGGTGAAGGAACTAATTTAAGTGGATTCATAGAGTAGAAATGCTCTGGGATAAAGAGCTTTAAGATAAATGAAGAACTAAATCTGCCTTACAGCAATTGGCTGTTTATAGCCAATGGAAGTTACATTGTCTGAATCCTTTTTTCTTTTCATGGTTCCACATGAGGATACACTTTAGTTGTTATTCTTAATGTTTTCTTTCCTTGTTCACATCTGTAAGTGCTATCAAAATATATAGCAGTGTAATATGTGCTTTGCTTGGCAACAATTATATATTTCACATACAGGCTACCGCAACAATACTGTCTCCATTTTATATCTTTAGGAATCACATAATGGAAACATGCTTTAGTGCTATATTCAGACAGTCAGCACTGATAGAAAAGCATTTAAAATATGGGCTGTTGGGATGGGATTAAGGAGTTTGCTTAACGGAGCAATACAAACTGTTTTAGTGGGCTGATCTGCAGAAAACAGTTTGCATTCAGCCCCAGCATGCTCCAAGAATTCTGTCATTATGCACAGTTTATCAACACTCGCTGATCAATTGCAGTAGTATATTGACTATAGCTTATTTTTCTTTATCTCTTCTCCAGACCTGTTTTCTTCTGTCAGTTAATGTAATTGGTCAACGAATGGATTTCTATGCTATGATTCATGCCTTTTGGTTAATTGCTGTACTGTATCGACGCAGAAGAAAAGCTATTGCAGAGATCTGGCCAAAGTATTGCTGTTTTCTGGCATGCATCATTACGTTCCAGTACTTCCTTTGTATTGGCATTCCACCTGCTCCTTGTAAAGGTAAGGACACTTTCCTTTTATAGATTTGCTGCTTGCTTTTACAGAAAAGTGCTGGAAAATTGATAAATATTCAGGAGAGAGGGATGAAGTAATTGTTATAAACTACTGATTACATTTTTGCGTGCTTCCCTCATATAGATTATCCATGGAGAAATGGTAATGCCAACTTCAACTCCAACATCATAAAGTGGTTATATTTTCCAGACTTCATCGTGAAACCAAATCCTGTCTTCCTTGTCTGTAAGTATTTTAGCACATAGTTGTGAAGTGTTTATATGTGTTTTGCTTAATACATCTGTACTGTGTAAATTGAAGCCAGCCTTTTATTTACTCTTGAGGGGCAAGCTAACATATTCTGTGGGACACTGAATACTAAGTGAGGTTGAGTACATAATAAAAAATATCAAAGAATTAGTAAGTTCTGCATCTGTTTTTAAATTTGCTATCCCATTTTGATGAAGCAGGATCAGAAAATATGAATTCCTTTCCCATTTCTAATTTCTTTCACAATAAAAAAAAACAGAAAAAGATGAAAGGTCAAAATTTAAATGCAATAATAAATGTCAGACTGATGTCAAATACAGTGAAAATAATACAGCCTTATAGATTCAAAAGTGTGGGAAACTTTCAGGTAACTACATTATAGCATGTCCCTACACCTACATTTTTCATTCAACCTCTTTATTCTCCTAGACGATTTCATGTTGCTGCTGTGTGCATCCTTACAAAGGCAAACATTTGAAGATGAGAATAAAGCTGCTGTACGAATCATGGCTGGAGACAATGTGGAGATCTGCATGAATCTTGAGGCATCATCATTTAGCCAGCACAATCCAGTTCCTGACTTCATCCACTGTCGGTAAAGCTGAATCTTAAACACTTGGAAAAGTTCTTTAGTGTAAAAGTAACTCTCACAGCTTCCAATAGTGCTGATGTTATTTATATATGTTCCTATCTCATAGCATACCTTTTACTGCTATATGACACCAAAGATAGATCATTTCTGGGTAATTAGCTTCTGCCTTAGAAAACAAACGGCAAAAGGAAACAACCTAGAGAGTGTTTCTAACATTGTCTGCTCTAAGTGCTCCCATCTAATGTTCAGACGTTCTAAGTGCTGTCATCCCCAAAGGGATGCTCAGTGAGAAATTTATCTGAAAGTTCATATTCCCTCCACAATGTCTTTGTTGGGTAGCTTCTGTGGTGGACTTCATCACTCCCTTGGCTTCCTCCATAACACACATGTGGGTGAGAAGCTGCTGTAGTCTGAACTTGCCCATCTAGTTATTTAATCCCACAAAAGTGGTCAGTCATGTCTGGGTGAGTAATCGAGATAATATTTTATAAGAATGATCTTTCTGCTATTCCATCTAGACCTAAGAAACTTGAAAGCGTCTTGAAAGGACAACTGACTTGTCTCAACATTATACACAAATTTAAGAAGTTCAATAACATGTAAGGGGGTCAGAGCCTGAGACAGTCTATTCTAGATGGTCTTTGAACACTGAAGCCATTGCTTTGTGATCATATTTAATCAGGGTCTGATTCTGACTTGTTTGTGCCTAATATTAGTTTAAGGTCTCCAAAAAGGTATGTTGCGGTGTTATGAGACATATCAGGAAGATTCATTAGCTACTGTGCTCAGGTAAATATGTGTCTTGAAAACTAATACATGTTACCAACAGAAGTCTGAGTATGAAAATAACATCAAAATGGCCAGCAAAATCTTATTTTCTACTTCAAATTTGGCTGGTAATATTTTATTTTTTTACTAAACAAGTGTTTTCATTAAAATCCCCTCTTAAAATCTTATGCTGTACCTTCTGTTTCTGTTAGAAATGGTGGCAAAGTGTGTCTTGAAATTGCTTTAAAGAGGGTACTGCTCAAACATGTTCAGTTGACTCACTTGTCCAAAGATTTGTAGTCTGTTCGGGTTACAGGGTACAATATTCCAATCTAGACAGCAGGCAGGGTGCCCCTGTCTGCTAATCTAAACAGAATGAAAGAAGTCATAATCTCTCTTCAAAATACTCTGTCAAGTGGGGATGCTTTCCAAGAGACATCTGCCAAATAGGGCTTAGCTGAGAGGAAAAAGTAGGGGAGCTGGCTGAGTTTTTCTTGTTGCTGCTGCTGTCGTATCCATGTTAGCAAAAAACTAATACAGCAGTTGCACAAGGCACTCTGAAATGCTTGCTCACTGGGAAGGATCATCACTGGTAATGTGGCTGCTGGCAGAAAGAAGAGAACTTATTTTCCTACCTTAGTCCAGGAAAAATAACTGTGAAAAAAAAATCACTATGAGGCTATATTTGACAGCTATCTTTCAGGAAAAAAAAAAAAAAAAAAAAAAAAGGCAAGAAAATCACTGCTTTCTAAGTAGTCTTTTTCGGCATCTTTTCAAAGTTCCTTGGAATCTGATAGGTATTTCTGGTCATCTGTAGAAGATATACCCAAATGGCCCAGCATGAAAAGCTTGAAGCACAAAGGATGTCCTTTGAAGATTTTGGATGGGAATCAGACTCAGGTTTATAATGGAAAGCAAAGTCCAAGCTGAACTGGCTTGCTGCCTCTCCACAATCCTTTGGTTTAAGTTCTGTCTTTTGATTCACATGCACGGTATGCATCAGCTTGAAATCATTGGTGGCTTCATATGCATTCAAACACAGTACTTGGCAGGTATGAGAAAACAGACCAAGGTAAAGATGATTAACAGTATACAGCCATTTGGGAGTTTAGAGTTTGTATTTAGGCATTAGCAATATTGTTAGTGGAGGATGCAATAATGAATAATGAATAATGAATGAGAAAGGGAATGAAAAGAACAAGACAGAGAAGGAAATGGAGCAGAGATTTTCTTGCTTGAAAATTCCATCAAAAGGACAGAAAATTCATTAATTACAGAAAGAGAAATGCTTGTTCATGGTGTCTTTTCTTGAGATGTTATAGCAGGTAATATGTAACTGTTTTCCTTGTTTGAAGTGACAGCTTCCTGAAATTCTAGTGAGATCATACTTTCTGAATGTGTAAATAGGTACAAACACACCTGCCTCAAATGTGAATCTCTTGGCAGATCTCGTCTTCAAGCCCTGCTGTGTGCTCTTCAATACTTTCATTGCAAGGCAGATTTTCCCAGGCTTTAAATCACGTCGTTTTTGAGATACTGTACTGCCCGCATAAAGCCTTAAATGTCTAAGCTGCTTCAAAGAAGCACTAGACAGTGGCTGGATAGTCTCTTAAGGTGACTTCCAATCTTTTATTGGGAGTTATAAATCTTTAAGGAGAATGACTCTCAAGCTCTGGAGAATCTACAGAAGGACTATCTCCATAGAAAATTTGGCATCCATTTGAGACAATTTGGAATTGAAAGGCTTTCGTCTATAAATATTTCTTGCACGTTGCATCAAAAGTTGAGGAATAGTCTAAATATTTCTTTACACAGACAGCAACCTGGTTCAAGGCTTAGCCAAGCAGGTGAAATGTAAAATGGCATTTATCCAAGTCAGTCAGAAAGAAACTAACAAATAAATGAAGATGCCTTCATTAGGAATAAATTTTAGTCATTCATTTTATTTTGAGTAAAAGTCTCAAAGTCTTTATTCCTTACTGTTCATGTGTTTTCTGAGAACACACATATCGTATATTCAGTATGATATAAAACAAGTAGCCGCAGTGAACTCAAGCACTCTTCTGGTGTGTCTCCTCCCTTGAATAAGATGCTTCGCAGTCACTGTTCTAGTATGCTAAAAACCTCTTTATTGCAATATAAACAGTGGCAAAAAAAAGAACATGTCTCAAAATTCATTGTTTTCCTGGAGAAATACTTGAGATCAGCAATGACACATGCAGTCTAAGGAAGAGATTTGTCTTGTCTTTCCACCCCCACAGATTTCATGTGCTTGACCCCAAGGGAGAGCATAAGTGAAGAATTTAAAACAAAAATAAAGTTTAAGAATAGAAGTAGGAGCTTTTGTACAGGATTTAAAGTGACTTCACTGAGGATAATCCTTTCTCACAGATGATTTCTAATGCTGAAAAATTCTCATTTCAGTTCCCAAGCAGCTTTCAAATGTTCTCCTAGACTTTGATAGGGAAGCAATTTGGGATCCCCATTACTAGTGAAATATTATTACTACTATTAGAAATAGTACTAACAGTGTATCAGTAAACTGTTCCCTTTAATATCTGCGTCTGTTTATGCAACGATAGTGACCCACATGCAAAGCAAATCAAATGGCAGAAAAGGCAAGGAAATGGAGAGAGAGAACAACAGCTCTGTCAATGTAGAGAAGCACTGAGCTTTGAATGATATCGAGTGATATGAGAGTGATATCATAGTAACCACTCATCAACAGAAAGCATACTTTTTCCCTATAATCCTAAGTGCTGAGTGCAGACAAACGCCTTCCATGGCAGGGACTATTGGCCACAACATCAGGGGCTCTAGATGTCAGCACACAGAGCTGTTGTGGCACTAGAACAGAGACAACATTGAGCCCAGTGGGGACCCAGTTGCACCTAGAGCAGCTTTTTGTATCTGGTTTGATTGTGCTGCAGTTAAAAATTAATAGACAGCACTCCCTCTGAAAATAAAATATTGAAGCAATCATAGTACAATGAATAAAGCTTTAGATGAAGCAGATCATTTGCCATGGGCAACCATCTGAGACTACAGTAGTTAGATGGGTGGAATGAATTTTTTGCTCCTCTTTTGATTAAAGTAGTACAGTAATTTTTTCCAAAGTGTTATCCAGAATGTTTTTGGTTCCTGCTAATGATTCAGTTGACCTATCAGTATGATTTTCTTTTCTTTTTCATCCATCTTTCAGGTTAGGTATGCACAAGTATCAATGGCTATTAGACTAGTACTGACCTATAGTTTCTTGGTAAACTAGTGTCTAATTTTCCCCAGAAGTCTGGCCGTATTCTTTGCTACTCTCCCACCTTTTCTCCTAACTGGCCCTTGCACATGTCACACCTAGCAGTAAGGTGGTTCACTGGCTGAATGGGAAGAAATTTTCCCCTTCCTTCTGTTCTCTCCCCAGGTTAGGGGATGACAGAAGGAAGACTGTGCAAGTTTACTACTTTAAACCTATTCAGAGAGCTAGGATCGAAGAAAGGTCTAGAGCAGACAGCTGAGGGGAGCAGGAGTGTAGCCTTGGAAAGCAGCTGACTCCCAGATTTTGCATTGTATTGTAAAATATACTACATCCAGGGGGTTACCTCTTCTCTCTGTGACTGGGTGTTGATTTAAGGACCACATAGAAGATGAAGTTGGAAGGTTTACATAGCATTAAACTAGGGATTTGTGTGGGCTAAAGTGAAAGCATGAAATTATGGTATATGCTATCAAAGACTAAGTATTTTGCTCTGGCTATGGAGAAATTTTCTGGTAAGCATCTTAACTATGTTTGTGTAGAGTCTTCTTAGCTGCTAAGGTGGTTTGTGTTTCAGTCACCCATAGCTGTGTGATTAACTGCAAAGCAAGGAACCAAAACTACTCACATCCTAACTTCTTCATTTTTTTCTCATGGAATTTGACTAAGCTTTGAAGACTTTCATCAGAGAATATTTTCTTTCAATTGTTGTGATTTGTATTCTGTGTTCTTCAGTTTGCCATTTCTCTTATAATAGTTAAATGGAAAGAAGAGTTTCCACAACTTCCAGGAAGAGTAGAAATGGAAGACAAATACTGTGACTCAGCTGGACCCCAGTATGAAGTCAAGATAATTGCTTATGTATAACTCAGATTTTTTTTGACAGCATTTTCTCATCGGGTTTCCACTCACTTGCCTCCTCTCTTTATTGGAGAGGCAGAATGCTGAGAACTCCTTCAGAGACAGCTCTTCATTCCTGCTCCTTTAGCACTCAACATTCCTATATTATTCTAAATAACTATTGAAAATTAAGGAAAGCTTGGAAGATGATTTCATACTGTAGTAGACAAGTAGTGGAGTTTCTGCATATTATATTTGCAAGAAGTACATTTGCAAGAATATTTTCATGTGTCTGAGACTCCTGTAGTTCTATTCATCATGATCAGTGTAGCAGTGTTCTTGGGCCAGCATAGCCAGCTGCCCAGCATAGCCAGCCAGCACCTATTGTCAATGATAGACCATGTGTGCCCTGAATGATTTGTTGAAACACCATTTTGTAGGATATCTACTTTGAAATGAGGTCCTATATGGGCTTATTTATAACTGTCTATAAGAACCAACATCACCATTTGTTCCTTGACACAGCTGTTTTGCCCTCATTTTTCTTTTTGCTTTTTTTTGCTATATGTGCGATTTTTTTTTTTTTTTTTGAGGGGGTTTAGGGATGTCCATCACTATTATATATCCTGTATATCCTGTACATCCTGTCCATCACTAAAATGTATCTTGTATATTTTGAATATATGTTTAATGTTATAGTATAAGAATAGCTAAATTACTATTTCAGAATATTTCAGAATATTTAAGGTTGGAAGGGACCTCTACAGATCATCTAGTCCAACCTTCCTGCTCAAGCAGGCACACCTACAGCATGTGGCACAGGGCGGCATCCAGGCGGGTTTTGAAGACCTCCAGAGTAGGAGACTCCACAACCTCCCTGGGCAGCCTGTTCCACTGCTCTGTCACCCTCACAGGAAAGAAGTTGCTCCTCACCTGGAGACGGAACTTCTTGTGTTTCAGCTTGTGGCCATTACCCCTCGTCCTATCGCTGGCCACCAGTGAGAACAGCCTGTCCCCTTCCTCCCTGCATTCTCCCTTCCTGAACTTATACATATTAATCATATCCCCTCTGAGCCGTCTCTTCTCCAGAGAAAACAGGCCCAGCTCGCTCAGCCTCTCTTCATACGAGAGATGTTCCATTCCCTTAATCATCCTGGTTGCCCTTCTCTGGACCCTCTCGAGAAGCTCCACGTCCCTCCTATACTGGGATGCCCAGAACTGAACACAGTACTCCAGGTGCGGCCTCACCAGAGCTGAGTAGAGGGGCAGAATCACCTCCCTTGACCTGCTGGCAACGCTCCTCCTGATGCAGGCCAGGATCCCATTGGCCTTCTTGGCCACGAGGGCACACTGCTCACTCATGGTTAACTTAGTGTCAACCAGGACTCCCAGGTCCCTCTCCGTGGAGGTGCTTTCCAGCAGGTCAAGCCCTAATCTGTACTGATGCCTGGGGTTATTCCTCCCCAGGTGCAGGACCCTGCACTTGTCCTTATTGAACCTCATGAGGTTCCTCTCTGCCCAACTCTCCAGCCTGTCCAGGTCCCTCTGGATGACAGCACAGCCCTCCGGAGTGTCGGCCACTCCACCCAGCTTGGTGTCATCCGCAAACTTGCTCAGGGTGCATTCCGTGCCCTCGTCCAGGTCATTGATAAACAAGTTGAACAGCACTGGGCCCAGTACTGACCCCTGGGGGACACCACTGGCCACAGGCCTCCAACTGGACTCGGCCCCATTTATCACCACCCTCTGAGCTCTGCCATCCAGCCAGCCCTCGATCCACCGCACCGTGCACTCATCTAGCCCACTGTCCCGGAGCTTCCATATGAGGATGTTATGGGAGACAGTGTCAAAAGCCTTGCTGAAGTCAAGGTAGACAACATCCACGGCTCTCCCCTCATCCAGCCAGCCTGTCACCCCATCATAGAAGGCTATGAGGTTCGTCAGACATGACTTCCCCTTGGTGAATCCATGCTGACTGCTCCTCAGCAGCTTCTTCTCCTCCATATGCCCGGAGATTCTCTCTAGGATGAACCGCTCCATCACCTTTCCAGGGACAGAGGTGAGGCTGACCGGCCTGTAATTGCCCGGCTCCTCCCTCTTGCCCTTTTTGAAGACTGGAGTGACGTTGGCTTTCTTCCAGTCCTCGGGCACCTCCCCTGCTCTCCAGGACCTCTCAAGGATGATGGAGAGAGGCTGAGCAATAACCTCGGCCAGTTCCCTCAGCACTCTTGGGTGCATCCCATCTGGGCCCATAGATTTTTGAGTGTCCAATTTGCCTAAGTGATCCCTAACCCAATCCTTCTCAACCCGTGGAAGGTCTTCTTCTAGCCCATTTACATCTCTTCCCTTTGTGCCCTGCAGTTCATGGGGGGTCGTCTTAGCAGTAAAGACAGAGGCAAAGAAGGCATTTAGTAACTCTGCCTTCTCGGCATCCTCCGTCACCAAGGCACCTTCCCCATTCAGCAGTGCACTAACATTTTCCCTCGTCTTCCTCTTGCTATTGACATACTTATAGAAACCCTTCCTGTTGTCTCTGACTTGCCTCGCCAACTATCTTCTTTCACATATTCTCTACTATCTTCTATTCTCTACTATCTTCTTTCACATATTCTCTCATTTCTAGAATTTTTAATCTGAGAGTGATATTTTGCTGTTGCATTTAAGGTGTTCTTAAGAATCTTAAGGTGTTCTTTTTTTTCATCAGTTCAGGTCTAATTTCAGCTTTTCCCAAAAGGTGCTGATGCATTTTGTTGACAGCAAAGGACAAGACAAATATTGCAATTGTAAGAATAGTGTCAGAAAGCTGATCTCTTCCTAAGCATCCCACACATCATTAATTAGCGGAACATCAAATACTGTGGTAGGGTGGGGTTTTTTTTCAGAAATAATAACACCATTTCTAGTGCATATTAAGCTACTGAAGATCTGTTCAGTAGGCTAATTGTTAATGTTGTACTGCTATAGCATCTCTGAAATCATGCAAGTTTTAAATTGCACAGGCAGTAGTCCATAAATTTCTTTAATGTTTGTGGGAAATAATCATAAAGATGCTTTCTCGTCACTTTTCATTAAAATCCTCTCTGGTTGGCTTCGGCAAGCATACTAGGGTAACAGAGGCGCATAAGTGTAGGTCTGTAAATATATACTCCTAGAAAGTTTGAAGCCTGAGAACATCAAGCAGCAGGCGCCCTTTTATGTGGCTTCATATAGCACATTTAGTTCGTTTATTCCTTCTGTCATTCAGCTTCAGTATAATCATGCTCCTGTAGTGCTGCCTCCCTGCCTGGTTTCCTGACAAATCTGGTTTCCCAGCCTATGTGAACAGACCCTGAACACAGTGCATCTGGAATCAAAACACTGCACTGAGGGAAACTAAGAATCAGTTGGTTTTGCAGTGTTTAGCTATACCCAGCATTCTCTGTTGCCTTTGGCAGATACGCTTATTTGAAAGCTCACTGAGTCAATATTAAGTCAGGATTTTGAGGAATCTGAAAATACCAAGTTGGTTCTCACTGTTTCCCATTGTGGGCCAGGCAGATTTCAGTTTGTTCTGTCTTGCAGCTTCCTGGCAAATGTTTCAGTAAATTGTAACACATTTACATTCTGTAGAAACCTTCTACCCTTCAAAATGTTTACAGTTGATCTCCATTGGAGGAAGATATTATTAGCAGCTGACTTTAAAAACTAGTCTTTTAACCAGACTGAATTCCCTCGAAGTTATCAATAAACATAGCATTGTTTGCAATGGAGTCCACTCACAGCGGAGTACCGTAGATTGCTTTTGAAGATAGATTTCCTATAGCATTAACAAGACTTCTTAAAAGATGATCTCAGATAGCTTTTAACTTGCATGTGTAATGTTGCCAGCGAGTATCATGCTATCATGAAGTTTGCTGAGAATATTTTTTTTTCCCTTTATATGACACATAGCTTGACTGTAAAGTGCTCAGACCAGGACATAGCGAGCATTGACAAACTAGGACTAAGCATTTGGGCCAGGTAGCCTCGCTGACCTTAGTGCTAATCTTAAGCAGATCCCCAAATGCTGAAGAGGCATCAGAACATGAAACAGGCTGTAGGTTCAAAGAGCAGCCAGCAGCACTGATGGAGAAAGGGAAGCATTGTATTCCAAAACTGGTCACTCTTTCTCCTTTTGCTTCCAGGTCCTACTTAGATATGTATAAGGTGATAATATTTAGTTACCTCTTCTGGGTTGTGCTTACGATAATCTTCATAACGGGAACCACAAGGATCAGTATATTCTGTATGGGCTATTTGGTGGCCTGCTTCTATTTCCTTCTCTTTGGTGGAGACCTGTTGCTGAAGCCCATCAGGAGCATCCTGCGTTACTGGGACTGGCTGATTGCATACAATGTCTTTGTGATTACGATGAAGAACATCCTCTCTGTAAGTCACTGCTGCTTTTCCTCTGCTCTAAGCACTTGTGTGGTTTCATGACAGGAGCGTGCAGCACTCTGAGCAGTCACTAAAAAATCCTTTTCAGGACCACAACCTTCTGCTAGAGCAAGGCAAGCTCCAGATAGATCAGAAACTGCAAGTGCATATCCAGAAAATGCCTATGCATATGTGTTATAGGAAAGTGTGTACCACTGTATTCAGTCCAGCTCCATGAGAGATCACAAGCTATTTTAAAAATGCCAGATTCAGAGGAGGCCTAGCTAAATATCTCCTTAGAAGCCCAAGAAAATCTTAAATTGAATGAGAAATGAGTGTGAACTGGAAACTTTTAGTTATGCCATAACCATGGACATTTAATTATGCGTAAACAGTGCACATTTAATTAAACCTTTTAGTTAAAATTAGATTTTTAAAGCCTAATAGTATATGCAGATTTGTATGATATGTGTTACAGTTAGTGAAATCAACTGAAGAATTGCAAACTGCATCCCAGACTCCTTTAAAGCTTGTATAAGTTTCAGATGAATTAAACCTTATTCTTTAATTATATATTATTAATTAACTTTTAATTATTTCTGTAAAGTATTAAGGGTTTTCTTACATTAATGAACTGCTTAGAGCAGATTCATGTAGTGGCGCTGATAGGTGATTGAGACAAACCAGTAATTTAAAACTTTATGAAAGATAAATTTGTATTTATTCTTGGCAATCACTTTTTACCTTTGAACATTTTTACTGCTGAACTGAAAAGAGCAGGCATTTTTCTTTTTACATTTATATAAGTCACTGTACTGAAATAAAATTGATTTATGGGTGGTTTGAATTTGCAAGTGTTCTAAATACTTACATATGTGCTTCGTTTTCTGCTTGGGAATTCAGTGGGGCTACGCGTGTCTTAGGTTAAGCTTGTCCATGTATATTTGCAAGATTAAGTCAGTGATTTATACAAGTTGCCTAGCTGCCACATTGCATCACATGCCAGATGTATAACTTTCCCTGCAAAATCACCAACACAAAGCTACCTACCTGATATCTTACCAATAATTGAAAGAACAAGTTCTTGCTATTTGAAAGTGAAGTGTCACTGATAAAGACACCTATTCTTTGAATCTGTTTTGTTAATCAAATATAATACAGGCAGTGGGAATCATAATTTTTTATATAATATAAAGAGTTGTAAAATTCTTCTTGTCTTTACTTCTGCTGTCACTTGTTATATGAAATTATTCTTCTGCTCTCCAGATAGGAGCATGTGGCTACATTGAATCATTGATTAAGAATAGTTGCTGGTTGATTCAGGCATTTAGCCTGGCCTGTACAGTTAAAGGCTACCGTATTCGTAAGTATAGCTCATTTTTCTACATGATTTTCTTTAAGTAGAGAATCCCTTCAAAATCTTCTGCCATGTGCATGCTGTTCCCTCTCCTTATATGTTACTTTGAAAATAATATCATACTTTCAAGTTCAGTTAATAAGCATGATTGAATATTGAAAATGTTTTACAGTGAATAAAAGTGAGTATTTTTAGCAGGAATAGTGAATGTCAGCAATTTGTTTCATGATTATACTAGTGTGTAATTTAGTAATGGTAGAGAGGGAGCAGATAACATACGTGGATGAAGGAGAGAGAAGGGAGGAAGAACAGGGAAACAGGGAGAGAGACCCTTCACCTTTCAGTGAGCTCTCAGTCTGGTACCTCTCTGTCCTGCCATCCCCTGTTAATAGAAAACACTTGAGCTGGGGGAGGAGAGGGAAGGATTTTTTTTTTACTGAATTTAAAGTGGAAGTGACTCATCCTAGTGAGTCTGAAGCCAACTTCTGAATTCCTGTTTCTAAAGTCTTTGCATCTAATACTCCCAGAAACGTAGGGAGTAGAGGAAAAGAAAGGAAATGTAAAGATGCAGAATTGCCAGATAAACGGTGTCTGGCGCTCAGTGCTTCTTCTGTTATCCAAAACCTCTGTAGGACCAACAGAGACTTTGCCAGGGGTTTCGGACCTTCCAGAGGACAGGGTGGCAGGCTTGGAAGCTCTTGGAGCTCCCAGACCTCTTAGAGCATTTCCCTTGACTATAAAGCCAGCCTTTAGCCAATGTCTGCCCCTTGGGTCCTTCTGCTATAGAACAGACTAGGAAATCTGTTTTATAGACTAGCTCCACAAAGCCCCAATTTAAATTTCTATTATCCCCAAGCGAAATGTCTTTTAGAGAATAAATAAATAAATAGCCAAAGTCAAAACCTTTTATAGGAGAGCTAGGAGGAATGGGATTTCCTCTTTGCCTCTCTCCTCCTACCCCAAAGGAAGGAGTTTTGTGGTTTCAAATATTGTTTTCTCTTCTGCTTTGGAAAGAACCATTTGAAGATTCCTTTGAAGTGAGATGTGGAAAGGAAAAAAATACATATTAGGTGGTAACAGTCAATTGAAAAATCTTTTTTTTTGTCAAATTTAAAGCTTCCTTCTCATGTTGTTGTTAAATAGAGACAAAAAATCACTTTGAAATGGAAAACTGAAAGATGCCATTCCAAAAAATGCTTAATTAAGTGTTTCAGGCTAACTAAAAAATGCTTTATTCCCAATCTTTGTTTTCTAATGCTTCTTAGGAGAGGGGAAGATTGTTTGCAAAGTGATTCACTTCTAGTGAATTTTCAGTTTTCACAGGAAATCACATTGTTCGAAACTTTCCAAATTGCAGCAAAAGAAAGTATAGTACAATTCAAATGTACATTGGTTGTCTTAAGAAAATAAAATTAAAAGACCTCATTAAAAGCTTTAAAGGCTAAGTTTATTTACTTGATTAAACATTACAGAGGAATATTTAATACAAAAATTCTTATGCTGATATTTTGCTGGCTTTTTTCCAGCAAGCGGCAATCTAGACTGTAAACTGCCTAGTGGTGAAGCAGGAATCATCTGGGACAGTATATGTTTTGCTTTCCTGTTGCTACAAAGAAGAGTTTTCATGAGTTACTACTTTCTTCATGTGGTTGCTGACATAAAAGCTTCACAGATACTGGCGTCAAGGTAACATTTGGTTGTAAAAAAACATAAATGTCTCAAATCTCTTATTACTGCTTGTTTGTTTATGATTGTACCAGAAAAGTCTTGACCTTTAATATTAAACAATCCATGCTAAATTAATAATCACAAGCCCAAATCTGACATGGCGCACATGAGAAAACAAATTAACTGAATATTTGATATAAAATCAAACCATCTTTCCTACCAAAACAGGTAGGAAATGAGACCATCTGCTGGTCTCATTACCTTTATTAAAAGCTGGGAAAGTTTTTATCTGTTGCGGCATCCTCTCGACATCAATGTATATGTCAGTGAAAGATAAATTTTCTAAGACTTGAAAAAAAAGCTCTCTACTAACAGAGTCGGTCTGAGACAATGGGGCATTTCTAACTGCAACTCTAGAAATGTCACACAAGTAGAAATGTGAAAAAGTTATGACATCTGGTGTAGATACCTTGAGTGCTGGATCACTGAATTCTGCATATGGCAGGGAAGTATCACTGTTTCTGTCTATTACTTATGTTTTTCTACAAACATCCACCCAGAGTTATCACTAGCACAACCATTCTTCTGATTTTTACTGAGAAAACAGATGGGGAATGAAACTCTGTTTTTAATTTCTGGAAGACTTCTGAAGCACTTACTTTATCAGATTAAATATATCAGGGTATTTTTTTCCCCTGAGAAATACATGCACTAAGCACATTGGTTACAGTATCTGCATTTGAGGGCAAAACTTGACTTGCCTCTCATGAAAAAAAGTATTCTTTATCTTCCCTCTCCTTTCCTTGACAATGATTTCTTTGAATAGGAGTTACAACTCACTGTCCATACTGAATAAAATTCCCTCTTGTAATAGAAGTAACAAAAGATCTGTGCTTCAGTATCCTATTTTATTTCTGTTTCCATACTTATGCCCGAAATTGCTGGAAAATGCAGCCATTTTCTTATCTCTTCAGACTCAGTTATTATGATATGTTCATAGTGAAAACAACCTGAATGTATAGAAATCATTGATATCAAAGTGGAAAGCTTCTGTCCAGAAAGAAAGAGCAGACAAATGTAACTGGCACTGGACTAGATTTTACAAAACATGTTTGGTTCCTACTTTAAGCTTTATATCTTTCAGTGAGCTACTGAACCTGCCCAGGCTCCAATTCTTCAACAGGAAAATGGAGACATACTGGCCTATGAGCTCTGGAAAGAAAAACATACTAAGGAGTAGTATCAAGATATTACAGGAAAGAGGATCAAATAAATATAGTGATAAAACTGAAATTGCTGCTTGGTTTGCTAAAACTCAAGCTTTATAGTCCAAGTTGCTTGGACTATGGAGAAGGTTGGGTTTGAACAGCATGATCTAAATTTGTCTTTAGTTAATATTGTGAAATACAAAATCCTTAAACAAATAAGAATAAATCGTGTTTTTAACAATAGTGATGGATCTTTGGAGTCAGTTTCCAAGAGTTCAGTTCATAGGGATTTCGTAGTCATAAAGATGCTCAGGAGAACAGGTCATTCTTCATCGTACCTAACCGCCATACTTTGGGATAGAAATAATAGCTAGTCTTGATCATATTCATTTGTAAAAGTGTGATTCTGGTTATCTGGGATATTATATAGAAAAATCATTAATTTCACAGAAAAAGATATTTGGAAAGTTAATGAAAAGTAGTCGTGAGAAACCTGTAGATGTGCTTATTAAAATTCTGGGAAACCTTTGAAGTGTTAAGGTTTCAAATCTATTATATTCCTTGAGTGAACATGGCTAGTAAGTGAATAATGAAGAAATGATCCAGACCTGATCTGAACATACAAATCACGGAGTCAAATTCATTTGAGTGAAACGGAGTTTGAAATTCTTTTGGCAAACCAGAAATTTTCTCAATGATTTGTGTCATCAGATGGGAAGGTGCTGTAGTGTTCAGATGGTGGAAGCAAAGCTGAAGCTAAGCTCATCATGTTTTGGGTAGAGTTCAACCTTGCTCACAACTGCCATGAGGCTGGGCTAGCGGGTGGAGGGGGTGAGATGTTTATGATGCTTCTGAAATGTCTTGTAAGAATAAAATCTTGGTTGTTTGCAAGATGCCCTGACTCAGCCTTGAGCCCATCAGTGTTCTCAGTTCCTCAGCTCTGGCAACTGAGATGACTAGAGAAACTAGAAGGCAGAGTAGACATCACAGCATTTGGTCCAAAAGCTCAAAATAAAATGATTCCTGTGCAGAAATTATTGTTATAAGATTCTTTTATTATTTCTTTCATTTCAACATTATTTCTTTGTGTTTGATTCAAATGAAGCAGAGAGCAGTTCTCTGTGATAGCTGGCGTAAAAGGAACTTAGAAATATGTAATATTTCCTTCCTCTGTTCCTCCTTTATGCTCCCATTGTTCCTGTAGGGGTGCTGAGCTTTTCCAGGCTACTATTGTCAAGGCTGTGAAGGCAAGAATCGAGGAGGAAAAAAAATCAATGGATCAACTGAAGAGACAGTATGTAATTTCTGTATGTATGTAGGTATGTATGTATGTTTGTATCTAAAGACCCCAATCTAATATGATTTTTTTTTTTGCTAGAATGGATCGTATCAAAGCCAGGCAGCAAAAATACAGAAAGGGTAAAGAAAGAATGCTGAGCATGAACCAGGAGTCAGCAGAGGGGCAAGACATTCAGAAGGTTTCTGAAGAAGATGACGAAGGTACTGTTAGCTGATGTCATGTCCTAAATGTCCTGGAATTTGCAACTCACCTCTAACGACCTAGTTAGTCTAATAGCAAGTGAGAAGCTGTTCCTCAGAACTGGCATCAAATGGCAAAGTTATTAGCTGAATATCAGTTTAGAGGTCGAGTCGGTCAAAATGTGGGGGTTTATACTGCAAGAAGTTTTCAGAAAAGTGGTTTTGCTTTGAAGTTTCTTTTGGATGACATTGGGTTGTTGGTGAAGGTCAATAGCAGTAGAGGTTTGTTTTGAATAGTATTTTCTTCATAAGCCACAGTATTACAAATAGGTAACTTTTACATTTTCCAGCAATACTTTTGAATGTGGTGAGGTTTTTTCTTTGAAATCTTCTTTTGAAATATTTGTATGTTTTTTTAATATTATTTAAAACATGGAAATGGATAAGATAATACCTATCTTGTCCCACATTTCCAGTACTGGCTAAGTAGAGAACAATACTGACAGAGTTTAAATTTCTGGAGACTAAAATACAGGGGGATTTTCAGGGATAATAGATAGGATGGGGGGGAATACATTTCTGTATCTGTGATGTGAGGACTTGATATGGTGACCAGTATGTTCCTGTCCAGTATGATATTTCTTATCTTTCAGAGAAAAAACAAGTAATTTAATTTGGAGTATCTACATTAAAATGTTGAATACAATCTAAATAGAATTCCATAAATTAGTTTTGTTTCTTTTTCATTATTCTCATGAAAAAAAAATCCACAAAAAATGTTTAACTTGTAATGCATAGATGGATAACAGACATTGTTTCTTGTAACACTCAGAATTTATCAGGTTTGAAAATATTTTTTTTCTTGAAATTACAGTCGATCATGACTGTGCATTTTAAAAGACAAAACTGAACTTTTTCTTTGTTTTAGACTAGAATCCTCTCTAAACTGCTGGATTAGAGCATTTGTGCTTAATGGTCATACTTCTGAATTATTTTTATATGGAGTGTAATCTAACATCTGATGTGTTTTTTTGAAAGAAATGAAAAATGATTAAGCAGTGTAAGAAATATGTTTCTCATTTTGTAAAATTAATATTTGGACATATTTTATTTTAGGAGAAGCAGACAAAGAGAAAGCCAAGGGCAAAAAAAAGCTGTGGTGGCGGCCTTGGGTTGATCATGCTTCCAGTAGGTTTTCTCAATCATCTTACAAATATGTGGATTTAACCCTTATATCCTTGACCAGAATGAAGGCATTCCCATGACCTATTTGTTTTGTGCCTGATTTTATGATTGTGACTTGATAGAAGGCTTCTTCGTTTCAGCAAGTGATTTCAGTTTTCAAATCTTCAAATTTTTTTAACCATATTTTCAATTTGTGTGTGTTGGGAGCATAGCTAATAGTACTTTGGACAAACTTAAAAAGATAACAAATCAGATTTTTTTTAAAAAGAGAACCAAAAAGAATCTACCTTGGCCTCAAAAGTTTCAGCTCCCCTATACTGCTAAGTACAATAAATGTATTTAAAAATATGAAGGAAAAGGTTTGCCAATGCATTCTAACATTAGTCATAATTTCTTTTTCATGTTTACACATCGTACATCTTTTTTTACAGTTCATCAGTCATTCTACAGTCAGCTGTGGAAATCCAAGTACCACAGTAAGAAGCAGGACTATTCCCAGGACTAGGCTATGCAGTGCTCAGCTAAATATCTCTAATCACATTTTTACATGCTCTTGCAATTAGTTATTTTGCTACTTCTACTTTTTTTGTTCATTTATATGAGAGCAAACATGTGGTCAGCCTTATGCAAAATAAGTTATTAGTGTGAATTATTTATCTCATTATTTCATTATGATATTTTAATTAATTTGCAGCCCAGTTTGGGTGTAGAATATAGTTCATCCCTACTTTATGGATAGGGTAAAACCAAAAACTGAGCAAAATCCTAATCTCAAAGCTGATGTCTGTGTATTGCATATTTGGTCATGGAAATAAACTATTTAAGAGATACAGAAAATTATATAAATACTCAAGTGTATGCTACTGATAAGAGCAGAATAAAAGTGTATATGTTTTGCCTGGTCCTAGTAACAAGAGTTACTCTCAGTGGTACTTATGTACATCTACCTACTCATTATTTATCTATGAGTATCTATTTGCAAATGACATATTTTCCAACAGTATTAAACAGAATCTCATATGCTTTTTCTATCAAGTCACAAGTAAACTGTGCCTCTATTTTTCTTTTTCTAAATGACACATTGCCACTTTTGAGAGACCTATCCTTTTTCATAAGCCTTATGAAAACAAGCTTCTTGACATGTAGTTTCATTAAGAAAACAATGACAAAATAGATCAAAACTATAATTTGTGAGCTTTTACTGTAGAATTTCAAACCACAGTGACTTTGAAGGAATGGGATATGGTCTCTTGTTTATTCACCACTGGTTGTATAGTAAGAAGAACTGTTCAAAGAGAGACATTGACTTTGGCTCTAATTCATTTCACCCTCATTATGTAATGCTCTTAGGAGGCAACGCACATTTCGATATTTAAGCAGTGAGCATTCTTGGCATTATTTGCTGAAATAATGCAAAACCTTGTGGGAAACATCATAGACTGATCTGCAAGCAGTGACTGGCTGCCATGTGGCTTACTTCCACATTCACTGAAACATAGCAGTTTCAGTAGGTGTTCACAGGCTCATAAACTGGAAATGGAGTGATATTCCCCATCAAGGTCTATGCTTTTGAAATACTCTGCTGTAACTCCATAGCATTCTGCCTTACTTGGCTGTTTCTTGTTTTGTAAAGGAGTTTGAGACTGTGGTTGTAAATTTGGTCTCAAAGAGCCAGGTTGCTGAAGCTCTGAATTTTATGCCAGTTCTGATATTTTTTTAATTTAGATTATTCCTGTCATGTTTTGCTTTTACCACTAGTTTTAAGAAATTATACAGCCAGATACTTCATTTATTATAAGAAGTATATTATAAGAAGTAAAACATAGTCATAATTTTGGGGACTGAGTAGGACTGATAGGAAACATGCATGAGGGTTTCCTCCTTGAGTCTCCTTGCAGGGAGGTACAAGCCCTCCTGGGCTTGTGGATAAGATATGAAACCCCACAAAGATCAGCAGGAGTTAGGACCTCCTGAGCAGAGGTCTTCAGCTTCTCCTGGAGCACAAGAGTTGTGTCCTGTGGAGTTATAAAGTCCGAACTCACAGCAGTTCTGAGGAGCTCTTTCCCTCTGGACATGAGTTGATGATGATATTAAATATATTTTGCAGGACTCCCCTCCTGCTTTCTCCCTCCTGTATCGCAAGGAAAGCCTGAAAGTCCCTTTTCTCAGCAGAAGGAAGTTCCTTTTTGTAGTGAGAAAGGAGACCCCCAAGGCCAATCTGGCCATGAATTATTTTCCTAGTAGAATTTGGACTCAGTAATAATCCTGTGGGTTACTAACATGCTTCTTATTCCATATTGATGCATACAACAGTGCATTATTGCTGTTCAATCATACCTCTCTCTTTCATTGAAATGCTGTTGTAAAAGCAATGTAATTGCTACATTAGAATTTTCCCTTGGATATACTTTAACCTGAAAAAAATTGAAGGGAGATTGTTTTCTATGAGTTTTCTTCTGACTCAGAGGCTCCAAGTCTGACACAAGACTGCTCTGGGAGTTTATAGAAATGCACTACAATATTTGATTCCCCTAGATGTCAGACATCATCCTGCTGGTCTTTTGTGTAGACAGTTTCCATAGATTACAATGACACATTTTTTTTCTGAAAGACAGTTGTAGACTATTGGCTCTTAAAATACAAATACCTCATTAATGTGTTTTAAAGAAAATCTTAGAAAGATGCATACCAAATAATTAACTTGTTTGATCAGAAAACCATTTTTTTAGTATTATTTTTAATACCTCTGGCAATTAGAAGTATTGAAGTGGACTGTGCAGCAGTCTCTCTGTAGGGATTTCATTGATGTTGAAAGTTATATTTCTGCGCCCATGATATTCTCTGTGAGGGAATTTTAGACACTGAAGTTATGATCTAATGGAGTTCTGGCAAATTTCACAGTGTGCTTGCCCTGAGATTTCTATTCTAGCTATTTGTGACCACCTAGGTACAAGGGGTCTGTATATAATTCAAGGTATGATTGAATAGAATGAAAGCTACTGTTAATTTACTAGAAACCTATAATGAGGGTTAAATGTATTTTTTATATCAATATGTATTGCTCCCTATATCAAGATTGTGTGACATTTCATCTAAGTAACCATTCCCTTATATTTCAGCTTTAGTGTGAAAAATTGTTTACCAGTCTTTATTGCTGAATGTTACGCTGTGATTTTCATTTTCCTCTTGCTGATTATATTATTTTTCATTTCTTTTGTTTCCCTTGTCCATTCGTATAGGCCTGTTACCGTTTGAGAAATAAAAACGTTGGTTCTGTTCAAGGATATAAGGCCTAGCTTATTCACTGTGCATCTTTCTTGTATCAAGGCTTCAGATTCTTTCTGAATCCATGGGCAAAAAATTGAAACTCATTTATAATCATGTCAGTACCAAACAATTTGTTTTAAACAAACCAAGGTTTTCCAGTACCTCATCGAAGCTTAAAAGTTTGAAGAAAGCAATAAATAATACTATCCCATCGTGTAGTTTAAAGGATACTTTAGCATCTAAAGAGCAGTTCTGTATTTTTTGTCCAGTGGTACTGTTTATGAGAATTCATTTAACTACCTGCTGGGCTTTATTTTTCACTTGCTCAAATAACCATCAGTTCTCAATTCATTTAGAACTAACTTTTTTTCTAAAATGTTTAACTTAGTAACTTGATATACTTCAAGCTTTTTCTTTACATTTTGCCATTCCATTTTCTTCTCATGGTGATGTTTTCCTAAGTATATTCTTGTATAATTCTCATTCATGCCCAGAGTATAACACAGACTAACTTCAAATAAATTGCCTGATACCTATTCATTTATCTTCCTTCTCTGTTTTCTAATTATGAATTCTTAAATGTCTGTCTGACTATTCATAGGACTTGGGCAGTTCAAAATAGAACTTTTAAGAAAAATAAGAAAATATTTTGTTTCACTTAGTGGTCAGAAGTGGAGATTATTATTTGTTTGAGACGGATAGTGAAGAGGAAGAGGAGGAGGAAAAAAAAGAAGAGGAAGAGCCTCGTAAAAAATCTGCATTCCAGGTACTTTATAGTAATTTGCTGGGTAGCTGATTCATTTTACTTGAAACAAAATTTAGGCTTCTCACATTATCTCACTGATACAAATGTTAAAACAACCAGTACATCTTATGTAGCTGAAAGATGTACATGAATAGGATGTACAGGATGTTTTCTTTCAAATTTAAAATGCAAGTTTGCCTGGTTTAGGCATAAACAAATTCCTGCATTGCAAGAACTATACTAAAAGCATATGTTCATTCATTTGTGCCTGAAGAGTACAAAAATACAAAGATAAAGCACAGAATTTAAGCTTCATTTTCCAGTGAGCTTTATTTTGAAAAAAAAAATAAACTAAACTGAAATAAAAAGATGAGTGAGGAAATTGTCTTGTCTTTTACATTGCTATAGATTGTTTGGACAATTTTCTAGTTGTGAATATGTGCTATGAGTCTTTGAAGAAAGAATACATACTCGTATCAATGAGTTATAAAGACCCTAGTATTAATATTACACAAAGAGATCCCATTCTGCATTTTTAAATAATGAACCTCGCTGAAATGAGAGGATATATGTTATGTTAAAAGGTGCATGAAGTTAGTGCTTTCATAATTAGTTCATTCGTTCACTTAGTTAATTCCTAGTAAATATAATACATTTCATACTCACATACGTAGGTTCGCTTTAATTTTTATAAGGTTAAAGTTTTAGTTGTTGAAAGATTTTCAAAATACCACAGAACTTTTGAGGTCCTCTGAAGCCTCAAGAAAGCTCATTCCAGTGGCATATTCCCATCCAGATGTAAGCTCATGTCTCTGCAGAACTGATGCATTACTAAAGCAGTAGCTCAAGGACGAGTGATTGTCAGCCTTCATGTTGTTCTGTTCCTCGTGCCCATAGTGTTCAAACAAAGCTTCCCACATCACAGAATAACAAGAATAAATATTTCATTTTATTTAATTGATGAATACAATATGCTGTCAGTTTATATGCTTAAATTACATTTGCAGATTTTCAGTACTTTATAAAACTGACTGAATGATAGAGAAATGGAAGGATTCTTTTCTTACCTTAAAAAAAGAGAAAAACAAATCCAAATGGAATGTAATGTTAAAAGAAAAAAAAAATTCTAACATTTACACTAATTTGTATATATTTTGCATTTAACTCATTTTGCGTAATAATAGAAACTTATGAATTTCTAGATCTTCTTTCTGCTTTTTATTCAGGTGTAGAGGAAAGATAATATTCCTCTTCATGCCAATTTTTGGATTTTTTGAAGAATTGATGCCAATATTTTGTTAAGATTTATTGGTGTCAAGCACAGAGATTTTTAAAAGTTCTGAACAAGAACTTTTTTTAATAATTAAAAAAAAAAAAAAAGTTAAGATAGCTTCTGACCTTCAATTATTAAAAAAAGAAAATTTCAGGACAGGAAACCTGTCCAGAAATCATTTATCCGAGGGTGAAAGATCTGAGCTCTGGCCAGAGGTTTTGTGTTGGTGGCCAGTTCTGCATGTGCAAAATGAAGTTGTTGGATGACTTTATGTGGGAAAGGAGCTGATAAGAGCAGAAATTTACTTTTATTTATAAAGAGTTCATTCATCGTGTGGTCATTATACTTTATATACCTTCCATCACTGTGCACTCAGACTTAATAAAAATACTGGGAAAGTGAAGCCATTTGTTGTAAAGCCTGTTAAGGAATTTTTTCTAATTGCTGATTTTTCTTTCAGTGTAAGTTATCTGTATTAGTCACCTCAGGAGATCACTGTAATGTCCTTATTTGAATTACTAGCCTAAGGGTTTACATTTATTGAGCTGGAGATAATGTATTCCCTAATGATTAGATTGTATTTATTAGATAATGGAGGCAGTTAAGAATCATCTCTTTGAGAAATGTTACCACAGACATCATGCATGATCCTTTTTCATATTGCAGTCAATTAATGTAAATTCTTTCATGCAGCAGATACTTTTTTATTAATATTTTCATGCTTTCTACTAATCTCTCTTGCTTTGTCCTTCTTTATAGAGAGCTATTGGGAAATTTGCTTCAGCCATTTTAGCCTTGCCAAAGTCTATCATTAAACTGCCCAAAACTATTCTTCAGTATTTAATCAGAGCAGCAAAGGTATTTGCCATTTTGCAAGTGCTCAGTATGTGACCCATCCCATAGATCCTGATGTAATGCATACCTCTGTCCTTGTCTGCATTTTCCTCTTACAAGAATGACATAAAAAATAATGACAAATGAAGCTTCCTTCCTAGTAAATATAATGCATTTCATATTTTTGGAGTGGCAAAGACACACAAAAAAAGTCATCCATCTTCTCTTAAGAACAGCCTTAGAGTGAAAATGCAGACCCAAATTTTCTTCTGATATTTCTGTACAAGATGACCACTTCAAGTTGCATGTATCTTATGGGCACCGTGGTAATTACTCTCAGAAAGCTGGTAAGATATTTGAATAACATAATAAAACACCATTTTCCTTCCAGCATGCCTTTTTTTCTAGCCCTCCACATCTTCAGCCTTCATGGTTGTTAGAAATATTTGTACATCTTCAACATTTTATTTTGTCTTACTCAGAAACATTTAGATGGGTATCTTTGAGCTGAGTTTATGAATTTACACTCCATGTATGTGACATAATATTCATCCGTATTATATCACGTACAATACCATGTAACATGCTATTTATCAATATTATAGACTGCATGCACCAACTCCAAAACCAAACAGATACTGAATGTTAAAATTTGTCCAATGTTAAAAATCTAAAGTAATACATACATAAGCAACCAGGCATTATTTAAATTTTCCCCTAACTTAATGTAAGTAGAGTTATACTAAATTTAATAATCAAATGCCCTTTTCTCAGTCTAAACTTCTAGCCTCTTCCACATCTACCTTTTATCTCTAATGTCTTTATTCACACTGTGACTGTGGCTAGCACACAGCTGCTCAGTGGCAGGTGCTGACTTTTGGCAAGAAACATGGTATTAGTTCAGTTAACTATTACTGTTCCCTGAGATCACCTGAATCAGCAAATATCTATGAAAAGGCAAAGAGAAACCAGTGCTTCTAATCCGACACATTTTTTGTCAGGTGGTGCTTGTTTAGACAACAAATACCTTGTCCTTCAGAGATCTGAAAGATCTTATCAATGGTGGCAAAATAATTCCTCTCCAGTATCGCTTGCTGTCACAAATAAGAACTGTTTTTCCCTTATTAAATTCCATAGAAGTCAGTTTGACAGTTTAAAAAAATATATACTTTTACTGTTCCAAAGCAATTTATGTATGCAAATTTAAAAAATAAAAATAGGACAAATAAAAATCTACTGTTTTGTCCTGTAAGGGACAATGCCAGCTTTGCTGAGATACAGATGTGATACTGCTATTGTGTGCATGTCTGTCTTGTGAATTAAGAGCTATTTTATTAGCGTGCTTTATTTTTTTACCATTGTGCATGAATTTATGTATTCTCCTCCCCAGTTTCTCTTAACAGCATGTTGGTTAGAAATAGAAAACAATGCAATGTCAATTATAAAATATTTAATTTCTGAATGAAGAGCATAAAAGGAACAAAAGCATATATTTTGTTTCAAATTGTCTTGAAGAAAAATCAGTTATTTCAGTTTCTGTTACTCACAATTTATGTTGTATAAGGAAAAAAAAAGATACAGAAGTATTATTGCTTTTCTCTGCAACCTTTCCTCACAGCTTGAGCAAAGCTATTCAAGCAGTAGTTCTGTGTTAGTAATACTTTTCACTGTTCTGTCATTTATAAATATTTTAAACCAGTTCCTTGCTTAAGGTAGTCATACAGTTCAACACACTGATCTGAGCGAGTGCTATGAGCAGGATTTAGCCCAATTAAATTTCCTTCATATAAGTAAGTATTACTGTCTTTATTTCACAAATGGAAAAGAGTAGCAAACAGTTAATGAAAGACTTATCTGAATTAACAGAGGAAACTTGTCAAAATTAGGATGAAATTTGAGGAGTTCTTGGCTGCCAGGTATGGGGCTGTGCATAGACTAACAAATCTGTAAATGTGCCACTGAGATCTGCAAGGAGGAGAAAAAAATCACCCAAGCATAAGAAGTCTGCAAAAACAAATACCTGCACTGGGATATTACCGCATCTTATGAGGTTTTAGTTAGTTGATTTCTCTTTCTCTTAAAGTTTCTATTACTCTGCAACTGGCCTATAAAATGATAAAGTAGAAATATAAATTAAATATAGAGATTCAGGTGAAGTAGCATATATGTACAGCAGGGTATTGATTCCCAAAGTTCAGAGCACGATTTTTTGTGAGTTCTAGTGAAACTTGCTTCACCCACAACTGTTTTCACATTTGCTTTTATGCTAGCAAAAATAGCATATGAAAACTCAGATCTACAGAGGAGGTGTTTGATTTGGAAATAAAATATTTACTTTCCCCTGCAGATCTGAATGTGTTTACTCAAGCTATATAGTCCTGTTTGTGGTTTATTTTATGACTTACTCTCAAAACATGAAAAACCTTGAAATAAATGAATTTGTTCCTTCCAGTTTGTTTATCAGGCCTGGATTACGGATCCTAAAACTGCACTGCGACAGAGGCGTAAAGAGAAGAAAAGGTTTGGTAAAGAGGAGAAGAGAAAGCGAAAAGGATCTGGGGATGGTATGTGCACTCAGACATTTATAAAAGTGTACACACACATTCAGCTGGTTGCCTGTTTTTCCTGCTAGCCAAAGCTGAGCATCAGAGAGAAAATACTCTCAACTTTACTCAGCAGCTGGAAAAGAAGAATTTCTGCTGAAATGACCCTTTTCCCATCTTTAGCAGTTACTTAGTGCAGAAATGAGTTTACGTTTGGTTCTTGCTCCCTTCACCAGCCTGTGACAAAGCCAGTCATAGCTGTGTGCTTTCATGCTACCCAACACAGGAGAAATGAAAGAGGGAAAAGAGATCTATGGTTCCATGGAGTAGCCAGATTTATGCCTGGAGCTTTTGGCAAATCATGTTTGACATGTTCAACATGTTCTTGAAAACATCAGCTATAGGAAAACATTCACCAAAGAGCGGCAATTGCAAGAGAAAGCCATAACCCTGCACAGCCAGTGGAATGGTGCTCGATGGCATTTCCCCAGAATAAGTGTAACCTCAGGTGTTTGGTTTGAGAGCAAGGACCAAGGCCTTTCACTTCCTCACCTCATAAAAAAGAATGTCTTACTCTTCGGGTCTTCTGGAGTTGCTGAAATTCTCTCATTTTGGTGATGAATTCATGCATATTCCCAGAGAAAGTTTTGAATTTGACAGACATATTTTCTGTTGAAAAATGGTTTCACTGGGAAGTTCCTGAGGAGAAATATTTCAAGTGAAGCTGTAATAAAAAATCAGTGAAATATTCACATAATATTTCTTTTTGCCACATTTCATGTATTGTTCCCCAAAACAGTTTGAGTTGGCACATGGAGGAGAGTATCAAAGAATCATGGAAAGGTTGTTTGTAAGGGACCTCAGTAGGTCATCTGGTCCAACCCCTCTTCTTAAACAGAGTCTACCTGGAGCACACTGCCCTGGATTATGTGCAGACAGGTTTTGAATTTCTCCAGAGAAGGAGACTCCACAACCTCCCTCAGCAGCTTGCACCAGTGCTGACAGTTTCCAGTTAAGAATTTTTTCTTCATATTTGTACAGAACTTCCTGTGTTTCCATTTGTGCCCATTGCTTCTCATCTGATCACTGAGCACCTCTGAAATGAGTCTGGCCCCATCATCTCGACAGTCTCTCTTCAGATATCCACCTCACTGCTCATCTATCCTCCATATCAAGAAATATTTTTCAGCTTGCATGCTGTGCTCCTCAGTGAGGTACCCAAATATTCAGGGGCAGCTAAATTCGGCTAAATTTTTTAACTGATACTGTAAAATCATTCATACCTCTGAGAAAATAGGTTATAAGCTCTTCGTTTTTTGTTCCTTTTTAAAGAAAGAAAAAAAAATAGCAACTCAGAAACTTGGTTGTCATTTGGTTGTCCTTCAGTTTTGCCTTTGATTCCACCTTACTTCTGTCAAAAGCCTAATTAAAGGCATATGGTCATTGCTGTGTTTCATCCTTGGATTCCTACTCAATACACTTGGGTTATATGAACAATAGATAGGAGAAAATCGGAGCCTTGAACAGGCTACCTTTTGCAGAGGCTGAAGAAGTCAGCTCTAGTGTGCATTAGTGGAAAGATAGTAAAAGTCTGAGGGTACAGTAGAACTCTGAGAAATTTCCTCAGCTTACACTAGCAGAAGATCTTGCTCAGCAAGGTATCTAATAAGAAAATGCCACTGTAAATCACGAGAGAGGAATGATCGTTCATGGACATTGTCTACCTTGGTTGATAGGGTTGCCCCATGACTTAAGTCCTTTAAAATGGAAACCTGCTTTCCAGTATGGCAGTAGGTGAGGAACCAAACACTTTACTTTTTAATAACTATGGTGTTTTTGAGCTAGATTGGATTGATGCCTGCATTTGTGTGAATGTAACTTGTACTGCTTCACTCATTGTTTGCAATAGCTGCTGCCGATGCAGACTGTGAAGACAGTGAAGAGGAACCTGTCAAGAAGAAATCTGATGGACCAGGTATACAGGCAGAACGAAAGTTACCCTGCTGTTATGGTGCACTTGAGATTGGTGAAGTAAACAGGACTATTGCAAACATCTGCAGACTCAAATGCAATCACCTGATATAAATTTTATTAATCTAATAACATATACCTAAGCTTAGCTTCCAGTCCAGACACCTGGTAGTCCGGTGACATTCTAGACATTCCTGCTAGTGTTTCTCCATTGATTTTGAAGGTGTGGAATTTTAAAATTAGCACAGAGACTTTGCAATTTTTCAGTGCCTTGTGGTAAGCTTAAGATGATACTTTTGTCCAGTACTGGCCACTTCAACAAAGTGGCAAGTAGCTCCTCTAAAAATGACTTTTTATAAAACCTACCCATTCTTATTCATAATCAGACTGAAGGATGTTCTAAACATAAGAAATTTCAGCAGATTGAACGGTTATGACCTGTTTTCTAGCAAAACCAGCCGTTCTAAATAGAGGTGCAATGGATCCTCACTTCCACAGTACACTTGGACCTTTCTTTCTTGCCAGAGCAAAATGAGAAGACAGTCTTCTTAAATTAATCTTGGTCAGGCCATGCCTTGAGTGAGACCTCATCTACAAAAGCTGATTTCCTACTCCATTTAAAATCAGATCCCACAACATGACTTCTAGTTAGAACTGAGTGAGTCACAAGGCAAAGAGATTACAAGAAGGTGAGAGATGTCATTACGTTCTCACAAGACCACCATTCTCAAAGAAATCAGTTGCATTATTACTGGTCCTGTTGGTTGAGTTTTGTGAACTTTTTTATACATTACTTTCATGTGAGGTAGACACCTCCGTTCAAACACTAAAATGAATCAATCAGACATGTCGTTAGGGAAATAGGATCAGTGCTGTACAGGATCGGTGCTGTAAAGAAAGGAAAGGCAGATTATAATTAATTTAGGTTGCAACTAGTCACTTTAATATGCTTGTTGTTTTAGTTGAAATGCCCACAGCTGGGTAAAATTCAATTAAAAAGATGGTTAGAAAATTTAGACAGTAATTGTTATGAAGCATTAGTATCATTAGTAACCTTGGATCAAATCCTGTCTCACACTCTCAGGTAGAGAGGCAGCTTTTCTTTCTCAGCATTTGACCCTTTAAGAATAACAGTCTCCTGCAAAAATAAATATTTGTTTCCCTTTTTGAAGAGATTTAAATGTAATCGATGCCCAAAAGATTATTTTTAAAAAGTTTCAGAGAAAAGCAAAGCTATCAGAGCAGCTAGAGCATCATTAAAAATGTATACTAAATCACCTCCAACCCAGAGAAAAAATGACCTTTCAGCTTAGACTGTAAGTGCTTGGCAAAGCGCTATGGTGAGACCATGCCATACCAGTGCTGTTTGATGATAAAGATTATTTTAGCCTGAAAGCTGCCATTCTTCTGACGTTAATAGTAAAGTTATGTAAAGTTAATAAAGTTAATGGTATAGCACAAATAGTATGCCAGAAAGTGTGTGTAAGTGTCGAAAAGGGGATATTTATATAGTGTGTGATTTATGTGTGAATGCTACACTTTCTTTAAACATATTCGTAATATTACATCTGAAATTAAAAGTGCTCCTAAGAGTAGAAAAGACTTTAACTTACAATGGCAAGACTTTCTTATCTTCAAGACCTATACCTTGAAGTATACATGAATACATTTTAAGTGGCTCAGTCATAAAATCTCTCCCATTCAAAATGATATACAAAAGGCCTGAAAAAAACCGCAGAGGATAATTGAAATGGCGATATGGCCAAGTGTAAGGGACTGAATGCTGAATTCAAGATATTGGACTGGTTCCATGAGATAGCTCAGGCAAAAGATACTATTACTTCACCATCCAGGTACAGGATTGTACCACCAGTGTTTTTTTGAAGTAGTTTCTCTCTACGTATCTGCTCACACAGCTCCCTTAGCATACACATAGACACATTTATGATGCCCTAAGAAAATCTTTTCCTTTTTATAGCTTCACTCTGGTATCTGTGCCAGGAGCGAGCGTGCACTGCAGAGGTGCGGGTGACATCTTGTGGTGCTACTACGAAGTGGGGTTGTAAAACCCTTAGCTGTGCTTTAGTAAAACCCTTAGCTGTGCTTTGGTAAAACCCTTACCTGTGCTTTAGTAAAACCTTTAGCTGTGCTTTGGCTCTTCAATAGTTACTTCAGACATTTTGTCCCTGCATGTCAGATTCAGATTCTATTATCTTTTAGGCTAGTTACTCCAAAATTAGACCTTTACACTTAGTGCTCTGGAATATCACACCTAATAAACAACTGGCTCATCACTGGAAAGAAAATGGAAATTTTTGTTACATGGTAGTGTATAAGAACTGTTGCATGGTGTATGTGTTTATGAATGTAAGAAAAGCAGGCTAAAAATCTGCCTTTTGGGATGAGACATGTAGGAGATAATGTTACAGAGCTGCTGAGATGAGAAATTAAGTTTTATATTTATATATTTATATTTATATCTATATCTATATCTATATCTATTTATATTTTGCTTCTGCACTGAGCAAAATATAACCAAGACTGTTGGTATAAACCCGTCAGAGAGTGCACTGTTCTGGTAAAATGCTGAAAGTGAGGGGTTTATAAATTATTTATATGATTTCTTTTAGCTGATCTGAGATGGCTGATGACACAGTGCAGCCTATTTAAAGATGACTGTTTGTAAAGCTGAGGTTTTGTAAATGGCAAATACAAAGAGGTGTGTTTTGGTGTCTGGAAAACCAAGTACAAGTCAAAGGGCTATTCAGGCAGGTTACACCTTCAAGCTCAGCTAAGCAAGGTTCAAGAAGCAACATCAAACTCCTAGTGCAGCAAAGAGCTCAAAGGGACAAGAGAGGTAGGGACCAGCTCTACACGTGCTGAGCAGCCACTGAGAGCCCTGCAGTGCATCTGGGCATGTTGAGGAGCTCTCAGAAGGTGGCCAAATCTTTGGGTTTTGTTTTGCAGACTTAGGCACACAGCCTTCTCTGAAATGAAGACTGACTGACGATTGCAGGATTAGGGAGCTACTGGGTGGAAAAGGGATTCTAGATGATAAGCATAGACGTACAGGCAGGAAAATGGTTCAGACAGCCAAAAGGCCTCCAGCCATCTCCAGATATTCCTTACCACGACAGGGTCTCACAGCCTGGTTTATTATTAGACAATACAGGGAAAAAGAGACTAACTCCAAGTAGAAATACAATGAATGACATTTACATCCATTAACTCTCTTGCTTTTCCTCTCCCCTAGATAACATCATCAAGAGGATATTTAATATTTTGAAGTTCACTTGGGTCCTTTTCCTGGCAACACTAGACAGTTTTACAGCTTGGCTTAATTCCATCTCAAGAGAACACATTGATATCTCTACTGTGCTAAGGATCGAGCGTTGTATGCTGACCAGGGAAATTAAGAAGGTAACGCCTTTGGTCTTTTTCTGCTGCTAATGCCATTTCCAGACCAGCAAAATATGAAAGGATTGTCTTTTGAGATTGAGGCACTGTGCTAAGGAAAAAAGATATTAAAATATCACTTACATACTCATTTTAAAAATAATTCTAGATGATTGTGCTACTTGCTAGTTTTTAAATATTTAAATATAAAATTATTTGCTTAATTATTTGAGCAGTCGATAATAAGAATTTAACTGAAAGGCTCCTGCAATAAACTGCAGTTTTCATTCAAGTAGAGGAGAAAGTATGGCATTTTAAAGCAGCTCAAAAGTCACCACAGCCTGAATACTTCAGCCTTCTTGAAGAGCAACTTGCAATGGAAATGGCTGAAGAAAGAGGTACAGTCAGAATTTACTTCTACTCACACTGAAGCTGTGTGATTCTCCCAAACCAGGGATATATTAATAGGATCCCATATCTTCAAAAATAATGTTGACAGTGGAGGTAGAAGTGTGTTTGGATCTTAAAAAGTGTCGCTTGTAGGTGATACCTCCAAAATGTATTAAATTCTCACAAGTATTTTTATATGCTACTAAATATCCAGATATTTTTTGAAACTTGGCACAGCAGCCTCATTTTTTAGTTCTTTTCTTTATTTTCTGTTCTTTTATCAAGTAGCTTAGTTTTCTGAAATTCTTTAGCAGCTCTTTGACCAACCTTAGATTTGACTCTCCCAGATAATTTTTTTTCAACTGTGAACTTTATCAGCTTGCTATTTCACTCCTTAGTCAGATTATTTATGAATTTGTTGGGCAGTAAAACTCCTTGAAGAAACCAGCTGGTGAACTTCATCCTAGCTACAGGGCTCGTTTGTACCATTTGTTTCCTGTCTTTTAATGAAGGATAAATACATGGCATATATTCCCCTTTATTCCATGGCAGCTTAATTTCTTAAAAGGGTCATTAATTTCTCAGGATCTCTCCTGAAGCCATGTGTAAGGATTAGTGTCACCTTCTCTTCCTTTGGCACCTGGGCTATTTCATGTTTAGTTCCTGCAGAGCTCTTTTGTGAGCAGTGTCCAGCTGTTGTTCCATGCATTTGTTTTTTCCCTAAATCATTTTTTATCAACACTATAATTTGAAACAATTCCTCAAGTCTGTCTTTTACTCCACCCGGTCCATGAGATTCATGAGATTCCATTGGGAATTTCAGTGACCTTCTCTGTACTGAATATGAATCAGCAAAAAAACAATCAGTTTTGATCCTGCTGCCTTAACTCTCAAGAGTTATTCTTTTTAGTGCCTTAATCACCTGGCTTTCTGGCAGCTGATTTTTATGATATACTTGAAAATGTTTATGCCATCAGCCTTTTTGAATATCACAAGTTATTTTTCAATATCTCCCTCTTTCTTTTTTTTCTCCTCATGAATTCCACTTCTTGAAGGATATTTTCTTCCTTCTTCCTGGTCTTTATTATTATGGTGACTTGCATGTGTGTGTCTGTGCACAAGCTTTTTGATAACATTTAGTACTCTACATGCAAATTAATTGGAATTGTTGAACATTATTATTCTGATGGCACTTTTTTTAAACTTCTGTAACATTTCCCAGGCACCAGTGCAATCCTATTTTGATGGTAAAAAGTTCAGCCTTCACACTATACTTCTGCTATATTCATTGAATCAATTCTATCTACAGAGATTCTGTGCTAATCTTGATAAAATTAACTTATTTAACTTGTTTTTATTTCTACTTTTAGATCTGTGTCACCTCTTTCCCAAGCTCTTTCCATTCCATCATTTCTATAGAATTTGTACTGTGATACTAGATCATCTCAGCAATGCTCCTTTTCACCTCACGTCTCAAGTCACTGCCATTTAAACATCTGTGCTTAGAATCACATGATACTCACTCATTACTCCTTAGTTTTTAGAATTTAGCTACAGAGTTTAACATGTAGGAGCCAGACTAACTGCCTATTTAATAGTACTTAATTATTTGGGACCTTATTTTGTGGTGTTCTCTGCCACTTTTCTGAGGTTTTTCCCTTCCTTTTTGTGCAAGATTTTTTGTTTCTTCTGTTTTATTTATCAGTAGCCTAATACTGTTTTGATTACAGTAGTCCGTCCTTTCTTGTTTTGACTTTTATGGGCTGCTTCAATCCTAAACCTGGGACAGAGTACAGAGGACAGTTCCAAGAATATCCCCAGGTCATTAGCTTTAAGAATAGCAATTTAGATTTTGTTTGCAGGACATTTCCTTCCTCTTCTATAAAATATTGGCACCAATGAACATTGGAATCACCAATTCTTCTATAGCCTTTCCTAGTCTTTGTAGTTGTTCCTTTCCTTGTTCCTGTAGTTGCTGCTCAGGAAAGGAAGCTCTCCTTGCAGCTATTGGGGTGATGCAGATTTTTTTTTTTTCATCCAGAGAGGAGTCAGGAACAAATAATCTGATACACGAAGTTCTTTTTCAACCTTTTCTACCTGCAGAAGAATATGAAATTGAGTCCTTCTCCATCAGCTGTGGGGCACTTTGCCATCACATTTTTTTTCCTTCATCCCAGGCCTGCAGTTGAATGCAGTGAGTGCCTTAGTTTCAGAGGCACAAATATTTAAAACTTCTCTGCAGAAGCAGAACATTTTATATACAAACAAACCTTATTAAAAGCCCATGATTCAGACTGTGCTCACAGAATCACAGAATCTCAGAATGGTTAAGGTTGGAAGGGACCTCTAGGCTCTTACAATTTTTTTTTTAATTGGAAAAAAATTCTTTACCTAAGGCCTCATCTAAAGTCAGAAAAGTAACTATTAAAAATAGCAATTTTCTCTCAGTGTATCTTCTGAAGCCAGTGCAACTGCTGCTGGAAAGAGTTGGATGTGTTTCTGCATTAGAAAGGCTGTAAAATTCTCAGTTATGTTCTTATTACAAGTCTTCAACATCCTGATGACAGTATCATAGCCAGGAAGACTTCCTTCCTTGCCTAGACTTGAGCTGACAGTTAATAAGACCATCCTTCATGATCTTGCTTGATCTTAAATTATGAAGCTCTTTTTTTTTCTTTTTTTTTTTCCTCTTTAAATACCTGTTACTGGCCACTAAAAGGGAATACAGTTGTTAGATTCAGTGATGCTATCTCAAAATGTAATTGCTGGAGTCCTGTATACACGTTGAGACATGGTCTCACCCCATCTTACACCTCATTTTCACACTAAATGCTTTGCATGGCATCCAGCACAGGTTCGTGGATCCTGCATAACTGAAGTCACTTGCACTGCTTCAGTTTTGCTCTGATACCCAACCTTGTATGCCATGGCAGTAAATCAGAATCTGTCTTGCTCTTTAGAAAGGCATTAGAAAAAGATTATTATGTGCTGTGAACCTGGTTGTACAGTTGCCTCTATGCCTCGCCAAGTGACTGAGGAAACCAGTTCCTCATTCCAAGCACATCTGCCACCAGTACATACCTCTTTTCTGTTTCACAGGGTAATGTTCCAACTCGGGAGAGCATCCATATGTACTACCAGAACCATATGATGAAACTCTCTAAAGAATCAGGACTGGATGCAGTTGATAAAAATCCTGGTCAAACTTCTGGTTTGCAAGCATCTGAAAGAATGGATAGTTTAGATTCAGCAGCCTCTCGTGACAGTATCTCCAGGTATTTATTTAATTTTATTTTGTGAAAGATAGAGGAACTAAGTAGTAGATGTAATTTTATAAAATGTCTAAGTACTTGTTAACTTTCTAGCCAATGCTGAACATTCCTTTGATTTATCCATGGCATTTCAGTAGAGAAAGCTCTCCCATATGTCACTATTCTTGTATAGCAGGATACCAATTGTACAATAAGCAGATGAATTAACTCCTTTTCCAGTATGTGACTACACCACTGCTATCTGTTTCTCCTAGAATTAGGAGTCAATGACAGGGCTTCTGATCTTATCAAAAATAATGTAAAACAAGAGCCCAGCTGAGGATGCTTCTGGGCTATTGTGTTATGAATTAAGGCGTGGAGTCTGGAGATGCCATAATTCATCATTAATATTTCGTCTTAGAAAAAATAAAGTTTTGTCTTTTGCACACACACAGGTTTGTGTTGATAGAGATTCTGGATTTGAGAGAATAAAATCCTCCTCACACGCAGGACAGAGAGCATCTGAAGGGCCTACAGCTGATTTTCTCACTAAGAATACAGTACAGCAGATCTGCACAAGATGGATCAAATGTCCATATTTGTTTAGGAAAACCATCTTCCTCGTTGTCTTCTAAAGACAGATGCTGTCAAGTCTCTTGCCAAAACAACTGCATGTATCTGCCATTCCATATGTTCAGAGGCACACACATTCACTTCCTTCCCTTGCAGAGGAAACTAGTTCCCACCATGTCCCCGGTGCTCTTGACCTTTAATAGACTGCAGAAATGGTCTGACAGCATCACAGCGGGGAAGAGGGAGGGCTGTGAAAATAATGCTATTTCATAATTCTTTGCTTTCTGATCTTTGTGCTTTTCTCTGAAGTTTGGCAGTATCATATTATCCTTGATACTCCCTGCAAATTCAGTAGCTGATGTGTACAGTAAATTATGCTTAGCTTTTTCTAATGACATATGGATAGAGCCTAGCAGACTGAAAATAATGAGGGCTTATCTTCCTTCTTACTATTATTGGAAAACAAATGCAAAAGTACTATGCTTCTACAAAATATTCAAAAATTGCTCTCCAGGGTTTATCCTGGCCTTTGAGAGACTCACTCCAATAAAAAATCCTAGCAAATCTTTCTTGATAGCTAGCTACCGAGCTATGCAACACCTTTGTATTTTGATTCAAATTTTTGCTGGAGTGAGATTACATGAGAGATATGGGAAGTCAGTCTTTTGCAAGCCTCCTTGGAGTCAAACAGGCATATCTGGAGGGCAGAATTTAACTCCATGGAGTTCAATCTCATTTGAAGCATGTTTACCAATACCAACTCGTCTTCATGTCTTCGTTAAATAGTTTTTGATTACCATATTTACTGAGAATAGAAGTTGACCTTTATTTTATAAATGTGATCTGGAGCAATATATGGAAATAATTGGAAAACAATTCCATATTGAATTATTAATAGAAAAGACAATTCTTGTAATTTTGGTATGTAAACTCTATGAAATGGTATCTAGTGTGAAAATGGTATCCAAATGTCGTCTTTACAGAATAAGAACCTGTTTATCACCATGTTTTGAGTGAATTTACAAATTTAAAATCTCTTTTCAAACTTGGTGATTCTGTGGAACTGCTTTGCAACAGAAAAAAAGTTATATCTTCTGTAGCTAACATTTCAAATGTGTTGCTGTCATCTCTGTTGAAGATCAGTTATCCTTAGAAGATGTCACTGGACCTAATAAGAGAGGAATATCAAAATTAGTATTACAACTGATTTCTCTAATCAAAAATTATCTTTCTGGTAATGAATAATTAAATACTCTTGTACTGACATTATTTGCAAATTGTGCACATCTGCTACAATAATAATAACCTGTAATTGGAGGAAGCAAAAACCAGCCTGCTGATTGAATGATAATGCCATCTGCTTATTAAGGCACCATTGCATGTCTCTTCGTAGGAGTAGAAAAGTGCTTATGAGCCATTTCAGAAATATGTTGTGTTTTAAACTTCTTATCATTTTATTGAATGGTTTTTTTTGAAGTGCCCAAACAATGTCAGAAGGCATTTTACTTTTTTAAAATAATGAGTTCTTATAAAGCAATTAATTAAATCTAAAGCATCCCTATGGATCTGGCCTTGCAGTAGAAAACTTTCAGGAAAACCAGTGCACTGGTTGTCCTTCGGTTGCCGCACATAAAATCTTGTAGTGGATACTATGTCCTGTGACTAAGATGGATATGTTTGGAAATAATCAGAGCTAAAAAAGCATAGACTTTTTTTTCCATTATGATAACATAGTTCTCAGTATTGAGGACAGAACTGCTGAACGCATCTCATCAGTGCTCTGAGCTCCAAGTTTTGCAGAGTACTCTCTCTGGGATTTTCTCACATGAGACTTTGCTCTCACTTATTCTCAGTCCTCTTTTTTGTATAGTTACTACAGCTATAACAAGGTATTCCTAATGCATTTTTTTGGTCTCCTTATGTATAAACATTTATATTCTAAAGGCCAAATGTAAAGTGCATGCAGGACAAGAAGAGAAGATGTTGATGATATTCCTTAACAAGCCCTTTAATTAGCACCAACAGAAGAGAGAAAGAGCTAGCATAAGTAGAGAGTTCACTACTGCTTGTTTCCAAATAAGTAATGACTTGCTTGTCAGCTTAAATAGCCTGTGATTTAGGGTAATATGATTAAGAGCTGATTAAAACCAACTAACTACTTTTTTTTTGTGGCCTTACTTAAGGTTGTAAAATACCAGGTAACCACAGATCCTAAGTGAGATTTCAAGTTAGATGAGGTTGCACATCAGTTTGGTTTGTATTTGGTTGTTAGATCTTCACAAATAACTTCTCAATTCCCAAATCTAGCTGTGTGTAACCTTTTATGGGGCTGAAGGATGGAAGCCTCTGGCTTTATTGTAACAGCAAATACACAGGAGGGCTCAGGATTTCAGCTGTTATGCTCTAAAAAATAAATATGGTGGGTGATTTCTTGAATACCAAAATAAAGGTCAAATCCTCCATGGTACATTCTTCCCAGTGCTTCTACATCCTCAGAAATTCTTGGATTTTAGCCTTGCATCAATAGATCAGAACCCCTGGGATACATTACAAATTAAAAGGAGGAGTGCAAATAAAGTCCTTTAAATAACCAAGAAAAAATTCTAGTGCATCTGGTTGAATGTAAATGGGCTGTTCCCTTCTTTGTTGTGGTCCAGAGGCAGTTCCTTTCACAGGCAGTTTACATTAGTTTACATCTCACTTTCTCTGCTTTGTTGCCAGATGTTTGATTCCAGATCTGTTTGAAAATAGGATCATAATATATTCATAAAGTTAATGCCAGTCAGTAACAAGCACATTAGCAGAAAAAAAATAGAAAAAAAAATGAGAAGGCACCTCTTAACTGATTAACTCTCTGAGAAGGGTGGTTGATTTGACTGAAAGGAAGTCATGAAGAAACTTCCCACTGCAACAGGATAGAAAACATCTCTGCTATATATATATCCCTATTTGAAATGGAAATGGATTTCCAATCAACTCTATATAAAATGCTTGAGCTTAGGGCTTTTAATGAACATTCAATTTAAAATATTTATTCCTTCAATGATTTCAAGATGCTAAAGCTTTTCAAATTTTCTAAGGAGCCAAATTGAGAAGTTCATTGAGAAGATACACATGGGTTAAATTTATGTGACAGTCAATGACTGAATGAACATCAGCTTTGGCAAATATGAATATCTCTGCTTTATTGGTGTTTCCATTTCCTCCATGCTCTACAACATGTCCCTGAAGAAGTGCATTCAGAATACACACACTTGTGCTACAGGTGTCATCTCATAGAAATTTCCAAACATTCAAGAATCTAAAGCAGCTGCTCTGTAAACATTTTATCTGATGGTTCATCTTTCATTTAAAAGTGTCACATAGTCCAAATTACTGCAGGCACTAAATCTGGGCCAATGTTTTTATCTACCAATAATGTTTTTATCTACCAATGTTTTTATCTACCAATACCAATCTGGGCCAATGTTTTTATCTATTAATAGCTGTTATTCCCTTGATTTTTTCTGGTTCCCAGGTCAAAACTTCCCTGTTTGGGAGGGCAGCTGTAATGGAGTTTTTTTTTTTTTTCCGCTGAAAATATATCAATGAGCACATTTCACTTTGATTTCAGTAGCTGTTCTGCTTAAGGCCGTTGGAAAGTTCCAGAAAGACTATGCCTGCATTTAAAATGCTTCAAAACCTGCCTAAAAGTTGTTACTTTTTAAATGAAATAAACTTAACCCTTGAGTTACAAAATAAGATGAGGATAATATTGCAGCCCACAGACAAAAAGATAATCTATAAAGATATTATTTATTGTCTGCCTGCTGCCATCTCCCTATATTTCAATATCAAAACCTCACTGATGATGTGACAGCCTGACTGTGCTGCATAGGCACAAGGGGAAAACGCCTCCTTTGGGAGCCTGCTGCACTCAACAACGTGGTGCTCCCATTGACTTCCATGCTGTCAAATCAGCCTTCAGGGACCATCTCATGTCTCTCTGCAAAGCAACATTCCCTGCTTCATCAAAATCCTGTGCTACATGGAGAGTCCCCCAGGTTCTGCCAAGGGAATGGCTGTGTGGCTTTGTACCCACACAGGAAATCATAAAGTAGTTTGTAAAATACCTTGGCCAAATGAACTGAGAAGACAGGAGTGCTCTCGCCATAATATAAAGTACTGTTTGTAAGAGAAATATTTCACAATACCTTTGGTATCCTGGGGGTGCTTTTCTTCTGCTCAATGACCCAAAAAAGATAATCCATGAAAGCATGCATAAGAATAATTATTACTTTGTTCCATATATGTTGCTGTTCGCCTCCCCATTTTCCTCATGGCAACAACTGCAAGGCTGTCACTTTATCCCTGCACATTTTCTTCTCTTAATTTCAAGCTAGCAAGACCAAATTCAAACAGAAAATGGCATTGCACTTCCCTTCTGACCTCTTTCCCAATTCACTGTGTCCTTGGACACGTACACTGCTTGACTAAACAGCAAATACCCAGCTGCTGCTACTCAACTATAGCATAGATAAAAGCAGGGAGGGAAGCAGAGACTAAATCCTGTGCTTCAGGGTCCTTTCTTTTCTCATTACATCTGAGAGACACAAACATGTGTCAAAACACCAGGTCCCTCGTCTCATCAAGGGCATTCATATTTTTCAAAGGTTTTTACAAGGGAGTACCTACCATATGTCATTAACATGTTTGCTTCTTTCTGGTTGCTTATATTTAAATATGTACTTTCTTTCTCATAACTCATCTAGTTTTTCTCCTCCTCTCCAGTAACACAGAAATGCTCAAAGTATGGTGTGTGTCTCTGGTTGTCCTGTTGTTTTTGATAAGTGAAAGGAGATAAGGGTTTACTAGATCTGTCTTTTAAGCTATGCATGCTACGGATCTTGAAATAGGAAGAAAAATATTTTTAAGAGGTGATAAATAAATGAAATCTTCTGGAAAGTATCATCAGGGCATACTACTAAATATCAAAATAAAAGCCATCTCATGAAGAGCAGGTTGTATTTGGCATGCAACTACTGGCTAAGTAATATATCCGATTTGGCTCTTTGGATCGGAAAAAGAATTAGCCAATGTCTGACATCTATTTTTCTATTTGTGGAATATGAGTTTATTCAGTTTTAAGCGCTCTTTTAGGAAATTGGCCTGTACCTGTAAAAGAAGGTTCAGCCCAACATACCATTAATAAAAGAGAAGGAGGTCACTTTCCAAAACATTTTTGTATAATTCAGAATTTACAGGGAAAAAATGAAGAAATAAAACCTCTTCACCTCTGTCACTTGATGCCCTCCAAAAAGCATGTAAAACCTTGCATTGGTTTGATATCTTTTGGATCAGTAAATACATCACTGTTAACCTTGTGTCGCCCCAGTGTGATTATGACCGTCTGTGTCTTACAATGTGCTTACACAGTGACTCAAAGCAAATCCTTATCTTCTCTCCGAACCTTTTGTATTTGTGTCAGTGTTTTGCTGCATGGCGAGCACATTCATTTACTGAACCATGTGTATAGTAATATCGTTTGTATTTAACACTGTCTTTATAACTGTTTGCGCTGCTAGCTGCTACACTGAAGCAACCATGCTGTTCTCAAGGCAGTCAACCCTTGATGATTTAGATGGACCAGACTCTGTTCCTAAAACAAGTGAGCGCGCCCGACCTAGGCTTCGTAAAATGCACAGCATGGATATGTCCTCCTCATCAGCTGACAGTGGCAGTATAGTGTCAAGGTGCTTAACTCATGCATGCTTTGTTCACTCATTTACCCTGACCATTATATACTTTTTGCAGTGTATATAAATTTGCATTTGCAGAGATTTGTTGTACGGAGTTGCATGATTAACAGAAGCTTTACTCCCTTCTTTGTCATGGCCAGATTCTGAGATTCAAAGTCAAGGTTATAAACCAGGATTCACTTACTGTTTCACTGCTTTTTGTGTGACTTTTAAATTTTGTATTTATGTATTTTTAAAAGTTTTTCCATTACATTAGCCTGTCTGTCCAAAAACAGTGCCCTAATTTTGTATTTACTCAGATAGAAAAGGGTCTGATTTTCAGAGTTAGTAAGCTGAGGCTTGTTCTTATGGAAACTGGAGGCTGGTAATGCACTTTCTCAGCAAATCAACTGTCCTAAATAGGTCCTAATAGGAGTCTAATTTTAGGAACTATGATAGATAAATGTTGCCCCTGCTCTTTCAGGTTTTTGGTTTCCTCCACATAGAAAAGATTGTTAAATATGTTTTGATTTTTCTAGCATAGTTTAACAATCAGTAAGGTGATGAAATTAAGAGAAATATGATATGAAAATATAGCAAATATTAATATACAGTGTAAGAAGGAGAACCATTCAGAGACAACAATCTACTTTTAGCAGCTCAAAACCATGGAGTTGTATGACACTGGGAATTGACACTAGTATTATAAATACAATATTTTATGGCATATTGGAACAGTTTCTTAGAGTCTTAACGGCATGTTACAAATTTTTGGTGTTAATCAGCTTTGAAATGATGAAATTTTACATTCTTGAGCAGTTTAACCAGAATGATTGCTACCAGAATCATCAAAACACATATTCTACTTCTAATTCTTGCAAACTCTATTAAAAGCCAACTAGAAATAAAGCTATCCAACCTAACCACAGTAAGTTTGGAAAGAGTGTGCTAGGAAAAGAGATGGAACTTTATTTTACGCTTTGGCAGGAGATAGTACTTCCGACTACTACTTTCTCTTAAAGGTTATTCTTGACATGAAACCATGGCCTCATTCACTTCAGTGGAGCTATTTGAAATCTGTTTTCTCTCTGTTGAGATTCAAGAACATGCAGCTGACAAAAGCTGTTTTGATGCTGATTGTATCACTTTCGGAGAGAGATTGGAATGGAGAATAAAAAGAGAAAGAGTGACATCTTTGGTGGGAGATGAGAAAATACTTGTGAGGGAACAAAAGGATTAAATCAAGACCCAGAAAGAATTTAAAACCAATGGTGTCCAGATTTCCACCTGGAGTCATTGAGCTGCATGAATTCATATCAGCTGAGACTTGCAGAAAATAGAGTAGTAGGAGGGAGAGCGATTATGGTCTTGAAAAACCAGATGAAAGCAAGGTGAGCAAACAGAAAACTGAATGAACTGAGTAAGAACAATTGAAAAAGAAAATATATTTATTTGTAAGAAAAACAGGTAGATAAAAAAAAAAATGAAGACCATAATGAAGAACATAAAGCAATCTGAAGGTAAGCAAGATGCCCTTTTACTAGAACATCTTTTTAATGTGGATTGTATTCTCCACAAATGCAATTTACTTGTTCTTTTATTGACTTAGAAGCAGACTTGATATGTATGTTCAGCTGCTTTTCCAGTTTTATACAGTACCTCTTTGAAACCATAAGGCTGTATTTAAAGCATCATGGTCAGAGAAATGCATGGTCCCTGTAGTTCACCGTGGAGCATGATTTAAATAAATGTAATAGCAACTTCTGATTCCAGTCACAAAGTATTTCAATTGCTATCAGAAAGTTAGGTGCAGTTTCACTTGTTGGTGACATTGACTTGTCTTTTACTGATGTGAAAAAATAGAAGTTCCCTGTGAGTTCACAGGGAAAGCACTTGGGGCAGATGTACCCAGATGGTCCGTCTGTGTAAAAGGAGACCCTGGTGATACCTTTTCTACTAAATGATATGAACTATAAGGGCCAGGAGATGCATTAGGTTTGTTCAGCTTGTTCACAAAGATACAGTTAACAAATTTTTCTCAGCAATGAGCCTTAACTCTCTCTTCATCCCCTCCCTGACAGTGAACCTACACAGGTCACCATGCTCTATTCTCGTCAGGGGACAACAGAAACCATTGAGGAGGCAGAAGTGGAGCATGATGAGGAAGGAGCACATTCTGCATCAAGGCAGGAGGAAGATGAGGTAGAAGATTACAGCCTGGATTCAGAAGGAGCTGCATATACTCCTGATACTGATGTGCCATTGTATTCCACTGTGGATAGCAATGCAGAAGCCCCACCTTCCTATAGCAAAGCTGTCAGTTTTGAACACCTTTCCTTTGGCTCCCAAGATGACTCGGCTGGCAAGAGTCTCATGATGCTGAGCCCAGATGACAGTCGGACGGACAAACTTAATGATACAATACTCCCTCCATTGACACACGAGCTAACGGCCAGTGAGCTGCTTCTGAACAAGTAAGGAGTTTGACAAGGAAAAAGCAAGGAAAATGTGAAGTTTTGCCATGATTTTTTCTTTTTTTTTTTTTTTTTTAATCTCAAAACTAGCCTGTGGTTTCTGATAAAGACCTTGTACTAAGTTTGGATTAAGGGAAGAAGCTAATTTCCTGTGGAGTTTTTCTAATTATAGATTTCCAAAATGATTCATATGCATGTGGGAAAGAATCTCCACCTTCTCCCCAGATACTGTAGCTAGTCATGTAGTTAGCATTGGATTTCTGTGTTAGTAATTGTCATGGGTCAAGGGCTTTTCTAAACATCCCCTATGGAGAAGGTTTCTCTTCTCCAGACAGCTGTGATTTCAAGTAAGTTTCCCCCCAGGACTAGTTCATAATGTTTCTCCTTCAACTATTTTGGATTACTATAAGGGAAACTCTGACCCTTGGCAGAGTTTTTCATAAAGTCTATAGGAGCTGACAGCTAGTTAGAGGGACCACCTTGCCTATGTACTAACATAAGAGATAAGATGCTCCCCTATTTGCCCCTCAGCCAAAGTGCTCAGTAAGACAATCACCATTGAAGGGGGGTTGATGTCATTGCACCCCTTCCCCTGCTTTCAGGCATTACTCCATTGTAGGAGAACACTGATGAATACAAGAACAAAATCTGAAACCACAGAAATATCTTCAGACTAACTGAAACTAGGTAGAGTAGCTGTGGAGACATGTCTTTGTAGATCAGTGTCTTTTCTTCTGGGTGCCCATGGTCCTTTTGGTTTTTTATCTGCATCTCTTTTTAAACATTATGAAAAGCAAAGAGGAGACACGTGAGCGTGTGTGAAAGTTATTATATAACTTCATGCTGCCTTTTCTATTTAGTTGATTTAGGTAGGTGAGAGAAGATTGAACACATCTAATGCTCAGTGTCATTTATGGTCTTATTAGTGGTATGTCGCAATGCTAATGATATCTCTACATGTCTTGATGAACCTCTAGAATTTCTTCAGTTTCACATCTGTGTTAGTACATCAGATATGAATCCAGGCAGGGCCACAACAGAACTTCTCTGGAAATATTAAAAACATTAAAACAGAGCTTCTAATCATTTTGTTTGAAGTTCTTGTTTGTTGGCTTAAAATCAAGCTATTTGATTAAAATGAGGCTATCATAATATCAAATCCTATTTTATTTTTTGTTAGATTCTTCAGCAGAACTATTTTAAAAGGTAAGCTAGTGGCTAACTAAAAGTAGCTCTTATTTGATTTTCATTTCACTTACGATACTCTCCTCCTCACAGGATGTTTCATGATGAAGAACTAGAGGAATCAGAGAAATTTTATGTTGGTCAGCCTCGAGTCTTGCTCCTTATTTATGCCCTGTACAATACCCTGGTAGCCCGATCAGAAATGGTGTGCTATTTTGTGATCATCCTGAACCACATGATCTCTGCCTCCATGATAACCTTGGTCCTTCCCATCCTTATATTCCTGTGGGCCATGCTGTCTGTTCCTAGACCAAGCAAACGTTTCTGGATGACGGCCATTGTCTATACCGAGGTATGGTGCTGTCTTTGCAACCCTGTTCATCAAACACAGGGAAGAAAAGTTAATTGCTTTGTATGTCAGCATAGCCTATTTGAACAATAGGATTGATGTCTTTGTGATTATATTGATATAAATATTTGCTAAAGTCCTCAGCCATTTCTTCGATGGATCTGGTTTGTGCTTTTCTTCAGTGCAGTGAGCAACATTACCGCAGGAATATGAACTGTTGTTCCTCTGCAGCGATGTAGATGCTTACTGATCTTGTTTAAAACTGACAATGCTTTAAAACTGATATATTTCTCCCTTCTTAACGGCATGAAGCTATCATATCTGCCATGCTTAGAAAATATTGCTAGTGTGTTGTATTTCTGGACAGGTGGCCATTGTTATCAAGTACTTCTTCCAGTTTGGCTTCTTTCCATGGAATAAATATGTGGATTACACAAAAGATAAACCTTACCATCCACCCAATATTATTGGCATTGAGAAGAAAGAGGGTTATGTGCACTATGATCTCGTTCAACTCCTTGCTTTATTCTTTCACAGATCCATTTTAAAGGTAACCTGAGCTCATATGACTTTTTATGTTTACTTTTTAGTCATTCATGTGATATCCAAACACAACAAGTTTGTTTCCCCCCTCTAAAAATACTGTGATAGAAAAATACAATGTTGATATGCTCCCCCCTTTTTCTTTCACTAGTGCCATGGATTATGGGATGAAGATGAGAAAGGAGAGAACTCCAGTAGTAAAGAGGATACTGATGATGAGCTGTCTCTGGCAGGAGGGAGGAGAGACTCTTCTGGCTCTCTGAAATCTGTCAATCTCGCAGCATCAGTGGAGTCCATCCATGTCCACTTCCCTGAGCAGCAGACTGCTATCAGGAGGAAGAGCTCTAGTAGTGGATCACAGCTTTCACACAGGTCCAGCTTCTCTTCACACAGGTCTAAAAGAGGTAAATGTGGCAGTGCTGGGATTTGAAGAATGTACATTTATTTCCCATAGGATAAACCTGCTGAGACATCTATTGCTATGGAGAACCAAGGGACTACTGAATGCTGCTGAGGAAATAGTATATGAGTCAAATTGTCTTTGAAGTTGAACATACTCTAAAACTTCTTAAAACTCAAATTCAGAGCCACTTTCTGATTCACTGTGTCTTTACAATGACATTATCCAAAAGCTGAGAAAGGAACTTTTACTGTAGCCTAGATCTGGTACAATATAATCTCCATCTAGCAGAAATTCAAAGAACATATATTTTTCATAGGACCATGGTACATGAAGTGAGAAAACATTTTCATTAGAGATACTGGATGCCTTTCTCATCTTCTAAAAAGGAAGAACTTGCCTGAATGTTTATCTTACCAATCCATATGAATCAGATTAACCCAATATTTGACTTTTTATTATTAGTCTTCTCATTTTATAGTTACTTATCAAATTTTGGTCTTTGAAACTTTTATTGGATGCTGTCCTGATTTGTTCTGATTTTATCAGATCAGAAAAAGAGTGTAAGGATTAATTTCAAAATTTCTTTTAAATTGGGAAGTCTTCTGCATGAAGTCTCCAGGTTAATTCCTTTATAGTGTTTGCATCTAAACTTTGATTTTGAATGAGCTTCTTCCCTTCTCTTCTCTTTCATTTCTTTTCAGGAAGCACCAGTACACGAAACAGCAGTCAAAAAGGAAGCAGTGTGTTAAGCATCAAGCAGAAATCTAGGAAAGAGCTTATTATGGAAAAGTTTCGAGAACAAATGATCAAAGCCAAGGCCTTTACAGTCAAAAAGTGAGCAATGTGAGGAGTCATGTGCATTTGGGAGGAGGTTCCAAACAGCTGACTGGAACATAAAATAGTTTTTTAAAGTCTATAACTTACTATTTCTGTTAATTCAAGGGAATGAATGGATCTGTATACTATTCACTAGATGGGTATGAATTCACTCTTAACTCCCACCAACTGAACCTCAGACCATCAGCAGGGGTTAAAAGAGCACTGAAGAGTACCCAACTGAGGTGACTGACTGTATATTTTGGCTGAACAAATGCTAACATAGTGCTAGAGAAGCAATCAGTAAAAGAAACAGGTGTCTGCAAAGCTCTGTGCAGACTGTCAGAGTATATCTTTACATACATTAATGCTATCAGATTTAACTATTCTTGTCTTCACTACAAGTTACTGTATTGTTAAACCGCATTGTGGTCTGTGTTGTTTCAGGGCTCTCCAAGTGTATGTGCCCATCAGACAGTTTTTCTACAATCTTATTCATCCAGACTACAGTGCAGTGACTGATGTGTATGTGCTGATGTTCCTCGCAGATACAGTTGACTTCATCATCATTGTGTTTGGATTTTGGGCTTTTGGGGTAGGTCATATAAAGCATCTTTTCATAAATCCTCAGTTGGGACCTTTGCTTGAGTTGCAAGGCAATGTGCAGAGTGTCCTTCTACCTTAGTTACCCTGTTGTATTTTCCTTTCCAGAAACACTCTGCAGCAGCAGATATCACCTCTTCATTATCAGAGGACCAGGTCCCAGAGGCATTTTTGGTGATGGTGCTCATTCAGTTTGGTACCATGGTGGTAGACCGAGCACTGTACCTCAAGAAGACTGTCATGGGAAAGGTCATCTTCCAGGTCATCCTTGTTTTTGGAATACATTTCTGGATGTTCTTTATCTTGCCTGGAGTGACAGAAAGGTATAGACTTTTACAACCATACAGTACATGTTGAACAGTGATGTACTACCAAGTTATTTGAACTTAAATATGAAATGGTTATAACTTTGGTCATAAGCTTTGACATCATAAATATATTTCCCCTTGGTCTCATTTTTAAACAGAATGTCAGGGTAACTTATGGTGGCCAACATAAAGGAGTTTGGGGAGAGGAGAACTAAATTATATTGGCAAATGCTGAAATATTCTCAACTTAAGCCGAAAAGAAAGTAGTTGAGAGAAAATGTACCTGTGAATGAGTGGTTAGAGCACTCAACTGAAGCAAACTTAGCCTGCGTTCAGTTCCCTAATCTCAAGACTGCTTTGCATCTTTTAAGAGAGCATTTCTAGATACAAACTGAAGTAACACTTCTCTTCCAGCAGAATCTGCCTCTTGCTTTTAAGCCTTCCTAACTCACCTGAAGTCTTGTTGTTTTAGCTGCACACTGATTTAAAAGTGGTTGTAGAAAATGTGTGTCTCCTGAGTTAATTTACAACTTGGCACTCTGCTGGAATGTGTGAACTATGGGGTTATAGCTTCTCAAGCTGAGGAAGGTCTAAAAGTCATGTTCTTTATGAACACCTGAACTTCTCTTCCCCTGCTCTTGCCACACAGCCTTGGAGCTGGCATGAATACTGTGACATCCACAAAGTCCTGCATCACATGCATCATCAAATTCATCTCCCAAACTCATTTTTCTCATTGCATGGTTCACCTCATTCTGTATTGCAGCAGTGCTTAGGCTGACTCTGCTCTGACTTAGAACTTTAAGTTTCTTAGAACCATTTACCTCACTTTATTGATCATATAGAGATATTGCATAGAGGTTGCATTTGAGACCTTCTGTATTCATTTTAAGTCAGGTTGATTCTTAGAAGCACATACAAGTTTCATAACAAGAATAGTTTGTTTCTAACTGAAAATATTAGACTATCTTAAACTAACAAGTCCTGTTTGTCAAGGACTTGCAATTGCATTTCCTGCAATTCCAGCATGCTGAGCATGCATTGCAGCATGAACACTGCACTTCAACTTAGAAATGTCAAGCGTTCTCCAGAATAGTCAAAGGGCTGGAGTACAGGACATATGAGGAGAGGATGAGGGAACAGCCTGGAGAAAGAAAAGTGAAGAGGGGAGTTTATTGCTCTCTTCAGCTATATAAAAAGAAGAAACTGAAAAGGAGCTGAGCTCTTTACAGAGATGAAAAAAACACACATTAAGAGGCCACAGGTTAGAACTTTGGAAATTTCAATTTGATATGGTGCCAAATTTTTGCCATAATTTTAGTCAAATACTGGAGCATGTTGCCTGGAGAGGTTGTTGGAGATCATTACAGATATGTTTAAATTTACATTCAAAATGTAGTTGGATAAGTTCATGAACAAATCGGTCTAATTAGACCTATATGAGTTAGACCTCTTCAACCATTAAGAACAGAAGACTTGAGAGAGGAACTTATCAGTATGTACAATTACCTGAAGGAAGAATGTAAAGAGGATGGGCCCGGGCCAAACTCTTCTCGGTGGTGGTCAGTGACAGGACAAGAGGTAATGGGTATAAATTGAAACACAGTAAGTTCTGTCTCCATATGAGAAAGAACTTCTTTCCTGGGATGGTGACAGAGCCCTGGCACAGGCTGCCAAGGGAGGCTGTGGAGTCTCCTTCTCTGGAGAACTTCCAAACGCGCTTGGACGCTACATGCTCTAGGTGTCCCTGCTTGAGCAGGAAAGTTAGACTAGATGATCTCTAGAGGTCCCTTCCAACTTTAAACATTCTGTGATTCTGTGACCTGATTCAAGTGAGTGGGGTGAGAAAAGGTGATCTTCAAAGGTCACTCCAACTTACATTCTAGTAGGAATCTTTAACAATGGAGATCCCTAACTGAACACTGCTAGTAACTCACTCTGTCGATGAGCAGTGCTAGTCCAAAGGCCATACCTCTGAGAAAAGGAGTAGTATCTGCTCTGGGCTTCCAGGAAGGGCACCATTGTGGGGGCTGAGAGCGGGCTCACACAGGCTGAGAGGAAGCCTGTGTGGTCCAACAAAGTGCCTCTAGCACCCGACAGGACACAGCACTGCTCCAGAGCCTTCATGCTCTTTGTGGAGCCTATTCCCAGTCTCCCCTATGACCCTAAGCTGACAGAAGTCACTATTTAGGTGGTTCTTTATCCAGCTTCTTACAGTTTATTATACAACCTCTGCAGTGAGGTTGAAAAAAAAAAAAAAAAAAAAAAAAAAAAAAGACTTTTCATAGATTCTTAGGAACAGGAAGCAGGAAATTCAGGCATGTACAGATACAGAGGCCATCATTTTCCTTTATCTGTCTTTTCTGTTACAGGAAATTTAGCCAGAACACAGTTGCCCAGCTCTGGTATTTTGTGAAATGTGTTTATTTTGGTTTATCAGCGTATCAGATACGCTGTGGATATCCGACTCGTGTTCTTGGCAACTTCCTCACAAAAAGCTATAACTATGTGAACCTTTTCTTGTTTCAAGGGTAAGTCTAGACTTACTTTCCCCTTCCATTCTTTTCTGAAATAGAGATCTGTTATCACTGAGATGTGTGGGTTATTCAACACCTCTCTTCGCAGGTGCCTGGAAATGAATCAGTAAGATCATGCAAAGTGCATCCCCTGTATACGCCACATATGCCCAGTAGGCCGTAAAAACTTCCACCCAGAATATATAATATATATATATAACAATATATCATTCAGGCACCAATGGAAGAGATATTTTTTAACACTTCTAACAAATCACCTCTGTGACCATCATTAGGAACTGTGTGTTGTGCTAGAAAATAAGAAATGTTATTTTCCCTCCGCAGTTCTTAAAAGCAGTTAGGCTCCTACTCCCCAAAAGGTCACTGCAGCAGGTCTAATGTACTACCTCAGTGGGTGGAAAGGAAAATACAGTGAAAGACAGCACACTTGAGAATTAAAAACTATACATCAAACAGTGCTTCCTCTGTGTATCATTCTAAAAGTCTGCATGTTTGAAGCCCTTCAGGAATTTTAGTGCAAGCAAAGGCAAAGCTTTCCTTCAGGGTGAAAGATAGTGTTAGGAAGGCATAGCCACCCACCATTTATGTTGTTACCATTATGTTTTCTTTGAGCCATTTAAAAGCATAATCTTTTATTTCACAGAATAAGTAGAATATATTTTGCTCTAATAATGTCCATCTTTTCCCAGTGCTGCATTCCAGAAGGAAAAGTTATAGAAGAACACTTTATTTTCATATGAAGTAGTCTTTGTGGCCTGGCCAAGTGGAGAGGTGTGGGAGTAGTAAAGGGAACGGTGCACTTTGGAAAGCTGCTATATGCATATTGCCTTCCTCCTAGCCTACCTTCTCCTTCTGTTTAATCCAGAGTAATAAAGTCCAATTCTCTATGCAGTTGAGCACTGTCAACCTACTGTAAAGAGGCAATGCACTTCATGTTTTAAAGAGGCATAGAATAAATTCCCACCATCTTGAAAGAAAAAAAAGAAAAAAAAAAAAGATGTGCTGCTCTGCTCCCCTCCCAGATCAAAGAATTTGAGTAGACAAGGAAATCACGCACTGTTCCGTCAGTACATGACAGATTATTCATGCATAATCACAGGGCATAATGATACAAAAGCATGTTTTTGGTCTCACGGTGGGCTGTGATAAGAATGCAAGCTGTTGCAAAAGCTACTGCACTTACAATATCAGTATGAGCTAAGCCATCTCATGAGACAGTTGCATTCAAGTTTTCAAAATTTCCCATTAGAATGTCTTTTCACAAGGGTTTAGTTCTCCTTCTTTGTTATATGCTTGTTGTGCCCATTTAATTTCATTTCTGAATGATTTTCTCCTCTGGTCTCCCTTCAGATTCCGCCTGGTTCCATTTTTGACTGAGCTGAGAGCAGTAATGGACTGGGTTTGGACTGATACCACTCTGAGTCTTTCCAGCTGGATCTGTGTGGAAGATATCTATGCTCACATTTTCATCCTGAAATGTTGGCGAGAGTCAGAAAAAGTAAGGATCACTATAGAAGTGATCCAGGCCTCCTGTCCCTCATGCAAAAATGAAGAAAAATAATCGAGAGTCCCTAGATAACTGGGAAATCCACCATAAAGGCAGTTTTCTAAAAGATACGCCTGGTGTTCATGTTCAGAAATATTCAGACCATTGGGTATTTAATGTTAGTTGGCAGTCACTACAAATGAAATTTCTCTTTCATGACTGATTTTTCCACTGTCACATGAATTCCACAAACACGTTAATTGCATACCTGAATTTCAAGGAAGAGATTGAAAGGTCTGATGTTCACCCAGACTCAGTTCATACCAAACTAAATGAGTCACGTGCAAAGGGTGAAAATGTAGCTCAAAGATCTCAAGGATTCATCTCTAATGTAACTGGAGAGGGAGCTCAGCCGGTTTTGTTAGCTTGGGATAGTCCTCACACATCTAAATGTGAAGTGAGGACCAGATAAATTCACCATTCGTTTGCCTGAATTTCAGTCTCTTTAAATCATTTAAGGTTCAATTCAAATTAAACTTTCAAATTCTGGATTCCTTTTAACCTCTATAAAGATTGCAACCATATGCTTCTTTATTTTGCCAATTTTGAAAAAGAAATTAAGCATTCTTTTAAGAGTGACCCAGCCAGTCAGAAATTGTACATCTGCAATGAAATGGCTGCATTTTTAAGTGTTACTGACGTATTTCTACTTTTATTATAATCCTGTCTGTTAATGGTATTTACTTTCCAAGTATGTCAGTTAGATTAACTGAGAGCTGAAATACACACAAATCTTGTATATAGGTGCTCTCTCTTTTTTTTTTTTTTTTTTTTNATGACTTATATTTCAGCAATAAGTGGAGTGTCATCAAGGGCTTCAAAAGTCAGAGAGTGAATTATCCAGTTCTACTTTGACTCTCTGCTTTACTGCATTTTCTTTAACCTAAACCAGAATTACCATGCCTTATGTGATCTCAGGTGGGAAAATTTCCAAATGCGAGCTGACATATGTGTGTTAATGCCATGCAGCAAAAAAACTACCAGTAACTTTATGAGTGTTTTTTAAGGTACTTTTAGTTCTCTCTCTATTTGCCTCACATCAAGTGATATGCCTAAGTTTTCTGTAGCAACATTAAAGCTGCCTGACCTATTCTCTAACAGACAAATAATATGCCCCTGGTGGTCTTGATACAAGATTTTAATGAAAACAGTATTCTGTAGTGCAAGACAAATGATTTGATACGATTCTTTTGAAAAGTAACTAATTTGTTTTAAATATAGCATTGTATTACAAATTTAATATTCTCCTTGGGCTTTATGGATTCAAGTTGTAAAGCAAGAACAATTTCCTGAAAGCCAGATTCTTGGCACATGTACGAGGTGCAATGCAACACAATGCATCTTTATATTGCTAATATAGTGTGTGAAAGACAGGATCCTAAAGCAGTGTGCAGAGTAAAATCCTGTATGAGAATATACCAAAGTCCATTACATGATGGAAAGACATTATGCAGGATGGTGAAGCTATTAAAACATTCAATCAGCCATTAACAGAGGGGGAGAATTATGGACAAGGGAGAACAGATGTACTGACTGATCTGCTTTGAGAAGGGAGGGATAAAAGCAAGATCATTCTTGGTCTCAGAACCTAAGCAAGTGAAGGATGTCAAATCAACAGTGTTCAGACTTTAGAAACAACAACAAAGATTGAAGCATTATTTAAATTCAATTGGTGCTGTATTCACTAAGAAACATACTGGAATATGAAGAACTGTTAGGAATAACATATGGTGAGGCATGAAATGAAGGTGGATCAGACAATCCTATTACGTTGTGCATATCAGTTACTGGCAAATACCTATTATTTTCCTGAAACACAGTTTGCAGAATTTCAGGCTGTATGGGAGATATTCTGCCTTAAGGAGATTTGAGATACTTTGAAAAAGTTGTTGTATCCTTGCTGCCGTTATTATTTCACTTTTTGTTCCTGTGACTTCATGTTTATACTGGTTCATACAAAAACTTTACTTATCAAACCTGATTTTTTTTTCTTTATCTGTGGTTGTGAGGTATTAAAACCATGAAAGTTTGCAATGCTTTTCACACCAGACACACACTTGCCATGGATGCCTCATTCTGCAGTTTCCCGTAATTCAGTGCAGGTTTGGCTAAAAATCTCGATACAAATTACTCCAGAAGATTAGAATCCTTAAAATCATTATTCTTACACCAATCAGAGTGTACCACTGATAGAAGAGATATTACCATATTGCTGTTTGCTTTTGCAGAGATATCCTCAACCGAGAGGCCAGAAGAAAAAGAAAGTTGTGAAGTATGGAATGGGTGGCATGATTATCGTCTTGCTGATTTGTATTGTCTGGTTCCCACTGCTCTTCATGTCTTTAATCAAATCTGTTGCAGGCGTCACCAACAAGCCTCTAGATGTATCAATCACAATAACTCTAGGAGGTTATCAGGTAAAAAAAAAAAAACAACAACAACAAGGGGAAAAAAAAAGACTAAAAGAAATCATTGGTTTTGCACTATGTTTTTCTTGCACATTTCCTTTTTCTTACCTTGAGTTTTCTGAGTGAAAGTCTCCTGGTATACACAGGAGATCAGCATAAACAGAGGGTCCCTTTGGGGTTTAAAAACATGTTAGTTTATCACAGAAGTGAAATATTGCCTTTAATTGCAAGCTAAAAATAGAACCTACTGCCAATGGAAGCTGCATAAATTTACCCACATCTGGAGCACTGAGGTAGCTGCCTGCAGGTCCATCCATGTGATGGTTGAAGGTAGCTTACTTCATTGAAATATAAGATCATAACCTTCTCCCATCATATTGGGCACTCTAATTATCCTAGACTGAAAGATGCAAAATGCTGTATTTCTTTGGTTGAATTAAATGTCACAAGTGTGTGTTCTTTTGTTTCCCAGCCTATTTTTACAATGAGTGCTCAACAGAGCCAGCTCAAGGATTTGAATCAAACTGGTTTCAATGCATTTCTGGGAAGCTATCGAGATAACACTGTAAGTGAAATGTGAAATATCTCATTATTTAAAAATGTGTGTGTGTTTCTGTGGAAGTTTTTTGAGGGTTTTGTTTATGTAGCTACAAGTGGCCAGATATACTGCTGTCCTTGGGAAGATGTGTCTATAAAGACAGTTTGTAAGAGTAACACAGATTGTGTGTGTCAGGCCAGGACTGGGTTATAAAGAAAGAAGTTGCCCTTAATCTGCCCATCATTGCATAAACTCACCTCCATTTGTCCTGTGACATGAGTAAAAATCTTCCTTCTAATGACACAAAACTTCAGTACACATGTGGCTCTTTTAATAGAAAATTAAACAGAGGTGCCAGGTGTCTCACAGCCCCAGAGACTGCCAGCCATTGCTGTAAATGTGAGCCATCACACACAAGCCAAGCACGGTACATTATATGTACAGTGACTTACATTTTATGCTGACCACTGAAATTATTTGGAGTTTCAGGGAAGCCGTGTGAAATGCCAGAAGTGCTAGTCAAAATCGGCAAGTATTGGAACAAGCATAGCTCACAAGGTCCATAAACAAGTTGTTAGAAACTAAAGGAGTTGAGATTAATTAGACTCTGCAGCATTTACCTGAGTCATTTTTCAGACTGGTTTTGGCTTACTTGGCCACCATACTTAAACTTTAAACGAAAGGGTAATTTTTATTTTGCCTTCTAGGTTTGGTTATACTTTATTTATGCCCCTTCACATGTAAAGCCCCATTTGGTACCTGAGGGAAACTATCAGTGCAAACCAATGAGCTTGTAATTAGCTGAGCATTTATCATTCTGCCAGATAGGAAATGTGACTGTGTGCCTCATGTGAATATCACTGCAGTGAAGTTCCCTTTCCCTCTTCTGCACCCACAGGCTGCTTTGCAGTTTCTAGAGGGCTATGGAAAAGAAGATATAACTCTAGCAGATCTAGAAGGGAATTCAAACTCTTTGTGGACCATCAGCCCTCCCAGTAGAGAGAAAATGATACAGGGACTCCTGGATTTTTCAGCTGAATTCACTGTAGTTCTGTCATGGAGCATTCAAAGGTAATTAATAAGACTGCTATGAGGCTGCTGGATCATTTGCCAAGCCTTCACTAAACGGAACAGTTCCACACTGCATTTCTGCATTTTTTGGTGTTATTTTCCAGCAAAATGTCAAGGAGAGAGGCAGGGAGAAATGACCTTTGTTACACAGCAGTAATGACTTGATGCTTGTAGTTCTCAAGAAACAGAGGAATGGAGTCGCTTCCAAGTACATGATTTAATAATGCAGGGTGGAGTTTTCAATGGGCCGTGAGTGGGAGGAAAGTAAGAAAGTTTCAGCTACTTTCATAAGTAGATGTTTAAATAAATTCTGCTGCAAAGGAAAACTTGTTAGCATTTATGGGCAGAAAAAAAATATTGAGGAAATTGAGAAATGGCTGGTCCTCTTTGGTTCTCTTATTAAGGGAGTCTCAAAACGACAAGAAGCTCTTTGTTAAATACAAGTATATTTGAAGCCATTGTTATGCAAGCAGACACAGATCCACCTTGTTGAGACTAATGACTGGTCATTTACTATGTCTCTCTTTTGGCCTCAGTGTAGAAATAGTGCTTTACACTGGGTTTTTTTTCAAGAGCTGATCAGAATATGTGCTGGTTGCATTCAGGTTGGAGTTCACCCAGTCACCCAGGTGTCATGTTCTGACTGTCACCTGGGATCCCTATAGACTGCCAGGATAAACTGGAGATAATCCATCACTTCACTGAGATTAGCCAATGCTGCTGCAATTTCTACCTGTTTCTTCAGAATTAGACCATGGATTGTTTTAACAAATCCCTCCAAAGAACTATGCACAAAACCTAGGTAGCTGAATCACTGTTTGAGCTTCGATCATACTGTCAGTCCTTCCACAATAAAAAACCTATACCCTTAATTCAGCTTTCTTTGACTTTCCTTATTTTCCTGGAAGTATAAATTACTGCCCAGTGAATTACATCCCTCCTTCATTTCTGAGCCATCTATTAATTTTTAATACCTCCTCTCAATTTTCTATTATGCTTGCCTAACTACAAACATTAATATACTAGATTCGAAAGAGACCTTTTTCACCCTCAAATTCTCTTCTGTGGATTATTTTGTACCCACAAATGACTGAAAGTGATGAAAGCTTACCACTGTGGCCTTCCACATTTTAATTTTTTTTTTCTTAAGGGGAAACTGCTGTCTTTTATCTAGGTTAGGAGACCACAAGCATCTTTAAGATGAGCTTCTTCTGGTACTCCAGCAGCTTACATACTTTTTGCTCTTGCAGATCATCTGCCAGGTGGATATCTCTGCAGCCCCAAGAATTATGCCACCCCAGCAATGTAGGGATAGGCAAAATTTGATCCTGTTCCAGCTATGTCCTAGCCCACAGAGAGACCCGAGTGGGCACAATGGTCCCTCTAGGTTAGACTGTTGGATACAGAGTGCTAGTGGGTCTGAGGAGCTGTAGTTGAGAGCTGAATCCTGTCCTGACACCAACTGTGAGATAACTAACTTCATCCTGAGGCCCAAAGAGAGACTAGTCTGTCTTTCCCAGTCTGTTATCTCTCTGACATATGAGCGAAATTAGATTCATGTGAATCTGGCAGCATTTTCGTGTAATGCATGCAAAGGCAGAATCAGAACAAAGCATCTTTAAGACTGTTACGTCTGTCCTCTGTTGGCAAAAATACCGTCTCAGGTAGAGGTAGCATGATACTTACTATTTGGGAAGATTTTGAGGGGCAGTCAGTGCAGTTAGATTAGATTGACAACCAATCTTTGCATTCCAAAGACAAGTGTTTATGTTCTGCTATTACAGCTCATTGTAGATTGAGTAATGCCTTCTCCTTTACTTATAACAGAAATCTTACTCTCGGTGCCAGAGCAGAAATAGCATCAGACAAACTTACCTTTAGTCTACCAGAGAAAACCAGAAGAGATATTGCTACAATGATGTCTGGACAGCAATTGGAAAAGGTGTAAGTTATTTTCTTTGCTTATTTATATGCAAACATTGCTTTAAAAACCTGTTTTCTAAGTGGGAGAGGTCCACACAACTGTTTCATTTGTCTGCCCATCCACCCTCCTCTAATGACTTTAGACATGTCTAAAGACATATCTTTACAAAGACCAGCAGCATGGATGTCACACGACAGTAGCGCTTCTTTAAGGGTAAAAAAAACCATTATCTATCTTAAATATAGAACAAGGATACAACGAATAGTGGAACACCACCAGCAAGCATGTTGAACCAACTAGTTACTTTCCTCTGATTTCAAGTTCATTAGAGTACAGTCATAGTCAAGGTCTCTTCTGAGTTATTTGAGTTCAGCCTAATGATTTGAGGGAACAGTATTGACAAAAATTTTGTTCTAGATTAAGTATCTAGGCTGTTTGTTTCATTATTATTCTTGAATAGGTTTGGATTGGCAAGGAAGTGTTAAATCACTGTGGTCAAAAGGTAACGTTTGCCGTAATTTCTGACATCAGATCTTTTCCTGTAATGAAAATTTGCAGGGCAGTCAGAGTGTTCTCTTCATCCGAATGTCAAACACTGTTGTATGGACATAGATTTATAGCATTAACAGCAGTGGTGCCTCCTTTCAGACTGAAAGATATTTGGCTCTTTCTCTTCTTTCTGCTCACTGGGGATTATTTTACAGCAGTAGTAGCTAAATACTGCTAAGCCAGCATGTTATACCTGAAGACCACCTGATGTGATCTGTGACACAAAAGTTTAGAAGTTAAAGCTGAGATCAGCTGAGGGAGTGAAACCTCTGGAAGGCTTATGTCTGTTAGAAGGTGGAAATGAGATTTATCTTCTCTGTGCACTGCTATTCTTCTACACTTGTACACACATATATCCTCCTGCCCACCTGGTCATTGCATTTAAAAATACTGTACACCTCCTTTACTTCTCTGCCCTGTGAGGCTACAGAAGTACTTGCTAAGGTGTCAAGGAGAGTAGATCTTCGTTTATGGGAAGAAGGAATATATTAATGTTTCTCTGATGAAGATACACCTGCATTTGTATGTATTGCAATAGTATTGTCAATTTAAGTTTTTTAACTTTGCCATAAAGGAAAAATGGTCGAGACAGCTAGTAACAACTTGACTACTTCAGTAATGCTTTTCTGCCGCCATCTCTAGAGGAACAACTTAATTACTGAGCTTAGTTACCTATCTTTTGGGCCTAGCAGAGCAGTAAGAAGCGATTTTAAAATAACCGTTTTTGGTTTACAATGCCCTAGAGTATGTAAAATGTGTTGGAGGATATCCCTTCCTAGAATTTTTCATTCACTTGAGGAAAAAGTTAGGACAGCATCTGAGTATTTTAATGAAATGCCTTTCTCTTTGGATGTTGCAATTTTTTTGCCACTTATGGTGATTTGATTTTGAGTCTAATGGAAGAATTTTCACAAACTTTTCTTTTTTTAAGTTTAAAATCTCCAGATAATACGATATCTGAAAATATTTCCTAGTAAAAGATTCTGGGAAAAAAATCTCTCCTCAGATGTTGTGATCTAAACATTTTGAAATACTAAAGAAATAAGTTTTTTCACTACATTTTTTTACCTTATTTACCACTGGGGATATTGCCTTTCTTTGTGCTGTTTGTATAGCTGACTATAAAAGCAGCTTTGTTGGAGGGAAAATAAAATATAAATTCTTTATTCCTTATAAAAGCACATGCCAAAGGTGTGTGGAATTCATGACAAGTGAAAAGGGACGTTGTGAATGGAGTTCCCTGTCAAAGTGACAACATGGTTAATTCAACTAGTTTTCAGACATTTATACAATGCAAGGTGATAGCATGGTGAAAGCTTGGGAATTGTGTATAGCCTCATTCAGTATTTCTAGATTATTTTAGAGGTATTTTAAAAATGAAATATTTGCCTCTTTTTCTTTTTTTTTTTTTCCCCAGAACATTAGAGAAAGTGTACCCATACTACATCAAGGCTCCTAGTGATTCTCTGGCAAAGCCCATAAAGCAGCTACTGACAGGTATGTATCCAGCCCACGGAAAACAGAGTGTGGCTGAAGAAAGTGCAACACAACATTCAAATGTGCGCATTCACTGAGCCCTTATAGGACTTTTCTGCCTGAAATATGCTTACACTTGTTTCCACGTGGTGCCTGCAAGCTAGGGGAGAGAAGATGAGGTAGAATACAAGGCAGAAAATGCATCTGAGTGTACACTCAAGAAAAAGCCCCAATGTTCACCTTCAAGTCTCTTTCAGGATCTGCTTTTCCATGTCTTCTTAGATAGTGATGATAAGTTTCTCTTGTATGCATCTCCCTACTGCTTTATCACAAATAAGAAAAGTGCTGCATTTCTGCAAATCACTTTCCCTAGCTCACCTCTTGAAAATGACACTGAATGCCTTTTAGCTTTTCCTTATTGACTACAAAGATTCCAAGTTAGATAAATCCTTGGATTTCAAGGTGCTGTCATGCATCGAGAATGCATATAGAAACTCGTGCATAAAAAAGACATCCACACTTATATACGCATACATACATGAAAAACCTGCTGAGTTGGAAGAGAAGGTAGGAACAAATCCTTACCTGACAACACTTACTCAGTAGAGATTAAAGTTGTTTTTCAGGCCTTTTCTTGAGCAGTGTGTAGTGCAGCAATGTTCCATGTTGAATAATCATTACTAGATTAATTGGGAAAAGTAATTTTTGAGGCTGATTCTTACTTTTTGTGTTGCAAGAAGTTTCTGTTGCCCCTCTGTCCTGGAGAAATCCTAATTTGGGATTCTTCAAAAAGACTTCAATGTATTCATTGCTAATGTAGGATCCCTAGAAATAACAAGTCCAACTTGTGTCAAGTATGCAAAATTGTATAATATACTTTGCATGATATAAAAGAATGAAATCTTTTATGCTATACAAATAAGTGATTTTCAGGGGCAGTTTCACTTAAGCACATGTAAGCCACCCTCCATCTCCCCAGAGTAAATTATGTGTTTCTTTAGCCCTGAAAGGCAGATATGGTTCCTGACATTGATGCTTTAGCCTGAAAATAGTCAAATAATTTGAGAGCTGTATAGAAGAAAATATAGATGATGGGAAACATTTACTTTTTAAATGCAAATTCAAATGATATTTTGGAAGGAAAACCATAGCTGTGTCAATATTATATTTTTCTATAGAATATTGCAAACTGGGTTTTAAGAGAGTTATAACAACCTCCTATTCCTACATTTCTCCATCTCTTTATCATGCAAATGACCCAAACTGATCTAAGTTTGACTTTCAATTCTTGGTACATATTTTAATGTTTCCTTTTTCCAATAGAATGCGGATGGGAAAACATTACTGTTTCCCTGGTCAAAAATGTGTCCGATGAGGGAGTTCGTGAGTGGTGGGTTTTGAATCAGCTTGGGAAAAGATATAAAACATCTGAAGAGAGTCTTGAACTCTTTGTATTCAGTGATAAAGTCAGTCCTCCAAGCCTTGGATTCCTGGCTGGCTATGGGTAAGAAGGAATCTTTACATAACATTAAAATAATGTAGATAAGATAGAATTATAGAACTTATTTGCTATGTTTGATGGAAGGATTTATTTGTTGTTGTAATGTTTCAGAAGACCTCTAGAAATTGATTTCATGATGATTTCAAATTCATGTCTATTTTGAATATTTATAAAAGACTTCATCTTTATAAGGAGTGATCTCCTCCTTACCTGCTCTTCATTGGAAGGAGGCAGTAGCATAGAAGATATACCTTCTGTAAAGTGCCCTTCACACCTCTAGATTATAAAAATAATTTTCCTAATAAAGTAAAACCAAACAAAAAAGTTTAGTTTAGTTGCAGGTCAAATTCTGCCCATTTTTGCCCCTTTCCTCATCACCTGTATCTGGCTATGATGCAGTTATGTAATACAGCTCCACAGATGAAGGCAGGAGATGTTTCTTCCTCAAAGCATTGCCCTCTTGTTATGATTTTGGAGAACGCCCTTCGGGAAAATTCCCATGGGAGGTCGGTATAAGGGTTAGCCTGTCACTAGCTGCACATACTTTAACCAAAAAAAAAAAAAAAAGAAAAAAAAAAAGCACATTAGATATGAAATTTGACAGACCATTTGCCTTTAGTAGCCAATGACCGGGAAATTTCCCATGGTGATTTCCAAGTGATAGTAGGCAGAATATAGGAACATCAAAAGTAACTGATGTTAAATCATTTAAACCAGTGGTCTCAGATGTTCCTGTTGCCAATTTTCTGCGGTGTTTTAAGAGACCCTATTTTCCCTTGCTCTCTAGAGCAAGAAACAGCACAAAAACAGTGTCCTAATTAGAAATGTCCACTCAGCTGAAAGACTAAAACTAGGTATATTGATGAGCTCCCCTGCAGTTGTCTGACTCTGTCAGGCATGGTTTGAACTCTGTCCTTTCTTCTTTTTCAGCATCATGGGACTTTATGCCTCGGTTGTCCTGGTGATAGGGAAGTTTGTCCGTGAATTTTTCAGTGGGATCTCTCACTCCATCATGTTTGAGGAGCTGCCCAATGTAGACCGAATCTTGAAGTTATGCACTGACATTTTCTTAGTGCGAGAGACTGGAGAACTGGAACTGGAAGAAGACCTGTATGCCAAACTAATATTCCTGTATCGCTCACCAGAGACTATGATCAAGTGGACTAGGGAAAAAACTAATTGAACTCTTTGCTGTTACACTGCAAATCAAGTTGATTTCATCTGAATTTTAAAGGAAAAAAAAAAAAAGCACAATATTCTCTTAAGAGCTAAGCCTTTTATAGTTAGGTAGCAATGGTTTTTCACTGATGAAGTCCTGGAAGCTACGGCATTAGGAATCCATGCTGCCTTTCAAATTAAGGATCAACAGTGAAGAAGGTTGGATGATATGCTGTTTTTAAAGTGCCACTCCTGTAAAATCTGAGGACTGCTTTGTAATTTAATCAACATCAAGTTTGCATCCTTGTCTGGCTAATTTGATTTTCCAGATGATAATTACCTTTAAAGAGAAAAGACAAAACAAGGGAGTGAACCCACAGATGACTCCAGTGTACCTTCTTCAGCTTTTCTGGAGCCATACAGTTTGGATTGTGCAATATGCTGTTGTACATCACTGACTTTCAAGTTACAGTAATGGGATGCTGACTAGCCTTCAGGACACCCAAGACACAAGGCCACAGTGGGAACTGAAGATGCTGTAGCCATTCCCATTTACCAAAAAGCAGAGGTTTTGATGTACAAAGGACACTGTGGACAAGCCTCTGTTAGCAAAAAAAAAAAAACACATAATCTCTTTAAATGCCTTATTTTATTTGTACAGTCATAGAAGACATTTCCACCAAACATCAATGACTTTTCTCAGGAAAAAACAACAAAAAGATGAAACTTGACACTCCGTCAAGGTTAACTAATGGCTAGAATAATTATGGAGAAATATTGGGATGTTCTGCTGGACCATTTTCTCCAAAGTTACTGCTTTGCATTTGATGAGAAAAGAAGGTCAATTCAATGACGCAAGGAGCTACTTCATTTCTTATTAACCCTTTAAAGACTGAATAGTGTGTGCTTCTCTCTGCTCCCCATGACATGCTTTTCCCCATTTCGATGATTTAAGGCAACTTTGTTTTGCTATTAGCTGATATTCTTCTTCCAGTGTTTCAGGTATACAAAAATGTTTACATATTCCAAGTCACATTTTTACATCCGAGATGGGTTTATTTTTTTTTAATTTCCCAAATATAGACATACATATGAGCTTGAAAAATGGCCTTTTTCTTAAATTACTATTATAAGTGACACAAATGGCTCATTAGAGAACATTGTAGCATGAAAATTTACAATTGCATTGTAGGTTTCATTCCATGTTAAAAAGAAAAATTATTGAGAAAAAAATCATTGAGTGGGTAGGGTATGTTAAAAGGGTATACTGTGTAGTTTTGATTCATAATGACTTAAAATAAAGCACATGTTGCAAAGTCATTTTAGAAGTATTTTTTCCTCTGCCTTTTTACATGAAATGGGAAAAGTTTGACATCCATCTAACACTGTGACAAATAAATCACTTTCTTGTAGTTAACTGCTATTTATTGTATGAATGATTAGTTAGTCACCAGAAGAAAGTAATGTAATATAATTTGTCAGAACATTTTACTGCGGAACTTCATAAAACAGCACAATAGAAGTTAAAACAAACAGCTTAAAGCTTCCATGATAAAAGTTGTCACATACTCTGAGAACTAACATTTTGAGCACTGTGAGGTGCCCAAAATAAAAATCACTTCATCATATTGTAACGATAAAGTCAGCTGATAAGTGGAACTCATCGGAAGATAATCTGATTTCCTCCAAAGTGTGATGGAAAGGTGGCTGCCCATACAACCTGGCAACACTCCCCTGTGTCTCCTCCATTTCTTCCACAGTAGCAGTGAATGAGCCTTTCTTGACACGGGATCCAACAGAGAGGCTAGAATAACCTTTGTGTTTAGATGAATCTGTACTTGGGTTTCCACTGACTTTAAGGAAGGCAACACTGGAAGGAGTAGTATGAAGGGTTTAATGTGTTTCTAAAGGTACCAGCCAGCAGAACCCTTCTGGCCCTGCTTGGTCACAGCTCCCCATTTTTCATCGGCACTAACTTTCTACTGAAAGAAAAAAAGGCCAGACAAGTTTTGAAGACCTCCAGAGAAGGAGACTCCTGAGTTCGAAGGACAGATTTTAATTTAAATTTTCACTTGGCCTCTAGATGCCATCATGATCCCAGTAGCAACACCTTTTCATCATTTCCCAGGCACTGTAGAGGAGGATTCTTTGCAAAGAGGTCAGGGTCAAGCCGCAGTTCTTCATGCAAAAGTTGAATGCTTCACTGTGCCACATGCTCTAGATGTCCCTGCTGGAGCAGAGGGTTGGACTAGATGATCTGTAAGAGGTCCCTCCCAACCTCAACCATTCTGTGATTCTGTGAAAGAAATCTCTATCTGCAGAATGAGCTATACAGTTCTTCAGTCTTTGCAGAAATGTGCTGCCTTTCGTTTCATGGATCAATCAAGCTTTGAAAATAAAAGTTTTTATTTTTCCTTGCCTTTTTTTTTTAAGGAATAACGTGTAGTCAAAAAGAGGACATATAGACTGGATAAGTGATTACATAGATGGAAAATTGTCTGGACTGTTGGGCTCAAGGAATGGTGATCAGTAAAATAAAGTCCAGTTGACATCCAGTTACTAGTGGCATCCCTTAGGGAATCAATAGTGGGACCAGTGCTCTTCAATGTCTTTAATAATGACCTGAAGGGCAGGGCAGAGAACACTCTCAGCAAGTTTGTGATCAGTACCAAATCCAGGGAAGTGGAGGAGGAAGGAGGGGAGGGTTTATTCACTGGAGGACAGAACTGCCTTTCCTCAAGGGACATAACAATGTTTCAGAAAAGAGCTGACAGGAGCTTCATGACATTCGACTAAGCTCCTCCATAGGAGGCAGAATAGCCCCCCGGCCCCCCACAGAGTCATTCAGGTTGTGCACTTGGGCAATAACTGGCAACGGAGAATCTTTGCAACAACAACAAAAAAAAGAAAGATATGGAAGATATGGTAGGGTGGGCTACTTACAGCACCAAGTCTATAGCGTTCCCCTGCAGTATATCAGGCTGCATTTAGAAGACTACAGCTGTAGGTAAAGGGGGCTGATTAGCCCCTTCTATTCTGCACTTGTAAGACCACATCTGGACAATAGTGCAAGAAAGACACTTGACATACTGGAGTGAGTGTAATGGAGGGTTGGAACATACAGTGTGCAGGGGATGACAGAGTTGGGCTTGTTGCATATCAAAAAGGAAATTCTAAGCAGAGCTTATGGATGTCTGTCCCCTTTTCATGAATGCAGTGAGTTTGTGAAAGGGTTTGCAAATATGAAAAAGAAAGATTATGAAAGTAACTCTGCAGAGAAGAACCAGGGGATCCTGGTATATGCCCAGTTCATAGAATCATAGAACTGTAGACTTGTTGAGGTTGGGAGGGACCTTTGGAGTTCATCTAGTCCAATCCCCTTGCACACGCAGGGTCACCTAGAACATGTGGTACAGGATTGCATGCAAGCAGGTTTTGAAGATCTCCAGAGAAGGAGACTCCACAACCTCTCTTGGCCACCTGTTCCAGGGTTCTGTCACTCTCACTGTCAAGAAGGTTTTCCTTAAGCTCCTGTGGAAGTTTTGATGCTTCAGTTTGTGACCGTTTCCTCTAGTTCTGTTGCTGGCCACCGCAGAAAAGAGGCCAGCCCCATCCTCCTCTCTCTCTCCCATAAGATATTTATAGACACTGATCAGGTCCCCTCTCTTCTTCAGGCTGAACTGGCCCAGCTCGCTCAGCTTTTCCTCACAGGTTACATGTTCCAGGCCCCTGATCATCCTCATAACCCTGCACTGGACTCTTTCCAGTATTCCAGTAGTTCCACATCCCTTTTGTACTGGGGAGCCCAGAACTGGACACAGTCCCCAGATGTGGCCTCACCAGGGCTGAGTAGAGGGGGACGATCACCTCTCTCAACCTGCTGGAGACGCTCTTCTTAATGCACCCCAGGATCCCATTGACCTTCTTGGCTATGAGGGCACCCTGCTGCCTCGTGGTCGTCCACCATGAGCCCAGGTCCCTCTCTACAGAGTTGCTCTCCAGAAGGTCAGTCCCCAGTCTTCACTGGTGTCCGGGGTTATTCCTCTCCAGGTGCACTTGCCTTTTTTGAACTTCATGAGGTTTCTCACTGCCCAGTTGTCCAGTTTGTCCAAGTCCCTCTGGATGGCAGTGCAGCCCTCTGGGGTATCAGCTGCTCCTCCCAGTTTGATATCATCAGCAAATTTGCTGAGGGGACACTCTGTCCCTTCATCCAGGTCATTGATGAATAAATTGAACAGGACTGGACCAAGGACTGACCCCGGGGAACACCATTAACTACAGGCCTCCAACTGGACGCTGCGCCACTGACTACCACTCTCTGAGCTCTGCCATGCAGACAGTTCTCAATCCACCTCACTGTCCACTCATCTAACACACACGATGCCATGAAGGTGCCTTTGGGGTAAAGCATATCAACAGTATCCTAAGTTGCATTAGGAAGAGTGTAGCCAGCAGGTAAAGAGAGATGATCCTTCTCACCTCAGGACTGGTGAGACAGCCCTGGAGTGCTGGATTATTGCTAGGATTCCCAGAACAAAAGAGACATGGAACATTGGAATGATCTCAACAAAGGGTCAAAAAGACAATTAAGGGAATAGAATATTTCTCATTAGAGGATAGAGCTGGGACTCTTCTAGCTGTGGAAGAGAAGCATCAAGTGTATCTTACGTATGTGTACAAATATTGTACAAAATTGTAGAGAGAGAAGAAGGTGCAAAGTCAGTTGCGTGAAGCTATTTAAAATTCAACTGCACATGGTCCTTTGCAACCTACTGCAGTTGACCCAGTTTGAACAGGAGGACCAGACTAGACAATTGCCAGAAATACGTTCCAATACCGACGTTCTGTTATTCTTTTATTTTATCTGACTCACAAAATGCTCTCTGCAAAATGCTTAAATGCCCAGGGGATCCAGTGCCTGGAATGTACTCAATGCCTCCTTTCAGTAAGCATCGCTGTGGTGCTGCATCAGTTCAACTGCAGCAACCCAACTATGCTACTCCTAAGCAAAACAGCCTTCTCTCTTATGCAAAATTGGATGCCAGAAAGTGATTTTATCTCTTGGATATGCTCCTTGTGAATAAATGCATGTTCCCTATGCCTTTGCCACACATTGTGAGCTAGACAGTTCTCTCTCTATGCCCCAATTTTGATTGTCCTGCACAGGAGCCAGCATCAGAAGAAAGACAGTACTGCTAAACTAGTTCATCCACGGGCAAAGCTATGAGAGTAAAACTGCTGCTGTTCCTCCTGAGGCTGTGCAATATTTAAACATTTCCATCCTGGGTGCATCTTGGGGATTTTTGTTCATTTATTGTTGACTCTTCTTTGAGGGGGAGCAAAGTGAAGAAAACACCTGATGTTTTATTGAGAGGTTGGGAAAAGCACAGGCAAAGCACTCTGTGAGGTTTCAACGGGAAAGGCAGTTTTAGAGTTTATTGGTCAAAGGAATAGAAGTTATGAATATAGTACAGCCCTTCACCATGGCAGGGAAAGGTTTCTCCTGCAGGTTTTTTTCTAGTCAGATTATAGCTTGGAGATTTGCCTGAGGGACATACTGCCCAAGTGCAAAGGCACACAGGCAGTCATCAAACTCCTCTCCTGACCTGGTTTGACAGGCACCTCCAAAGTCCAATCCCACTGAATGGTATTTATATAGCTGTTTCTAAAATAAAAATCTAAAAGAAAAGTTCTTCTGTTATGAAGGTTTTAATTCAAAGATAGCTCATAGGCAGGGCACCTGCAAATACTCCCTTCATCGGGAGTAACTAGGTGGTCATCACCTCTGTTTCTCCTGTCCCAGTTTTCTACTATCACACATACGCTTTGCAAACAGCAAAACACCTGCCAAGCTGAGCACTTGCATTTCCAGATGCCAGGTACCTGCTATTTTAGCAGATGTCATTCCTCAGACTTGGTTACCTGCATATTCAGCCTCCATTAGTGCATCTTCCCTGGCTTGGTCTGCCTGCAGCCCCACTTCATGTCTAGCCAAGGTCTGAGGGAGCTCTTCCAACCCCTTTACAACTTTTATCTCCAGAGAATAGCAGCTGCTAATCCTTTGTTACAACGTTTCTTCTTTTCAGAGTGCAGTAGTATGGACATTAAACACACACATCTACTAACATGGATTTTGTGCACCTGCATGTGCATGTGTCCGTATGTAAAGGCCTTCTCTTTTGATCACAGAGGCCTCTTGCATTAGCTCACATTAATTTTTAAAGCCACTGCATCCTGCAGCCTATGTCTGGACGGAAGAAGAAGCTGCCAGCAGACACCAACAGCTTATGTTGATGTGACCATCAGATTCCTGAAGTAATCCATTTGGGGAAGGCACATTTGCAAGGTTGTGAAAGCAAGAATGAGGTAATGCAGTAAAATATTAATGAACCCTTTCAGTTGACATCATTAAATGCACTGTAGAAGCTAAACTTTGGAGGTCAAGAAAGTATGTTAATTATACATTCCTCCATCAATAAAATTCACTTTCGCTTTTAAACAAACCTGGTGGCAGGAAGGGGAAGTAAAAGGACTAACTGTAAAACTCATTGCAATTCAGAAGAAAGCACTGGATGGTGCTTTCACAAAGAAAAAGGAATCTACTACTGTAAAGTGACTAAAAATATCATTGTGGTTGGCTCCCATCACTCTCAGGCTAAGTTCTATTTTGTGGATAGGGCTTGAAACAGATGGATTTGGAAGATGTATTGTTTGCACTTCTTTGTGCAATGTGCAGTGTGTCCTTTGAGATGTTTGGGCCCTGATGAGGATGCCAGCTCTAATATGCAAATTGCAACAAAAAAAGATAGAGGGAGGAGGAAGTCTGGGGCTTTTTCAAGTATAGACATTGATTCTGAAGGTCTTCTCCAAACAAGCTTCAAAAATAGAACCTCAGTGTTCTCCCCATCCCAAGTACATTCTAATCCATATCCTGCAATATCTGATTCCCTGGAATGATATATATTTGCTCTGTCTCCAAGAACTCAGGAAGTCTAGCATTACTATAGAGAAGAGAAAGAAGAGAAGAGAAGAGAAGAGAAGAGAAGAGAAGAGAAGAGAAGAGAAGAGAAGAGAAGAGAAGAGAAGAGAAGAGAAGAGAAGAGAAGAGAAGNAGAAGAGAAGAGAAGAGAAGAGAAGAGAAGAGAAGAGAAGAGAAGAGAAGAGAAGAGAAGAGAAGAGAAGAGAAGAGAAGAGAAGAGAAGAGAAGAGAGCCCCCCAAGAGCACCACTAATAAGGAAGTGCTTCAGATATCCCAAGCAGAGGTGTGCATCTGCCAGGGACGCTTTTCACATGCATTACCAGAGCTACATGAGTTAGACCACATGCCAGAGTTTATCCTGCATATGAGGAATAGCTAATCCCCACCCTAGTCATACTGGATCAGTCTTCAAGCTATCTACTGTCACATCACTTCCACCTCTTTACCATTTCTCAGCCCTCGTAGCTTTAGATATCTGCTGCATTTTTCCATGGTATTTTCATTGTCCAAGTTAAAGGCAAACACAAAACAACATGCAATTTCACTCATCTGAAATTGTGTTGGCATCATTACGTGGCTGCTATGACAAAGATAATATGGAAAAGTGATGCAAGAGTGCCTGAGAAGAGACATGAGGGATTGTTAAAGGAAAAATAATCAATAATTCTGTGAAAAAGTTAGATATAACTACTGTTGTTGACAGACATATGATTTGTTTGTTGTATGTGCCAACACTCACTGCCAAAAAACAGTTCCTTTTTCGTTATTACAAATTTCTCTGAAAGTTTCACAGATCAGAGAAGTTTGATAGCTCTCAACACAGCACCTTGTGGCTGACGATGAACTGAAGCTCCTTTTTTTAATCGTTTTTCACATACTATGCTTATGAAACCTATCAAGATAGATCAATGGGTTGCTGTACTTAATTGACTGTGTGATCTGTTGCATTTCACCAAGACTTAGATGCTGTGAGTCAGCATGAGCCAATCCTAAATTTTATGAATTTCAAAAACTAAACTATATTCAACTATACAGATGAAAAACACCTTATTTTTATATGTGTAAATCTGCCTTATATAATCTCCAGAATAAACAAGGCAGCAGTAAAGAGAAAATGAAGGGAGGGAAAATGTGCCATGACTCTCAGAGATGACAAAAAGACAGCTGCACGTGCTCCTAACACATAGAGATTCTGCTTCACACCCATTCTTTTTGAACTCTGTCAGTACTATACATGAAAACATGACATGAATTTTTGCTGCTGCATTTGGCCTTACTTTCTCAAGGGCACTGTGACAGCTCCTGCAGAGCTCCTTCCAGGTGCACCAAGGACATTCAACCAGCCAGGCATGACAGAGATCGGTTGCAGAGCAGGGACACAGGCCCCTTTCTCCTACCACCCATGGAGATACATTTTTATGACATTACCAGGACCTAAAGATGGAAAAATAAACCTTGACAATTCCCCATCCCTCCCCCCCTTTTTTTTTAATAAATATATATGCTACATTTAAGTAAGATTGGCACAAGTTTCTTGTATAGTTAGATTCCAAGGCATTTGGTGGAAGACTTGATCCTTCATGTGGCTTTGAAAGCCTTTCAGAGTATATGTTGTTGACATTACAATTAAGACATTTATTTGCAAGTGTTTATAGACTCATTCAGTTTGTATGTTTAATGTAACAGGCAGATTGAAAACTTAAACTCACAGAAGTCAAGAATTCTGAACTATGGAATCCCAAAACAACTGTAACTTATATCCCACTTCTACATAAAACCAGAAAAGATAAAACCAATAAAACATAAAACCAATTCAGATGTCAACAGCAGTACAATTCACAATTTCATTTTTTTAAAGTAGACTCTAGCAGCCAGTGGAATAGGAATTGATCTTCCAATCATCAGGCAAGCATCTTATTATTTCTGTTTCATTAACATACCACTAGACTCTCCTTGCCTCTCAAACATTGAGACAACCAGCTGAAATCTTGCTAAATCAAATCTTGATGAATTCCTAATATCTGCTGCACAAATTCATCTTTTCTTTCCACAGGGCTATTTTAGGCAATGATTGCAATAATGGAGAATTGGGTAAAAAATGTTCAAGTCCCTTTGGAGGCTTCGGAGGCAGGCAGTTTGACTGCTGAGCCAGTCAGCAGGCTGTTTCTGCTGATACACTCTCACAGCTGGCTCTCCATCAGGCCACACACATGTGAAAATTAGCCACACCAAGGAAAAACTACTCTCTAAGAAAACAGTGCCTACAAGGCATAAGTTTATTGCATTTATTAAGAACATTATTAAGAACATTGCTGACCTCTTCAGTGGTAAGCACTGACACAACTTTCCAGACTGGTTGCTAAATCTTTTAGCAAGATCCAGAGCCATCCAAATTCCCAGACACAGGAAAGGTTCAACACTTGCTAATGCAATGGTCTAAAATAGGCATCACCCCTCTTCCCATAACACCACCTCCTACACACTCTGCTTCCACTTCTGGCACTCCCCAAGCTGCTCATTGGGATCCAGCTTGTGGGATAAACCCATATTTTAATGTTGTTTCCTGATCCCAAGTCTAGGCTCAGGAATAAATGCTAAAACATTAAGCCATATCAGGAAGTAAGTACGAGGAGGCTGTGTGTCTCCATGTGGTTAAAAGCACATCTAACCATTGGCTTCAGCTACCTAACAGGAGAGAGACTATATTGATAGACATGGGCCAATAAAGCCAAAACCACAATGCAGGAAATTCCCATCAGATACGAGAATTTCTTTTTTTCTTTACCATGAAAAAGGCGAAACATTGCAGCAGGTTGCCCACAGTGGCTGTGAGATCTACCGCCTTTGAGGGAATTCTCCTTCAAGTCTTAGCTGGGAGGCCTTGAGCAATGGATGAGACTTTGAGCCTTTAAGCAAGGTGCTTTTAGCAAGGTGCTACCCCTGGTGTCCTCCAAAGGTCCCGTCCAGCCCAGAGTCTGGTCTGCAGTTCTCACTGTTGAGTCTCACTTTAGAGAGGTGAAGCAGACCCATCTCCATGACTGCTGTTGGATGCCCCAGCTCCTCCTACACTAAATAAACCTCTTTTTTTTCCTATAGCRKRAMWYWGCAYTTTTTTTTTTTTTTTTTTTTTTTYTTTCTGTCATCATGAACAATACRCATRTATCTGTATAAAAGGCACTGCTTAATTCAATCCCAAAGCTTGGACACTTTGCTCTACTTCTTTTTAACTTAGGTTAATACTTCTTCAGATTTCCAGGATTTTCTTTTTCAGTTTTCCTTAGTGTTTCCCTTTTAGTTTTTTTTCATTTTTAATTGCAGTTTCCTTCGTCCGTCGTCTGTTTGTTTCCAGAGCCAAGCTTCTTATTATGAAAATATTCTACTTAATTTCTCCTCTAAAAAGTGTCAACCTCTGGGCTAAAAGATGTGTTCAACACTCTATCTTCTTGCTCCATCTCCTGAGGAAGTTTTATTTCTTCAAAATTTATTCCTGTGGATAGTAAGGTTTGCATTTAGGATGAAACTATTACTTCTTAAATCTGCCTAGGTGCTGATTATAGCTGATAAATGGCTGAGAGTGGTTTTCAACAGGAGTTACAGTGCTGTCAAAAACAACATTATTGCAAAATTTTATTACTGATGAAATTCTTCAGAACTCAGCAACCTGTAGTTGCTGTAGTCCACCCCCTCTGCCAAAATTTTACAGCTCTTGCTGTTCTCTGACAATCTTAAAATGCCTCTCCCTTCCTTTCCATGCCCTGAGTGAATACTGGCTTGGAGGGTAGGAGGTGAAGAAAGGGAAGGAAAAAGTTATTTTTGGCCTTCAACTTTTTATGGCATTCCTGTCCCATTAAGTGCTTTGGAGCTGCTCATTTCACCCCAGGTCAGAACGAAACCAGTTTTGCCTCTCACAGCTTTCCTTGTGAGAGGCAACTTGTCCAGCTGCCAGCCAGTGGTGATAATGTCTCAAACCACTGGCCTGGTCAGCACCCTTATGGCACTAAAATGCAGGCACGTAGAGCTTGGGGATGCAGACAGGTTATAAGTCCACTGGATTCTGAAACTAATTTATTTCTCAAGCAAAATTCCCCAAATGGGATCTTTCCTTGACTTAAAAGCTCAGAGACTTCAAGATTTGCAGGGCAGCAGTCTAGACACGAAAGTGTGGGTGGGTGAGCAGGGTGGGGTGAGGAGACTGGCAGAAGAGGAATGGGCTTGCTCTTTCTTCCAGGAGATTCCCTCATTCTCGGATAATCCCTCAGAGACCGGTTAATGCTGCTAGGTGATGCAACAGCGCTGTGAAGCAATCAGCACATCTGGACCTAAGGACTTGGGATAATCCTTGCCCAAACATTTAGCCATCATATTAGATACCACAGTACTACATGAAAGACATGAGCTTCTTTGGAATGGACATTTAATTTTCTAGGGGCTGAATGAACTATAACTATCTCACCAGTATAATTTCATAGTTCCTAAGGAAACGCTTTCTTCCTCAGCAGTGACTGCTGAAAACATGACTGAGACTCAATAAATTCACTGGAGTGTTTAAAAGTATGAAGTCTGCTTACTCTGTATCTAACAGAGCACCAGAGATCACCAGAATGGGATCTGTTTTTAGGAAATAGGTCCATGACATAATCCTTCCATATTTTTTTTTAATTTATTTATTTTTATTTTTTAAATAGAGCCACTCAGTTTAACTGAATTATCATATAGGCTTCTCCAGACAACATTCAACACCTAATCAAGGCTAAGATTATAAATACCATGTGTCTCAACAGCATTTGACCCTGAGTCATGGAAGGTTAGATTATCTTTACAGCTTTGCACCAGAGGCATAAAGGAATTGCACCAGGAAAGCAGTGATTTCATTGCAAGAAGTAAACACTTTACAGAAAATAATTAAACAACAGAAAATGTAGGTTATGTGAGTCATGCAAAGCACGTGCTTTTGCTCTTGTTCTCCAGTAACATAAAGCAGAAGTCTGATCTCCGTACTGCTGAATTACAAGGAAAGCCATGACTGTAAGCAGACCTCTGCTCAGGTAAAGCTGTCTGGCTCTTGCTGAGAGACCGACACAGTCTCTCCATTCTCGCAGAGAACATTCTTTGTAATCAAATAAATAGGAAATCTATCAGAGGGAAAGTAGAGTGTGTGTGGATTTGACTTATGTCTGCTAAGTCTTCTGAAACACTCTTGAAAGGAGAATTAAGTTTAATTTTGAAAGGAAAACATATTATTTATGGATATATTTCCATAATGTGTGAAAAAATGGCAAAAAAAAAAAAATCCTTTAGCATCAGCAAGCTCTGATGGGCAGCTCTGCAAAGGAGGAATGGTCTAGGAAAAGGAGATACCGCTGGGCAAGTTCTTACAAACAAGCCTCTCTTTGCTCACCACTAGCAAATACTTAGCTGCCATGCTCAAAGCAAGTAAGATAAACCATACCAAGTGATGAATCTTATGTGAATGTGAAATATTAGAGATGATAGCTGCAGTCAAAGCCAACTTCGCAGATGACCCAGTGCCTTCATAAGGTGGTTGGCAGCAATTTGTAATGAAAACAGAAAGAAAGCCATTGAAGTATCAGCCATCTCTTTCTCTGAAGTCTGCAAATTAAATGGTAGCACTAGACTGATGCACACAGGTGAGGAAAAGCAAAGCATGAAGGCCTGACACCAACTAGGAATAAGATATATCAGAAGGCAACAGCACAAACTGTTACTGCAAGGGCAACAATTACAGGTAGATTTGACTGCTTGACTGCAAGTTAGAAAAGATTCTTAGCTTTTGGTATCCTACATACAAGTGCCTCTTAAGCAGACACAGCATACAGTCGTGCAATTAAGATAATTTCAGTGAGTCTCAGATCATGCACTTCTTTTTCTTGGATGTCTCTCTGCAGTCGTGTACTTCTTTGACCTCATACTTGCACACACCAGCAGCTGTTGTATTTTCCTTAGCATTCAGCTCTCTTCAGCTTTCATCACAATGATCTCTAATCTGTTTCAGAGTTGATCTGGCACAGAAATCTACATTGAAAAACTACATGCAACAGCTCCCTTAAGTCTGCAAGTCTTATAAGTTTGGAGAATTTCCAGTTGTTTCCAAAGGACTCCCCAGTCAACATTCAAAGAAGTTCAAAGATATATCAGGCAATTCAGCTGACATTAAATACAATTTAGCTCCCTGATTCCCCAGGGCCTGAAATGAAGTGAGAGAAATACATATAATTTTATGTATATGAACAATTATACAACATAGAGACAACAGCTTTGGGATATTAGTGCAATTTGTTCCTGTCACTGTGGGATGACTAATCACAGCTCAACAGTGCTCCCTAAGCAACTTGTTGGTCTCCACATGTCCACTCCATCCCTCATAAGGAGAAGCCTGTTAAACTCCTGATGAGAAATAAGAAAAAGTACTTAGGAGTAGAAGGGGGAGTTTTTAGCAGAGCAGACATCGCTTCGCATTCTCCCTCCCCTCAGCAGTAGTTCAACTTGACACCTCTTTTGCACTTGGAGACCCCACATGTCATGTACAGCAGGTTAATGGATTACAAACACCAAAAAATAAGTCACTGCATTATTGTAATCTTGGTTAAGAATAGAAGTAATAATATTGTAGCCTTCTGTACTGAAGGTCCCCACCATATAGTCTCTTTTGCAGTGATGTTCAAAATGACTCATCTCTTCTATTAGATGCTGCATATAGCCCTCAGGTAAAAACATAATGATTCACCGCCAAGTAGCATGACTTGGGAAAATGCAGTTATAATTTACTTAGACCCATGATATGGCACTCACCATATGTCTGAGCGGCACTGCATGACAAAATTGAAGTATCTGCTAATACCAGTGCATGTATGTTAGATTATATGTACTTGTATTTCATATTTACAGCTGTATATTCCTTATGCTGCAAGGTTTACAGTATGATTTTTCTCAAAGACAGAACTTTAAACCATTTGCTGTTTCCAAAAAGCAATCTCTGATGTTCTCTCAAGGGATATTGTTTAAAGAATGCTTAAGAGATTGGCTGAGTTCATATAGTAGCTTATAGTTCTCTAGTAGTATATAGGTCTCTAATGTTTGGGGAGTCGAGGATACAAATATTTTGGAGCAGTTCCTGCAGTTCGTGTCAGCAGTTCAAGGCAGTCACCAAGCAGTCAATTCTACCTGGAGCAGCAAAGTAATCCATGTAATGTGTTGAAACCAGCAGAGTCCCACATTTTCCAGCAGATACCATATGGACATGCAAATTGCTCATTCTTCATATGAGAAATTTATTCTCCAGAGTCAGCTCTCCAAGTCTACATAGAGCCACTTATGCATGGAACTCCCAGACCCAGGGAAGGGGAAGGAGTCTGCAGGACACACAGCAGTAGCAAGGGCTCTTCAGAGAGGCAATGTTAAAAAGTGTCCCCTTGTACAGGTGACAGACTTGCTGCCATTCCCTCCCAACCAGTGTATCAGAGCATCTGCAGAGCTGCCCTAGGCAACACTACTTGTCTTCTTGACAAGAGATTCCAGACGCACTGTGGTCCTGCTGGGGCCTGCGAAGGCTTCAGGCTTGGACCTGTGAAGGCTTCAGGCTTGGACCAAGTAAACATGATGGATAGCTTTTCAGCTGGCCTCTAGTTGAACAGGATGCACTGCAGCTGCAAAAATAAATAAATGAATAAAAAAGAATTGCTTGCTGAATAGAAGAAATTGCTACTTAGATTAAAAAAGTCAAATGGAGTAGGGTCATAGAGACAGCCTGTGCTGTCTCTGCTAGAACCTGGGGAACAGTTTAGAATTGAGGAACCATAAATCTATTTTCATGAGCCTTGTGCTCATGCACGAAATAGGATAAGAAATCAGTTGGTTTCAAAAACTGCTACAAATGGGGCTGCTTGTAAGAAAGCCTCATCAGAGACCAGGGCTGTGTTCCTGCTGAGGCTTCGTGACTAAGACTACTGTTAACACTTCTTCCCTCAGAGGTAAAAATCCAGTGGTATTACTTTAAACGAAAGCAGAGCTACAAACCACATCTGGACAACAGCAACATACAAATCAAAACAGTACGGAAATGCGGGAATTGGTCACCCAGCATCAATTTGTGCAGGAACCTTAATATTTAATTTTTACAGTAAAAGACATTAATGAGTAACAACATCTAGTTTAAAAGTCTCAATCAAGTAATAAAAACATAGTTTCAGGTAACATAAGTCAGCTACTCTAAAGGATAAAAAATAATTGGTTTCCTGCATAAAATTAATATCTATGTGCACAGTTGCTCTCTAATAGAAATGACTGCACAATTCTGATAAAGACGCCACAACAATGAATGGAAAGGGTTTCTTCACATGTGTGCTAACATAACACATGTTAGCATATTCTGATACCATTGAGTGGCTGAGTGCAAAGATCGTGTGGTAAAAAGTTGTCAGTGACAATATAAATTTTCAGTACATGTAAACGTAATTTCTATCTTCAACATAAACTTGTATACTCCAAAGTTTCATTTTAAGCTTCATAAGGACTCCATTAGCTTGGGAATTAGAGCTCTAGCCTTTCAAAATAATAATAAAAGAGTCATCTCTGCACACACAAAAGATGCTGAACATACTGGACAAGAAATACATAGATGAAAGAGTGTCTGCCTGATGACTGCAGTCCACACAGAGGCACATTCCTCATGTAGTCCCGAAAACTTCACTAATGATGTAAGGCTAAATGTGGACACCCAAAGGAATGCTTTACTGCACACTGCACTACGAGTCACGTTGAATAAACTCTTTCATGGAGCTAAATTTTCAAACTGTTTGACAGAATTCCCTTCCATCTTGAACTAATTTTCCAGATATTTTTAAGATACAGAATAAATCTAGGACAAAATCTAGTTGGGTTTTGCTAAAAGCCAAGGTATCACAGGGCTTTCTTGGGATTTCTCTTTATGGTGAGATTTACCTAGATATTTTTCTATTACTGATGGATACACAATGGCGAACATTGAAGTCTGGATCTGCAGTGCAGTGCTGAAGGCAATTCCCAGGCATCCCCTCTTCTCAAACTTTGATTTGTACTGTGAAGTGGTTTTCTAGGACATAAAATGAATTCCTTCTATATGAAGCTAATTTAGAAGGAGTGCTCTAGGTGCTTAATGTGCTGCAACCATTTATATGCATTTAGTCTATGAGATCAGACTACCTTTTTCTCTTGGGGAGGAGGTTGATTAAAGCCAGGTATAGAGAAGTACAAAAACTCCTTGGGACCAGATTAGAGCTAGCCCACTGAAAAATACCCAAACTACACATTTTGTTGATGTTAGGTTCCCAGTACTGACTGTTTCACCCCTCTGATCCATCCTGACTCCTCTGTATGACTTACAAGTATAGACAGTTACAATAGCAGTCCTAGGTGGTTATTTGAAAACATCACTCTCCACCAAACAACAGATTAAAACTATGCCCCAGCTCCAGCCTTTCACCTTGTCATGCTTACAGTTTTCTGGTTCTCCTTCCTTTCATCCCATAGCCCTTATTTTCCCTCCTGAGTTCCGTCATGGGGTGTTTTGTGCTCACCAAAGTGCATTTGTTGTCACGCAAGGATGTGGAGATCCTCTGTGGAGATCCCCTGCCTCTTCCTGAGGTCCAGTGTTCCCTTCATGCTGCTGCAATGCGCTACAAGGAATGTCACAATCTGACTTCTACTAAGTCAGTGGACATAAGGGCTGACTGACTTTATGTCAGTGTTCAAGCTCAGGACCTAAATGCTTCATGCTGGCATGGTAAGCTTTGGAGAGCAATGATATGCAAACATTAGAAGATGTGTGCTCACCAGGGATCAAGAGAGAGCATAAAATGCTTTGCTAACACCACAGCCCACGAAGTTGTTGACCTGGGAACTCAATCCATTTACTCTCCTATCAACCATCAAAACTACCTTCCAAGTAAATAATAAATCATATTCAGAGTTCTTACACCAAGCTAGATTCCATGGGAAACATCTTCTAAAAAGGAAGAATATTTTCAAGCTTTCATGGCTAAAATACTTAATGGCAACATTATGGCTACAACAAATTCCTCTCTCAGAGGAAAGACTTCAGGCAAAAATTAGAGAAGGGATTTGATTTATAACGGAAAGTAAGTTATAACTAACGGGCCAAGTCTTGCTTACACTGAATAGTACTTAGCACCTACATAGGAAAATTCCCACTGACTGCAGTAAGAGTAGATCTGAGGCTTTAAACATGCAGACTCCGCTTCAGCTCCAGAATAAAAGTGCTAAAAATTAGGTGTCAGATTGGGACATGCCCTTCCAATGAGAAAGGGGAAGAAACAGTGCATGGAACCCTTGTTTCCTCTCATGGGATAAATGGACACTGACTTCAGCCATACAAGGCAAAACTGAACTTTGCATGTTCATTAAATGTCTATGGGAAAAGGGCAAAGTAGTGTTAGACCAAAGCTCTGTCTCAGAGGTTGCAGGTAGGAGAACCAGTGTAGGAGGGAGAACTAGCACCTAACCTAGCTGTTAAGGACTGGTTAAACCAAAGTGCTTTAAGCAGTCAGGCTTAAGCCACACCTGTTTTCAGTTGGGATATAGGCAAAACTTGCAATTTGCTGCAAGCACAGACAGCACCTGACAGCCTTCTGCAAATGGCAAAGTTACCTGGGGTGACTTGTATCCTCCTTCCTCCCAGGCAAGAGGAATGTGAGGGTGTCATGCTGCAGGAGCAGCCGGCCCCACCAGGCACCCCTCGCTGATCGGAGATCACAATCCAGCTCTAGGTGAACAAGGCGTAAAGGGAGCAAAGCCGTTTGAACAGCATCCAGCCCAGCTTTATTGCTTGTTGCCATATCTGTTCTCCAGTCCACAAAGCAATGTCAATGTAACGTGTGCTCTGAGAGCAAAGCTGCCATTTATGGACGTGGCTGCCAAAAAAGCAGACAAACCTGAGCATCTGTATTTGCAATCTCCACTGCACCATAAAAGACAAGGTCAGACAGAAAACATGTGTTTCATATTTGCAAATCTGGATGATTTATATTAGGGGAGCATGGCTGGAGTTCGTGCAGCCTCTAGGTTGTTAAAATTTAATTTACTAATCAATTACTATCAGATGCTAGACTTCTCCTGCTGCCCCATGTGAGGAGCACAGTTTCTCACAATACCCTGTCTTGATCTGCAGGGGCTGAAGAGAGGTGAAGTGGGTGAGCAAAGCCAGTGCCATGAAATCATATTTTAAAGTAAGAGAAGACACCAGAGCATTTTCTCCCCAGGCCCCAGGTCCACTTGGCTCTTTAGTTCCTTTGGACAAGGGTATCCCCTCTACCTGTTGCTTGCACAAGGCATTTCTACTATAGGAAGCAGGTGCATTAAAATGAATTGGAACTCTCAGGTCTCAAGGGAGCAAGTCTAAGGAGACTCAGTGTCCCTAACCACACTGTCCTCATTTTGTTCACATCGTTTCTGAACCGTCATCTTGTCTCAATACATATTTTCACAGATGTACCTGTTTCACAGCTTACAATTTTTAATGAATTACGAGGACACACCTGAGTATCTGAAACTAAATGAAAAAGGCAGGAAAAGTAAAGATGGAGATGCAAGAAAGTTTCTTCTTGATAAATACTCTTCCTACTACGTGGATTACAAGCTCTAGGTTGGGTCTTCTAAACTGCACAACTTTGGGATGAAGGTCTATAGATAATTTTGATTTTTGGGCAGGAGAGTGTATATACGTGCAAATAGTTCTAACACTGTTACTAACTGTAAAATGGACATGTTTAAAAAAAAAAAGGAGGGGAATTTCAAGTTCCTGCCTTTCCTGATTCCCTATGGCTTCATGACAGGATAGTTCATATATCTTTGAGGAATACATCCAGTTGAACTGTCAAAATTCATAGTTCTCTTACTGAAAGTTTCAAAATAACTTGTAAATTCAGACAACTTATATCAGCCGGAGACTCTCAAACACAAACTCAAAGCAGCTGCAGGACTTTTCATGCTTTCACACTTTTCATAGCTTACATCCTGATATAACGACAGCTCCCACACTATCCTAAGAGAGCCTGAGCACCTCTTCAAACCTCAGGAATGCAGGGCATGATCCTCATTCTTTCTTTACGCTAGGCTGAAGAAATCCTGAAATCCTGACACACGCAGATGACAGCTGAACTGCCCTCTCCCTTCTCCTCTCATGTCCTATCAAAAGGATGGACAATTTCAATTGCAATTGCAGTGCTGTGGAGATTTCCTACCTTAAAATTACAAGAGTACAGACCTTATGTTATGCTTCCATCCTCTGGTCCCCAAGCATCATCTTTCTTATGTAGACCTGGGTTTCTCAAAGGCACAAGACAGTGTCGAACATTTTTTTGTGAGCTTTTGTCTGTGCAACTTGGTACTGATGAATATCAAAAGTACTGTTTGAATATCAAAACGCACCATAAAGGATTAAAGAAAAAAAAACTCTTCTCAACACACCTTTTCACAGCATGTTATCTATTGCAAAATGGAGGAATGAGACAGTCTTCAGAGTCTCAACTCCAGTTCATTGAAACACTACAGTTACATCCAGTTCAAGATATAAACATCACTCTAGTATTGGTTGAACAATTTTTTAAGTGTCTTCTGTTAAATTTAGCTTCTTTCTTGGGTAGTAAGTCACGCATGAAATGATCCTGGCTTCCCTCTAACATGGTAATCAGAGACCAATAGCATTTTGAAATTATGGGCAAATTGCCAGCTCTTCTGTCCAACTCTTTGCTATCTGCATTTTGGGTGACAGGTTCCCTAAGAATAGGTTAATGTTACTACTCTTGGAATGGAAGAGGGAAATATTTTAAACTGGGGAATAATCAATCCAGTCCAAACTTTCAGATGGAGAATCATTCACATTAAGATTCATGAAACGCTTAGAATTCATTATTTTTTTCCAACCAATATCCAGCAGGTCACAAGCAGTTGGACAACTAACCTCACCATGGTCTCATAAATTACAGGACTACAGCTTTTGCAGGGGGAGGGAAGAGGAGGAGGGATTGCAGGGGAGTGGAGAGGAGGAGGAGAGACCGAAAATGTGAGTGAAGGTCTTCAAGAGTATTTTAATGCAGTTATCTAAGGACTGATTGCAATAGAAAGTATATCAGATTATGCTAAGGCTTCCAACACAGAACATCCAGGGGTTTTTGTTTGTTTATTTGGTTGGTTGGTTGTTTTTTCCTTTGCATTTCTGGATACTAATAGTTGAGATTTGCTTATACCTTTCCAGGACACTTCATTCAGCCACAGTTTTAAGGAGGATAGGAGATAAATGATGTAAACCTGATGTTACCTGCTCACCGTAACTAGAGAACTCCAAGAACACTACTGTCTAATAGATTTATTTCTACCTGGCACTATTACTTAGAAACCTCCTAATAAGCAATCTCTAAACCAACAAAGTAAAACACAACAATTTGCATTTAAAAAGCACAAGGTGTGCAAGCCAGCTGAAGATCATTGGATGTAGCAGGGCCATCCCTGCAATATGCAGATATGAATGCTCATAATCAAAGACAATAAGTGATAGAAAACTTTTGAATCCAGGCAAAGAACAAAACCAGAAGTGATGGTTGCAGGTTGACCATTCTAGCAATTATTCTAAATATCAAAATCATACTTCAAATCCCACCTGTAGTATCACTAGGAGAACACTATTTTTTACATTCTTGCTCTGCAGGGTTTCTATATACTATGATGGTTGAGGCCCTCGGTTCTGGAAATGGATGAAGTAATAATTCAACCAGACCCAAACAGAGTTCAAGAAGCTGAAAGAGAATTTGCTCACAGTGAAATGGCCTTGACAAAGATTAGGTGTTGTTTTGACTTCTAACTAACCATTTGTCTCTTTTCCATAACTTTCAATGCCTCAGGAAACAGGACACAATGTTTAGGTACTCTGACAAAATAGAAAAGTGTGCATCTGCAAAAGGAGAGTCTTTTACTGGTGAAGACTTACAGGTGTCTTAATCAAGCTCTTGCCTGTCTGGGAGAAAGGGGTCAAGGCCAGATGCTTGCAATCCTTCACTGCTGGAATTTTGGCTGGTGGGTACTCTTGGCTGCCTCAGTGCAGTGCACCTTGCACACAGCTGAGAATCTGCTGCATTATGTCTGTAGGCAAGTACGTTTAGAGGAAAGAGAGTTTATTGCTTCAACATGATGCATACTTGGAGAATGCTGGATTCCAACTTATCTCCCACATTGAACTCCAGGGACATTCGATCCCTGGCCAGTTGCTGGAACTAGATTTCAGTATTTGCTCCCAGCTCTGTGAATATGGGTTTTTGGCTACAAACACCTTCAAAATTACAAAAGAGAACTATATATATGTATACACACATATCTTTGAAGAAACATAAAACTGCATTTTTTCTTTCTGCAAATATTTTAGGTCCTTTCTTCACAGCATTTTTTTTTGAAATATGAACATTCGTGGGTGTGAACAGATCTGAGTGTAAAACATAGCATTGCTTCATCTACCTTACAGAGATTTCAGCCTTTGATTCTCCAACCTCAGTGCAGTTGGGATGCACAGCTTCCCGACTCCTCAGCCAACCTCTCTTGCCTACCACCAAACCTTTATTTTAAAAATTCTCAATCATCAGAAGCAAGACGAAAATCAAGAATAGACCAAGATCTCTGCTCTGAACAATCAGAATGCAGCCTGGTTATAAAAGGTGGCAAAAAGCCCACCAGCTGCTGATCACTCATCCAAGCAAGTCTGGAACATTTTGAGAGTCATAAAGTGAGTATCACCTTATGGCTCAAACAGCTGATCCGTAACGTGGCATCACTTGAAGAAAACGAATAGGGACAAACGTAATTCAGAGATTGATGGTCTCAATAAAAATACACTACAGTTCAGTCTTTGTCTGAAGAACAAATCCCTGTCAGAGACTTTGCACAATTTATTTGGACATCAAGGAGAACATCATCATCTTTAAATACTACTTAGAAATGGTGTTTAGAAAAATCGAGAAGAGAACCAAAGGCACAAATAATTGTACTGAAATAACTTAGAAGACTTACAAGAAACATAGTATTCATATTTGAAGTGGTTAACTTATATTTTACCTAACCATCTCAAAAGGCTATATTTAAATATCATATGTCACATACTATACTAGTGAACCACATAAGAGTTAAATCAAAGGCACATGAATTCCTCACTCAAAGAAAAGAGTTCAGTGATATATGATGGCCCTTAAAACTTTACTTCAGAGTGGAAAGTTATTGCAGAGTTTGTGTAATTTAAATTGAAGCTCTCATTTATTCTACCACATCTCCCAGTGTGGACATGATCTAAATCAAATGATTATATATGACATTCACCAATTATTTGCATTTGGTCAAGGACAAAAAAAAACCAAAAAACAATAACAACAAAACTCTTGCCTTTTTGTCACCAGAATACACCACAAGCTGGAATTCAGACAGAGATCAGTAGCTTTCTGACAGCTCTAGTCATGTGGCTTATTAATATTATTACCCATTTCTCTCCAACGAATACAAACTAAGTTTGGAAGTGTGTTACTTAGAAAGCAAGGATTTTAACGGGATGCCAAGAATCAAGCAAAAAAAAAGTCAAAAAAGTGAAGACTTACTGGAATATCCCACTAGAGCAAAGGCTTGGTTTTAGCTCGGGGTAAATAGCAAAAATGGATCCCACTATATGGCAAAGTTTGCAGGAAGCATTCTTACTGACACAAAAGAAAAAAAAAAAAAGAGAGAGAAAATGCAAACATCAGTGAGAAAGTGTGATGGACAACAGAAGAGATTCCTTTTATTTTGCTCTGCATGTATTTGCTGTGCATCACCAAAAACATCTGTATTTGCTGTGCATCACCAAAAACAACTGTTTTGATTAAAGCAGTATAAATTTGGTATTAATCTGGCTGGAACCCTCCTTGGATTCTAATTTCTAAGTTCACTGCTCTGCTCTGCTCCTTCTCAGATCACAGACTGTCTTCTTGTATCTCTTTCAGTGTTCCAGCCATATTGAATCTATCAATTAAAATCTTCTATTTTCTAGGCCAGGAAGACTAGAGCCCTAGTAACCTGTGCTTAAAGGTGGCCAGCAATTTTTGTTACAGCATTGTAAGACTACATATCCACAGTTAAGAGTACAAGCAGCAGTCAGGAGAATTACTCATGATGGAAACTTTGCTACAAGGAAAACTCAATAGGCAGAGCTTTCTTCTCCCTTTGACTGATGTACTACCTTAGAGATTATATTCTGCATTACTGAATATCTGAAAATTACTACAGAGAGCTATTTGCAAATTAGCCTAATCAAGCAAGTGAATTAATGATGTAAAATCAAGGAAATAACCTTCATTCTTCACATTTATGGGTTGTATTTTTTAAGCTAGTACTGAAATGTCCTGGAAAATAAAGTGCATTTCTGGATTCCCACCACCACCACACACACAAGTATATTTTTAACATCAAAACTGTTTTAAGGTCTTGTGGGGTGCTCATCATAGAGGTAGAGAACTTCTCCATGTCTCTATGCAAAAGCAGTAGGTAGAGATCAACTCTTGCAGCAGAAATATCTCCTTTCAATGGTGTTGAAGCAATTAACACATACTCCAAATTAGGAAAACTCAGGTTACACTGTTTTATACCATATACACAACTATTGCACTTTAGTCTTGTGAGCAACTACTAATTTTGAGGTATCAGAGTTTCCTCTTTTAGACATCCATGATTTTCCAACAGAAAAATTATAAAAATAATAAATGCCAGTGGAGAGATATATAGCATGGGTGTACACTCAGGCTGGTATTTGCATTTACTATGTTGGCCACATCACATTAATACTAGATTTTGTTTGGCCTCACTAAACTAACCATGAGGCATTCACACCTGTTCCAACATCATCCCAGTATCTCCAGACAAAAATTTTTAGCAAAATTGTATACATATGCAATCATTTGACAGACTATCCATCAAGAGATCACAAATAGTTTAGTGCTAACATATCCAAAGGTGAACAACTGACTCGCATGTGCTGGCTGTGTGCTCGCTCTTTTTCTATTCCCTTCTTTCTTTCCATTCCAACCACAGGGAAAATCTCATTCCCTAATGGCTACAGAACAACAAATACAGAAAAAACAGCTATCTGGGTTCTGAACTGCATGCTAACATGCATGATAAATGAAGGGGAAAGAAGAACACTAATAGCTATATGTTGAAGAACATTTGTATCTAAGTGAAAGAAACCTAAGTTTTCTACATCTGTCTTTTTCTCTCAAATCAGTAAGAGAATTCCCCATCCTTGTCAGTTTTCTTTAACAGTAGAACTTGCCACCAGACTCATGTCTTCCATGAGGATCAGCTGAAGTATTTCAAAGCAGGGAGAGGGAGAGAATTCTCAACTGGTGTTTCCCAGAAAAACAGTTCTCAGGAATTCCCACTAGATGCAGCATTATCTGGTGTGTTTGGATGGAAAAACATTAAATTATTGAAGCACCAGAAGAGTATCCCACTAAAGCTGAAGTATAGCAGTACTTCTATATGTCTTATCAGAGCTTTAAAATGCCTGGCACAGGCTCAGCATTACCATACAGATGCTTTACTCTCTCAGTCCACACAGGTTTAACTGGCCACTCCTTACACACCAGCTTGTGCTCGGGGCTCCAGAGTAGCTGAGAGTATCTTCATTCTTTCTCCAGCTATTCAGCTTGGAAACTAATACATTTACACAAGACTGGTGCCAGAAAATTACTGGATGGTGGTCAGTTAAATAAAGCATTTGGCACAGTGAGACACATGGGGTACCATAGGTCTTTACACTTCATGATTTCTCTGCTATATTATTACTAACACAATTACTCTGGGACAGTTGTTGAGAAGTGCAGCAGAGAAAGTGCTGGCTAGAAAGCTGTCAGCTGCACATACGAAGAAAAGGTCCCCGTCTGCCGCAAGAAGGTTTTCATGTTAATTCCTGAATTGCACTCGGTTAGTGACAGGCAAGGGACAGAGATCCCAGGTGGTGTTTTCATACAGCCTCACACTGCACATGACAGCAGAAGCTTTCACCGCTGTGAGCAGAGCAATCACCTCAATCCTCTTCACTCGCTCCCCTCTTCCCCAGATGAATCAGGAAGTGAGTAACTATGTTTGTTTTTGTTTTTAAATTTAGTGTTTTGGGGCAATTCCAGCAGGAGCCCTCTCTTCCATCACTAAACATACCATTGCATTATAACTGCACTTCCTCACTCTTTCCATTTTTAGTTAACTTTATTTTCTCCCAAATTGTTGCGTTTCTTCCAGTCTTTGTGTTTTCCCCACAAGGCTCTTCATCTCCTTTCAGAAGCTACAGACTATGGATACTCTGAGCTCCACGTCAGCTGCAGCCATTCTGCGTGGACAAGAGTCCCCTGCACGCTCTCTGCAGACTGTCAAGGAACGAGTGGTGGCAGGGGTGAGTGACAAATGCACTTCACTCGTATGAAAGAAATAATAACAGGATTTATTAATATGGACAATGATTTCACGAGATTCTATGGCAAGGTCACTTATTATTCACTACATGGAGGCACAAGATAATACACGATTATCTTGGGATACCCTCCTGTTGGGTCATGAGGTTCAGATTGGACCCCCTTGCTTTCCAGGCTCCTTCTGAGAGGAGTCTGGGTGCGGCTGGATCCAATCCTAGTCCCAGACCTGGTCAACGGTTTATGACTGAGGGTGCTTATGTTACAAAGTWAAGTTAAAGAAAGAGAGAGAGAGAGAGAAAGCAAGGAAGAAAGAAAGAAAGAAAGCGCGCTATATTCACTTACCACAAATCTGCTGTGGAAAGGAAGATCTCTCGAGGAACCTCGAGGAGTAACCTTGAGAGGCGTCCCTGCCCAAGGGGAGATCCTGGTGTGCAGGCTGCAGCCGTGTCAGGAGAGCTCAAAGGGGCTCTCAGGCTGTCCGAGTATTTATGGAATAAGATGATTGGCTTGTAGTCATATTTTTAACTTTAAAGACTTAGGTTAGTGTGTCGGCCTTATCTCCCTGTTTACGATGCAGCCTTGAGGACTGTTTTTGTTAAGTCTCAGTGAGAACAGAAATCAGGATGATGGCGCCTGCCAGAATTAGATCGGTCGCTGGTGGTCAGCAACAAAACAGGGCTGCATGTAAGGTACAGGCCAGGATGAGCTGGGAAAGGAACATATCCGTCACACAGACTCTCTGAGGCCTCCTCACCCAGGGTCCTGGCAGGTCTGAATTCTTCTGACAGTTCCTGCCTCTCCTACCAAGGGAATTTCAAAACCAAAGTCAAGGAGCACTATGTTACCGGTAACCCCACCTTGTCTTCTAGAAACTTTCATCTCTACTCAGGCAAGTAGTCAAAATGCTCCCATCTGCCTCCATGCAATGACCCTAATCACATCAGAGAAGTCATACAATCTTCTGCAGGATCTAAGCTAAATGCAGGAGAATACAAAAGGTAACAAGTGATGACTCTCCTCCATCAAAGAAAAACACCTGGGCTGGCATTTACTAGGCCAAGGTCAGGGGATCTGGGTTTGTGTTGGGTTCACATTGCTAAGTTAGGGTTATGATTTGTTTAGGCTATCAGCAGGCAGAGGCTGTCAACTGTCTGTGGTCATACTTTCCTAAAATGTTTGTGGCTGCAGGTAAAGCTGCACTTGTAGCAAAATCAGCCCTAGGGTATCCTATCTGTATTGAGAAGTTATAATGCGCACTGGCTATGGCTCCTCTTCATTCTCCTTCCCTCTTTAACCCAGCTTCTAACCACCTGATTTCCCATACTCTTGCCCAGAGTAGAGGAGCTAATCGGTCCGATCCATAAATGGTGGGATGTGGGGCTGATAATGGGCAGGTTATCATGTGAAAAAACACACTGATGAACCAAATGCATTTGCCAAATCCCAAATTAGCAGGGAGGAAGGAAGGCTGGAGACGCAGTGGAACAGGCTGCCCAGGGAGGTTGTGGAGTCTCCTTCCCTGGAGATCTTCAAAACCCGCCTGGATGCCACCCTGTGCCCCGTGCTCTGGGTGTCCCTGCTTGAGCAGGACGGCTGGACTAGATGATCTCTAGAGGTCCCTTCCAACCTTAAATATTCTGTCATTCTGTGATTCTGTGAAGGAGAAGGAGAGACATACCAGCATGGTGGGAGGGAAAAGATCATGACTGGTATTCATTCCAGACTGGTTGTCTTCCTCCTCCTGCCCAAAGCCCCGTGATTACAGAGAACTCCCATTGCTTCCTGCTCTTTCTGCCCACAGTGTAATGGACTTGGGAGTCTGTTAGAGGCACAGGCAAAGCAAGAGCCTGCAGCAGCCAAGACAGCCCCCTCTCCACCAGCTTGCAGGCCGGGAGCGCATGGGAGCGGGAGCGCTACCTGGCAGCAAGCTCTGCCAGGCCGCTGGCACCAGCCCCGCTCCAGGAAATACTCCAGGGCTCGTGAGTCAGAGCGGCCTCCAGGCCGGGAAACGTTTCAGGCCCTGCTGAGCTCGGGGATGAGGCCAACAGCAGCAGGTAACGCTGCAGCAGGACTGTGTTTAGTACCTGCTCCTTGTACCGCTGCCCTTGATAGGGCTGCCTCGTGTTGAAGGGCTTTGCCCCTGCTCAGACGAGGCCCAGCAGGAGGGAAGTGTGTGAGGGAAAGGCCATGGGCAGCCCCTACAAGTCTGCTTGCTTTCCTCCCTACGCATACGACTAACGCTTGCAACTAGTAGAGGAAAACTCGTTGCTTGCTCTGCGGCACCATCTAGTGCTAACAAAGTAATAACGCTTTTAGGAGAACAAAAACGAAAATTGGGGCATTCCTGGTTTAGAATTAAAGGAAACTGAACACAACCTTATAAATACATATCCAAAGCATGTGAGGACGTTGGTAGCAGCACACTTTCCATTTCAACATGCTAAGACTCCTTATACCTTTCCAAAATCAAAATGTTTCTGCTAAGTTATCTAATCAGATTTTCTTGGGTGGAGAGAAAATATCCAAAGTGACTTTTCCACCATGCTCTGACACAGTAAGCACCACAGCAGCATGCACTTCAATTACCACTATTTCTAGAAGTATAGACTGCTTCTTGAGATTTCATCAGTAGTCATTTTTATTTAAATATATGTGCAATTTAAAACTGCCTCTTACGCATATTCCAGGATACCATACTACTACACGTATACGCTGGGATGCAAAGTGGAAGAGTAACAAAAATGAATCTTCCAACAGCTCTGAAACTAAGACAAGAGAGCTTTTTAGAAGATCACCAAGAAGATCTCCAGAGATCTTAGAAGATCTCCAAGAGGTGCTAAGCATCAAAACCAGGAAAAAAAAATGAGCCTATTTTATAGGATTATTGGTCCCTTCAGATCTTTACTTTAGAGCTTGATGTTTCTGCTCAAGCTCCTATAAAGCTCAGATAATCACAGGTCATAAGCAGTTCCCTCCTGCTCTGGGAATTGGCATCTGCTTGCTCCAATCTACTTGCCATTAATTATTTGGAGAGAAAGAGGGTTGCACTTTTTTTTTTTTTTTTTTTTTTTTTTTTTTTTTTTTTCCATTTCCTATTTCCAAAGGAGTTCTAGACTCATGATCAATCTAGATGATCAGATTTTTTTTTAATTTCAAGCTTACTTCCTATTGTCACAGCATCCAAGGGATAAGAACCATAGCCTAGTGCTAAAGATTTTTCATCTTTCAGACATTCCAGTAAGTCTAACTCCTTAATACATCAGAAAAGATGATTTTCCTTTAGACTTTTTCACACCTCAGAAAGTTGATTTTCCTTTAGTGAAGAAATCTTCTAACAGTTGTGTAGTTCACATCCTTAAACTGTCTAAACATATGTGTGCTATGATCTTTGTTCTCATTTGATGTTAAAGAGGGCTTAGGAAGACCTGCCATAAATTTCCAGTCCCTCCATTCTAGTGTGTCACTTCTCATAGCAACATGTCAGTCACTTCATGATTTGTACGGAAAAGTTATTTCTACATTATCAAAGGAGGTAGCTGTAGTGCTATCCCTAATTCATAAGAACAAATAGATTTGTGGAAAGCTACATGCTGTATACGGTAACTGTAGTCCTAATAGCTAGCTACATTTCCAGCTATCCTGGACCTTTGCTCAGTTTGCAAGAACTGCTACTGTAAAGGAATCCAGTAAAGAAGCATTTCCAATTACCAACGATGGAAAAAGTTTATCTATAAAGAACATTTTTGTTTTTTCACACAGATACTCAAGCATCCAGTTTATATGGATTATTTATGAGCATTCTGATGTAGACAGCATAGCTAGCACAATATTGATTTTTGAAATACTGAAATATGCTTTCCCTCCACTTATTTCCAGTATTAGAAGAATTCATAGCTTAAACACTAATGCAGACTAGAATGTGCTGACAGTGATATAAATACATTGCTACTACAGCAAAAAGAACTGTATTCCCCAAATGAAGTGGTCTAATGGAGCCATTAACCTCTAATTGCTCAGTCTCTTGACCAAACTTGAAACCACCCAAGACGCTCAAGCTCAATTTTCTTCCTGAGGACCCCAGCACTGGGCACAGCAGTCCAGGTATGTCTCACCAGTGCTGAACAGAGAGGATCATCTCCCTCAGTTTGCCAGCTACACTCTTCCTAATGCAACTCAGGATGCTGATGGCCATCCTTGTCCCAAAGGCAAATTGTGGGCTCATGTTCAGCTTGGAATCCACCAGGACACCAAGGTCCTCTCTGTAAAGCTGCTCTTCAGCTAGCGAGCCCCCAGCCTCTGCAAATGTAAGGTATTGCTCCTCAGGAGTAGAGTACAAAATGTTAAACAGTATTGGCTAAATGTTAAACAGTAATGACTCCCAGGGATACTACTGATAACCAGCTGCCAGCAGGAGTTTGTGCCGCTGATCACAACCCTCTGAGCCCAAGTTTTCAATCCACCTCACTGGCCATTTAATCTAGTCCGCGCTCCATTGGCTTATCTATGAGGATGCTATAGGAGATGGTGTCAGAAATTTTACAGGAGTAGAGGTAAAATAAGATACGCTGCTCGCCCCTCACACACAAAGCCAGTCATCTCATCACAGAAGTCAACAAGTTAGGTATTCTTTCAAATACCAAGGAAATTTTAATTTTATGAAAGACAGTAATGGTGGTACAGGATTTCCCTTAATTCAAATATGAAAATACTTGATGCAGGAACCTTTTCTTTATGTTTGCCAACAACTATAAGGGGTGCAGTGTATTTGAAGTGACTCATTCAAAACTAAAAGGATTTAAAAAGTCACAGAAGAGAAATCAAATGGGACAGATCCAATAGGTATTCATTCCAGTTTCTCTAGTGTAGAAGGAAACAGTCCAAGCTCCTTATGTATTCAAACAGACACATAAACACACATACATAAACAAAAGGGAAAAAAAAAATCACTGAAAAGTTTAGTTCTTATGAATTTAATTTGAAGTGAGGCTCCAAATTGTGCCTGTGTGTGTGTGTTTTAATCTCTGTCAGATCTAAGTGAAGAATTACTAACTTGCAGTCTTATGGACCAGTATTGCTTTGAAAACAAACCAAGTGATAAGGGTAAGTAAATCTAATGAACATGGTAATTCTAAAATTCACAATTACAGAACCTCAAATATCCCCATCCTTTATTGTTCACGAATTCAGCACAAAGAAATCAGTCTTTAAAAAGTCCTATTTTATGTAATTTTAGCTGAATTTGTTTCCAAATAAAACACTCTAATCTTTTAAAAAAAATCTAGAAAACTGCAGCAACAGAACTACAAATTAATTCTTGAGAGAAAATCAGGTTATTCTGCAGGGCTGCTTAAATGCACATCAGCAACACTAGTGTGTAAGCAAATAATGACATATAGGTATGTCATTATAGACATATTGATAAGGAATGTATCATTCCAGAAACAAGGTAGTCTTCTCCACCCAAGTATTAAAAAAAAAAAAAAAAAAAATTAAGACAGGGATTAAGACATTTTCTACTTGTGCTTTTCCCCCAGTCAGCAACATTTCAAAATACTTATTTACCTATACTAGAAATTCTATCTATCTATATAGATATGATTCTAATTTAGGTACTTATACTAGAAGTTTAAGTTCTAAGAAGTAGGAGATCCTCTACACTAAATTGATCCTAATTTTATTTTGTTGGGGGAAGTCCTTTTATCCTTTGGCAGAGATCATTACATACCTGCTAAGATAAGTATTGAAGTCCAGGGACTCCCTGTGGGACTAGGACGTTTTTTGAGGTGTTTATATCTCTCCCAACATTGCCAGTCCTTCCTAGATTTCAAGCACATTCACTTAAACTTTGTAGCGCACTGAGACACTCTTAGAGAAGACTTTGAGAGTCTGCTATACATCTGATCAGCCCAACTACAGAAACAAGCCTCTACACCCAAGAATACATAAATCCTTATTTATCACCAGAAACGTAGTTGTTTCTCAAACATTTTCTTTGCATGTGACTGATTAGGCAAGTTAAGTTAGAACTGATATTCCAATCCTTACTCCTTCTTTAAGAGGTGGTTGTAGAGGACAAATTTAGATCTGACAGTCATCTCATATACAAATTTATTTTCCCACTAAAAGCCTTCAGGAAGCAAAGAGTGTAACATCACTAAGATGTTACAGATGATGGCGGTGAAATATATATGTATTTTCCTAACCTCAGTAGACAGAATTGCCTAAGGTAATTGTGTTACACTATCTTCAAAATGAAAGCCATTAGAAAAGTACAAAATGGGGAAAAAAACCCACAGAACCAATGTGACAGATTATAGCAAGTGTCCAACAAATGTACAGCCAGCACTAAAATGCAACATCCCAAATGAAATGAATAGACTCCCAAGATGTAGGCTCCCAAGATGTATTAATTGCATAATACACTTGCAGTATTTGGCAGAAACAATCTTAATCACTACAAAATTGGCTCAAGATTATGGAACAGCCCTCATCCTTGAGCTGAAGAGGGCAGAGCTGAAGAGGAGTTGGTCAAAAGCAGGGAGGAACAAGCACAACCATGAGTTTCAAGTTTTATTTTGGATAGCGGTAGAACACAGAACCTCTTCACATACAGGAAGCATCTGTAGAGCTGTTACAAAAACATTTCATATTCTAACACACCACAGATTTGGAAAGGGAACAAAAAGCACAGGTTTCATACTGCTTGTACACTTCACACTGTGTTTGGGCTTACAGAGTCTTAAATTAGAGATAATTTAGAAATGATCTGATTTTACATATACATTACATTGATATCTCAGTTTTCATGCACAAATTCACTTTATTTTTCTAAGTCACCAAACTTTAGGAAACTTTTTCCTGCTCTAAATAGTATATTTCCACTTTAAATCACTTTATTATTTACAAAAGTGTGCAAATTGGTTTGAAAGATAGAAATAACAATAACACATAATATACAGACAGCTTTGTTTATAGTTTAACATTTACTAAAAGGCAGTTAATGTTTCTATTACATTTTCATTACCTAAAATAAATTATATAAAATAGACCATCTGATTTTCAGCCACTTCCATTTCTGCAGTTTTGGTCTTTGAAACAACACTGCAATCAAATATTAAGATTCTTAAGATTGAGACAAGGTCCTTTCAGTAAAATGGTAGCTTAATATGTTTAGTACAAATTATTTCTGTCCCAGAATTTCTATGCTTGGCATGGGGATACTCAAGAGGCAGGAAAAAAAAGAAAAAAGCTGGAGGAGTGAAGATGACAACCTTGCTGATAGAAATTCTTTGTTGGCAACATGATAAGTCTTTGCTTAAAAGCTGAATGCGTTCACTTGAATTTTTCTTTTAAGAGCTTGTTAGTGTTGAGTGCAATTTGGATCAAATCTCTAAGTCCTTTCACAGATGGACACAAGATTACCAAGTTTTATTCCCTTATGCATGTAATCTTCTCAGATATATGCAACCGTTTCTACACAAAAAGAAGCAAACTCTTTTGGACTATTGAAAAAATTAAATTCAGAATTTGAAATGCTTAGTGGTACAAATGATGCCATCTGCAACAGGACAAGCTTAGTGTTCCCAGTGCTTCTAAGTGTGCAATTTTTTAAAAACAATTATTTTTAGTTCCCCATAAGTGCATTGTGATCTACATGAACAAATCCAGAAGGCAGGAGTAAACTGGAGTGAGCTGCTGCAGTGGTGAGAAATGATACAGGCAGGTCTCCAAAGTCATCTTTCGTGTAAATTCCTAATCCATCTGACAAAGAAGCAACTCACTCCCTACATTTCAATTTGGCTATTTTGTGAAAGTACAACTTCCTTAATAACAAACAGAGACTATCTGGCAGACAAAAAAAAAAAAAAAAAAAAGGTGCAATTTCAAATAGCTTTCAAATCCAAGCCTATAAGTCAAAGTACAGAAAGAGAAAAAAAATTTCCAAACATCCATGCAAATGGGTAACGTAACTTCTAAGGAGCTGTCAGTGTTATTGGTGTAGCTTGCACAGCCATCACAATGCTGCAAAGAAGAGTATTGCCCACTGCAAGGAAAGTTAATATTATCCTTCCAAAAATTTATCTTCTTCAGAATTATGTCATACATTCTTATGTTTCTGAAGACATTTAATTCGTAAACACAGCAAAAAAATTTTAGACACTTTTTTTGACAAAAAAACGTTTTGACACTTACACTTTTATTGAAATCTGGGCATCACACACCACCCATACATATATCCCAGCTGGATAAAAAGTGATGTCACTGTAGTGCAGCTCTTGGTTACATTCTCCTGAAAAGCAGACTCCAGGTACATCAATTTTTAGAAAGCACAAAATTGTCAAACTGAGACACAATGGTAGTTTACATGAGAACTTGAAATCAAATTAAAATGCCGAAGATACTTCAAAAATATGGTTACTCAGGAAGACTACAAAGTAGATGCTTCACATAACTTTGTTATTGTTTATAAACTCTGAGCAACTTCAAAAAAATACCATTTCTAAAAGATTGTTGTCTTATGCCTTGAAAATATAAGAGAAATAAATGTCTTTGTAGCCTACAGTATTAATTAGAAATGAACAGCTGAAGCACTCAAAGCTTGAACACTTTCATAAACATTTCACCTAGGTTTTTGCTAAGCTTTGTCTGCAGAGCATTATTTTCAATGTATGTTACTGCTGCCCTCACTTTCCCTTTTGTTTATGGCATGCTCTTCGTGGGAAAGACAACACACAAAAGGCTGTCCCCAACAGTTTCATCCTAAGATGCACATTACAAACACTGTGCAAACAGGTATTTCCAGACTTCAGGTCATTAATGTTCTTTGGATAACAGACAAGCATGTGTGTACTTTTAAGCCTGTTAAACAGCTTCAAACTAGTTAACCTAGTATTTTCCAGACTCTGTGGATAGCTCTTGCAAAAAATATGATGTTCAAATAATATTCCTTAATGAGGTAAAATCATGTTGAAAATAAACAGAATGCCCCCACTGGAGATTTTGTCACTGGTATAAGCACTCTGTGGTACAGTCAATCTTCCTTCAGTAATGTTAGACAGGAGCTAAGTGTCAAGATGAATGACCATAAGTTTAACTCGCAGGAAATAATCACAGACAAGTTCTACAGACTAAAAAGTGCCAGCTGTCAAAACCTAGCCGTTTAAATTTTGTTCCCCTCTCCCTATCCCAGTGTTTCTGTCCAAGATTTTGGTTTCTTTCTAACTATGTTTTTAATAACAAGTTCTCTTTATTTTTTCCCCGTCAGTTGAAGGAAGGGCTCTGAGGAAACTCCAACCAGGTAAGAAATGGAATCCAAAAGCGCTTCAAGACGATAGGTACAATCATGCTTTTTCTTTTTTTCCTATTTTGTACCCAAAAGCTGCCAAGTTAATATTAGCATTCCCATATCATGATTGCAATGAAGTACTGATAAATTTAGTACCTTTGGATAAGCTCAACATCACAAACAAGTCAGGTATTTCAAAGAACGTATGCCTGCATCTAGCAGAGTCCACCAGAATATTCATCCTCCTCCTCCTCAGCATGAGAGCCCACTGTGGCTGGTCCTCTTGCCTTGTCTTGTGTAGCATTCGGTGACTTCTTCTTGATTCCACCTCCTGGCACCACCAAGGTAAGACCTAGCTTGGCATACTGATAATAACAAGACAAGCTTAATTTCTATACTCTTAAAATACTGAAATGTACTTGAATTACCCTATACAGGATTCACTGGAGTTAACAAAACACCCATGAAGCAAGTGAATCACATTCAGTACAAAAAAAAAGATTGAGGATGCTCTCAGAGTATTCTCAGATTTAGAATAAGCATAACATAGATTCCCTTTTCAAACTTGAATGCTTTGATAAGAGGGAAATAACATCTCTCTACTATGAAATATGAGACTGCTTATTATCAAGTAACTTGGCCACATCACAGTTTCAGTTTTTCAAGTTCTGCATAAAAAGAATAATTAGCACATAGCTTGGATCTCTCTAGTAACAGTTCATATGAAGAGTCTTACAGATTTTTTTTTACAGTAAAATTAATACCTTTACAGTAATGTTAAATTGTAAAGATTGGGTGAACCTAGACAATGCAAAATTAGTAGATGCCTGTATGTTTCCTTTACTTCATGGCTATCACTTTCTTCAAAGGGAAAAAAAAAATACTAATTAGCTTGTAGAACTTGTTAGGAAATAAGTGCTGAAGGGGGAAAAAAAAAAAACCCCACACCCAGCAACACTATACTGTAGATACCAAATCCAACTGTAAAATGATTATGCAAGTATATTTCTGAGCTAAAGCATTTGCAGTAGGGTGTTCCATTCTCAAAAGTAACAAGGCAGAAATAGAACTGAGAAAGAATGAATCCATTCTTTAAACAGATTCAGTAGATCTGCTGCAACCTGTTTTTTCATCCAAGCCTTCCAATGCAACAACGCAAGACTTCACAGTGGCAGACAGCAAAGTAAAAAATGGAAAAAAGTTCACAGGCACAGAGTAGCATGAAAGAGTAAGCTGCAGATCTCTCTACTTCCCTCTTTAACATAAAAAAAAATCTCTGAAATTAAGCAGGACAATAATGAAAAAAATACAACAACTGCCCACTTACATCATTGTCCATGTACTTGAAGAGTGGTAAATTGCAGACTTCAGAAACTTGATCCTGATCTTGCTGATCATATCCTTCTAAAAGTTGCTCTAGTGCAGCACAGTCTTCACTTCCATTAAATCCTGGTATACTTGAGAAAATTCAGAGTTTCTTTAAGATATTCAAGCCACCTAATCAACACTCTGCTACCCACCTTTAAATGTTGCTATTCAATGATAACAGAAAAGTAGACAGCTTATAAGAATCTCATGACCTGCTTATTCCATGAAACTGTGCAACCACTTTGATTTCCCCAGGTATATGGAAACTTTTACTTTCCTCAATATTAATTTGTAAGTTGAAAATCAGACTATAATCACATTCCTGAAAGAAAAGAGAATGTCAGCATTTTCAATTTTTGCTGACTAATCAATAAACTTTTCTTCCAATACACATACAGAAAGTTCCTGTAATGAATTTCTATATGAAATAAAAATGGAGTACTTGGAAAATATGACCAAGCTGTTTAAAGATGGATTTTAAAACCTCGTTACTAAAAATAAAGTATCAGTTTAACCTACACATATGTTGAAGTCATTTACCTAAAAATGTAGTTTAAGTAAAAATATGTAGTCTCAGTATTTTGTCACTGAAGTTCTAATGAAAGTTGAAACGAACATAGTTGCTGGAAAAGCATCTGGAGTCAGGGTTTAAACACTAATCCAGATACTTTTTTTTTTTTTTTTTTTTTTTTTTAAGCAGAGGGAGGGGAACATTCTGCTATCAGTATCTTCTTCATTTAAATGTATTCAACTGCACTAGTTCTTGCTTTCTTACTCATCTTTCAGTTCAATCAAGTGTTTAAGGAACATCAGTACAAGGAATATTTGCTCTTCTTCTTCCAATATACAACTTAAATCTAAGGACAGGAAGGGAAAGATCTCCTTCAAGCCAGCTGCAGCAATTCACAAGCAAAGAAATTTTCTTTAAGAAAAATATTTAGAAAAATTTTTCCTCAAACTAAGCATCACACTAAATAGTTTAACAGATTAGCAGAGATACTGCTAGTGATGTATTCTGAGACTGCAGTACGCATTTCTATCCTCAAATCATAATAAAACATAGTTAGGACAAACTAGAACTTCAATTTTCAAAATGTTTCAGTACACTAGACAACAAAAAAAAAAATCTGAATAGGAAACTTAGCAACTTCCAGATAAATCCCCCTTTTATTTCTGAATGTTTGTTTATGAGCATTAACACATCTCTGTTGAGTCTGAAAAAGAAACAACCTGAAAACAGACAATACTGTAGGACAAGGGTAAGGCAACAATTCAGCTACTCAGCTTTTATTGGAGAAAGCATTCAAAGAACTTGTAATTTATGTTGGATTTTACTTTTCATGGGTAAGTACTTGTTTATAATTAACCTTTTCTTTTATGTTCATGGCAATTAAAAACCTGCCAACAGTGAAACAGTAAAAAAACATCTCCACCCACTAGTGAATACTACAGGCTTAAGATTTTTTGAAAACACTTCCAGACTTCTTTAATAAGACTAGATCTACATGAATATTCAGCTTAAAATTAGAAAAAGTAAAGCAGACTTACCTATAGCTTTCCCTCACACATCGTTCTGCAGCAACATAATCATTTCGGTGAAGATGAACCAAGACTTGAGCAATAGTTTTCTAGGGGAGGAAAAAATATACATATTTACTGGAACAAACAGCAATTTATAAGCAAGATGCTGGACTGTCAATATTGAACATCAAAAGATCGTTCAAGTCTGCGATGATCATAAGTTACTGGAACAAGTGGGTCAGAACAATGCAGGAAAGAAGTTGTAAACCAAATCCCCAACTGGTATCAAACAGATCATCTCCCGTAACATTGTAGTCAGCTGTTGCACTAAGTAACACCCATTTTACTTTAGGCCTTTCTACCTTTGTGGTTTGTAATGGTAAAACCTCAAAATTGACCAAAATTCTTATTCAGAATTCAAAAGCAAGCAATTCTAGTAAGCATGCTGGAAGAAACAACTTAATGCAAACCAGACAATACTATTAAAATACAATAGAAAATGCCTATGCCTTCTCTTTTTTCTCTTCCTTCCAGTTTAATGGCAAATTAGTTTGCCTTCCAAAACCATTATGTTCAAATTAATGTGAAAATTCATCCAGAAACCATTATAGTCCAGAAACCATAGGAGCATATTATTCTTAAAGAGCACAGTTTTTACCTTATAGCATGTTGGATAATTTTCAATTTCCTTATAAATACTTTTTTCCTTTTGCAAAGACAATGCAGCCTCGTCTAGCCTAAAAAAACAAAACAGTTATGATAATCAATACCAGAAAATGAGAATAAAGATCCAAACACTATTAATATTACGTCTTCAAAGGTGACAAAAAACCAAGTGGTATTTAACTAATTCACCTGCAAGTTTACCTCAATAAAAATAAAGAAATAAAGAATAACCAACAATTCCTTTTGTATACATGTAGGCCAAAAACATACCGTATTTATTCATAAATGTTTCATAACAATTCACAACAGGAATCCAGTGTAAGCTATCAGTAACATCTGATACTAGTGAACTACTAAGATAGCCATAGAAACTAGTTTCTAATTTTAACACTGCATTTAATCGCAATGTTTCAAACTGTTAGAAAATATATAGCGCATGAACTATATAGCAGCAGAGCAACTGTCTGTAACTCTGATGAAGTTAGGCCGACTTGCTCTTTTACTAAAAGACTTTCAAGTTTCTTGTAAGTTGTTTATAAGTTTTCTTTTTCAACGGCAACTATAGCTCAAAATACAGATCAAAAACATTTAGAAATACAAAGAGGGACAATTTATTACAATATTCCATGCAATTCAGTTAAAATGATGGTCAAGTTTGTGACAGCAACCAAAAAGAAATTATTATCGAGACTAAGTAATATCCTAAGGAGTCTCCATAATCAAGGCGTTAAAAACCACAATTCTTTCCTCAGTTTAATCCCTTAATTCCCATTTTTTTCATTCTGCAGCTGTAAAAGATTTGCAAAAACTTACTACAAAGCAAGGTTGAATTAAAAAAAAAAAGAGAAAAAATAAGAAAAAAAAAAGAACTTTATGAAGTCATTTAAGGATTAGTTAATATCAGGATGGGGTAATGTCCTTTCTAACTATTCTTCAATAAACAAAATAAGTTTTCACAGTCTGCACATTCTGGCATCCCGAGAGGCAATTCATGGATGAACATGGTAGTCCAGTATATGCTCTCACAGAAACCAAAATTTAATCTTACGTGCTTCTCAGAAATCTCCAAGTAACAGTATACAAACGCAACGACAATCAGTGAAATTCATTAGCAAACTGCATTCCAAAAAAATAGGTATAAAGCTATACCTGCGTCCTCTGACTAGAAGTCTTGACGCCTTCCCTAGCATTTCTAAAGCTTGCCGTAAACGTTCTTCATTCTAGAGAAGAACAAAAAGAATTTCATAAATATTTCATTTATATAGGATTAAAACCACTAGATCTTAACCTAACTATATTTCCTATCACTTGAACGACTTTTCTATTATACTTCACAAACTGAAGGGAAACACAAACAACTTGGGGGTACCCAAGTCCCACAGCCAACTCCCCCTCATATAGATCTAGAGAGTAAAGCAAAAAAAAAAAAAAAGGGGCATTTTTTTTTTTAATGTTGAGAGATTTGTAAAATCTGCCTGTAAGACATGTTGAGGTCCCAGACTGACAGTAGGTAGGAGAAAGTTTCTGCTTATATTTCCTCTGGATAGAGCAGATCTGCTGCAAAACTCCTTTCCTCTCCATACCAAACAATAAGAGGGAAGGAAGTTGACATCTGAATTTCAGATTCTACCAAGTGCAAAACTGAGAAAAATTCAGACAAAGAAAATAGACTCCTTGCTTTCATAACTTCCCTCTCTACAGCACAAGATGTCTTCAGCTCCATTACCTGCCCATGGACGCGAAAGGAACACAAAATAATTATGAACCTGAGCTTACTTTACAGCTGATCGTAAACACCTTTAAGTCCTTTAAGTCAGTCTACTTTCTGGCATTGTAAATTTCTTTGCTTGTGAAGGAAAAAGAAAAATAAAACTTACTTCGAACACTGATGCTGCCTGTTGATAGAGCTGTACAGCCTTCTCTGGGCTCACATTTTCTATTAACCTGTAATAAATACAAATATCAACATAAATATTTGTCCTTAGATCAACTGAGAATACCTTCTACATAAAAGCAACAAAAAGACTTGGAGAAAGACAGCGATAGCAATGCCAGGCAAGCATTCTAGCCACCAGCACCACACACTTACTTTCCAGCCCGCTCCAGTGCAATTGCTGCTGTGTCTGGTGTTCCATTCTCCAGGTACATCATGCTGGCTTTCTCAATCAGCTGAACTGCCTCGGGAAGTCTCTGCATCTCCTGCAAATACAGAGATGGAGAGATGACACCATCAGGAACTGTACTTACGTGTAACAAACGAAATGAATGCAAGCTTTAATACTGTATCTGTTTAGAGTTGTGGACTGGTAAAGAAACAAGTAACAGAACGTATATGGAAAAAACCATGCTTTCTGCATTGCCATTCATTTGTAAAGGAACAAGTCAGGTATTCAGTCAAAGCCAAAAGACTTCTACTACTTGAACATTCATTTACATATATTTTGAAACAGTCCAGTGCACCATATTCTTCAGTGTAAAAGAGCTATTTGATTAAAAAAAAAAAGTCAGCAAAAATACCTTTAACATCATTCCAGCTTGTTCATAGGCTCTGCAGAGAGAAATTTGAGATTCAGTTAGATATGGTGTATTTTAGCAACCTGTAGCATGTGTCTTGTCATCCAGCAACATGCATCAGTTATTACTTCCCTGTCAATATTTGAAACTTGCACATCTTCAAAGCAGTAACATTTCATTTAATGAGACAATACACAGGTAACACTATCTTCTGTCGATGAAGTCTCATCTTCAACTGCACTTTCCTCTTTCTCCCATGAAAATCTATTCTCATGATCTGATCCACCAGCAATATTAGAAAATTCTAAATGTACAAACAGCTTACTTAAGAAAAACATAACTGAGATTAGAAGGTGCTGGAAGATGTCCAAATTATTGCCTTCTTCAGTTAGCTACTTCAGTTTTCCAGACTTTCCGAGCCTATGCTTTGATGAAACTGATTTTGAAATAGTGAAACAACCCAAATCACACCACCTGTTATGGTGGGGACCAAACTGTATTTCCTATTTTGTAAAACTTGTTTCAGATCACACAGTGCATCCATACTTACTTGGCAGCATGGAAGAGACTGGAGGTAAGAGAATCAAAGTCAAGGAAAAAAAAACAAAAAAAAATAAATGCAGGTAAATGGGGGAACAAAAAACTTGAACAAGTACTAGGTTCAAAGAGCAGAATCCCCAAAAGCCCAATCTAAGTATGTAAACAAGGTTTCAGAAACAAACAGATCTACGGATGAAATACACACAAGTACCAAAGCGTAACTGTGTGCAGAGTCATAAAATGTCCATTTAAAAGCAGTTCCTTGGGTCTAATTTGGAACTACAAACACCACAATAATGCCAGAAGGGCATTTATTTTATAATATGTACAATATATATTCGTAAGCATTTTGGAAAAACACATTAATTCCTGCAGCAGCATCTCAACATCTCAGGAACTGGAACTTTATCACTCCAGGTATTAGTCAGAGCAATGCAAGTTTTCTATGAAAAACTTCTTTTTTTTTTTTTCTTTTTTTTTTTTTTTTTTCTCACTCACTGCACACAGGAAGAGTTCTTGAAGGAAAAGATTCGTTAGGTTGATGAAATCTGAAAACTTATTAAATATATCTTCTACCAACTCCCATTACCCAGTTATCAGTGAAAAGATACGCCTTATTGTTCTCATGGGCCTCAGCTTCCCGCAAGCAGGCTTCCCTTGCCTGGTCAAACTGCTTGGCATTTTTAAAAGCAACAGCTGCAAGAAAGCAAAAAAAAAAAAAAAAAAAAGTTCTTATTTAGAGCGTTTAATTTTCCTTCTCTTAGCACTTCTGCTCAAGTATTTAGCCACTAAGAGAAACAGACTCTTCAGATGAGCAGTTACAGGTTTAACAAGGTCTTCCAAAAAATCCCATGACAGTCTCCCTTAATTCACTTAGCTACCCTGAAAAACATTTATTGCTGCACTTTGACACCATACACCACACACATTGCATTTAGCTTCATTTTGGAGTATTATTTATTCTACATTTTAGCTGTAGAACTGCAGAAACTTGTATGTATACATGTTTAATGATTAAAGATTATAAAAATCCAATAAAGCATTTTAGTTTCAAAAACAAGAAAGAATGATTTATTCTGATAAAAACAGCTGGTCTTCCCAAATTTTAATTCAAGCTTAAATGCACTTGTAGGAATGCCTACTGTGTTAAAAATGTATTCACTGGCCCCAGAGATAAATTAGTAAGATCAAAAAGAAGGAAACAGTTTAAAATGGTGAAAAAAAAAAACAACAGGGAAGAATTTTATTTTTGTCATGACACTTACACAGGTAAAAATGGAGAATAGTTTTACTATGCATAAAAACCTTGGCAACATCTCTCTATCTTACTGAGTCTCAGCTGGAAATATTTCAAAAAGATGATGAGAAAAGAAAGTTATAAAAACAGCTAGAATATTCGTTGATGGATAAGATCATTTGAGGATGCAGAATTGAAAAAAAAAGGAAAGCTTTAGTATTACAATATGCAGAGCAGAGATAATTTTTTTTCAAACTTATACAACTTAAAATTTTCTCTAAGTACGATATAAAGTTTTACAGTGCTGCTTATATTTGATTTCCCTTTTTTAACTTCAGTCTTCGCAACTGCTTTACTTACATAATAACATATTGAAAATGCATAAAATATTATTTGCAATTAAGCTAATAGTGTACTGTGAGAATTTAAAGCATGCTCCACATTCACAACCATCCATACCTGCCTTCCCGTATTCAGTAGCTGCACTGTCATAATCCGGTTTCCACTTTAAGAATCCAGTTTTCAGACTAAAATGCAAGAAAAAGGGCCATTAAAAACTAGTAATATTTTAATGTTTTACTTTCATAGAACTTATGTTTATTGAAAACTTTAAGTAATCTCTGAAAAAGAGTGACTAGTCATATGCCAGTGTGCATCACAACTGTAAGAATACGTCCAACTCCAAACAATGCCAGCAATGAGCACTGCAGCCATCTCCAATAGTCACTACATGTTCTGTCTCAACACACTCCTACATCTACTCCGAGTAAGTGGTCGCAAGTCCAGCCATCCAACAGCAGATGGTCAACAAAAGAGTATTTCCACTTCTATCAACTGGCATCTCAAGATTTCCAGTACCACAATACCTGGCAATACTTTTTCGTTAAATGGCATGAATTTTCTGGTGTTCCTCTTCAGTCACTCTTTGCTTATGAAAATTATCAGTTTCCATTCCATACAGACACAAATGAAAGAATTTACCTGCCCAAGTCTTATATCTTCCTCATGGATACATATACAATAGATCATGACACTAATTGATGCCACACACACAGAAGGGCAAAAATAGCTGTATGAAAATAAGGTAACTCATCAAGTGAGAATGACTTCAATATTATTTCCTCATTGAAAAAATCCCCACAATTTAAATAAGAGTTTATATTGACATTTGTTCTAGTCAAACACTTCAGACGCAAAACATATTTTTAGAAACAGTTATATATAGTCTATATTAGCTTTACCATCTTCATTGGTCAAAAGGCACAGTAGACAGTAAGCATTTACTGTGATATTTTTAACATAGGCAGGCGTACAAATGCACTGAACTGAAATACACTCATCTTTAATCTGCATCCAAGTGTGAGCTGAGATCATTTTATTTTAAGCGTGTTTCAGGATGAGCTCACAGTGAATGCCACTAAATGACACTTTTGGTCAGGTAGTTTGAAGATGATGCTCTTGATTTGTCAGATTGCAGGTTCTCCTCTCCAACACACTTTGTACTTTTGTCTCTTGTATTTTTAGATTGCCTATCAGTATTATTATTAAACTATAGCACCTTTGGAAATGAAAACTCCATTTCTATCATACTATAGTCAGTGAAATTGATGCTTATAAGCAAAATGGCTGTACTCTATATCAAAATACACATTAAAAGGTTAGTACACACAGCCAATCAAGTTTCTAAGCTAAATGTCACCACTGGCCATTTAGGACCATCTAAAAAGAGCCAGATGTTTCTCAATCCGTTTTATTCGGCTTCCCACCAGACTCGGTAAGGTTACTCTCCTCCATTCCCACCCCCCAAAAACTCCCTTCGCCCATTTGTCGTTTTCCCTCCTCATTTTACCAAGCGTGGAACAGGGACCCGCCTCGGCTCCCAGTCGCGGCCAGGACAAGGGCCCCCGCGGCCTCTAAGGGAGGCTCGGGCGCCCGCTGCCCCCGGGGCCGCTTGGCTCCCTGCACCGCTCCCCGGGGCACCCCATGACGCCGCCATCTCCCGGCCGCCCGCGCCCGGCATTGTGGGAGTCGTAGTTCCCCAGGGGCCCCGCCGCTAGGGAAGGTGCCGAGGGGAACTACAGCTCCCAGGATACCCCCTCCCCCCCTTCCCGCAGCGGGCCGGGGCGCCGAGGGCCACGAGCTGCGGCCCCGGGGCTACGCGGTGGCGAGCGAGACAGGGCCAGCGCCGCCCTCCGCGGGGCCCGACTCGGGACGGAGGCCATGGGAGCCTCGGCAGGGCAGGCGAGCCGGACGGACCCGACCGCCAAGCCGGCAACCGGCTGCCGCACTCACTACTTCTCCGCCTTGGCGATGTGCTCCAGCGCCTCGTTGATCTTCTGCGCCGCCATCGCGCAGACCTGCGCGCTCCGGGAAACGGCCGCTCCGGCTACGGAACCCCGCACGGCCCACGTCGCGTCGAGGGGACGGGACGCAGCGGCCGCGTCCCAACCGCGCGTGCGCGGGGCGGCGCGACGTGGCGTTGGCGCGCCCGTTACGGCCGTTGGGCGGCGCTGCGCGACACAGCGCGTGCTGGAACGGCACGCTGCTGAATGGCCACGTCCCTGCGCCTGGCAGCTGTTCTGTCCGGCTTTCCGCAATGGTCTTGTCGGTGGTGTCGCTCGTTGGTGCCTGTGCAGGTGGCTGGCTGACCATTTTGGGGGCTGAGGCCGTGTGGTGCTGCAGCCCTGTCTCATCAGCTGAGAGGTGAAAGAATCACAGAATCATTATGGTTGGAAAAGGCCTTCAGGATCATTGAGTCTAACCAAAGGTGCCTTTGAATCCGGTGTCCCAAGCCAGGTCATCCCAAAGGCCAACAGAAGCTTTTTAGAAAAGGTAAGGGAACACAGGCACCTAGAGTTTTCAAATAGATTGACCTTTCTTATCAAACTAAAGCAGGGCTCATCATGGAAAGAGTGGATAATTAATGGACTGAAAAAGCAACCTTCCTCTCTAGCTAATATAGGCCCTGTGGGAGAAGAGAAAGAAAAAAGAAAAAAAAACCCACCAAACTGCCTCCAGTTAAGGTGACTGCACAGAAATAAGTTGAAAGCAAGAGTGATGGTTGGGTTGCCTGAGTAGCTAGCACAGGCTACTGAGTCACACACTTCACCTCAGTTATACACTCAGTAGCTGAACTGAAATGCTAAAAACCCTGTTACTACCCCTTTACTATTTTCAGTACTCCCTGGAGTAAGCTAGTTTACACACACCTGTAGTCACACCTCACTGCAAAAGCACTTAAACACAGAAATGCATGGGCATAAAGTCAAATAAACACTTTTTTTTTTTTTAACATAGCATTCTTTATGCATTTTGACAATATATTTGCAATGGAAACAGCAAATCTTGGCAACAAGAGTTTGTCAGTTAGGAACCATGTGTCTCTCATGTACATGACTAAAACAAAGCGATTGTATTGGAATTGTCTCAGCCATTTGTGTGTTCGCACAGAATTTGTTCTGCAGATTAACATGAGATTGATAAAACCAGTTCTTTAAGCTATCTCCTGCACTTCTCATCCTACTTTAGGAAAAAATCTTATCTTACCCTTAGCTCATATATATTGAGTTTACTTCTTATTTTCCCTAATGCAAACTGTCTTTCAATAACAGAAGATAGGCAAATCAATCTAGAAAGGTGTTTATTCTCCAAACTTGTGCATGATTACTATCTCTTAGTAATCTAAGTATGAAAAATATATCTCAACAGAGAGCAGAAAATACAAGGAGAAGTTGATTAAACTGAAAAAAAAAATCTTAACAGACCATAGGAATCATTCAAAGTCCGTATTATTTATAGGAATCAGAGCTTTCTGACTGTTACTACCTTAGCTGGAAAAAAAAGTAAAAGGAAAGGAAAGGGAAAGGATTTATATGCTTGATTTCATGCTCCATGGACATCAAACTGAGGTCTCTGGATTGTCCTCGCCTCTCTTTGGCTTCTCACACATTCCCTTGATGATGTTGGACCATATTATTCTGACTTTGGTCCCTGAGTAGCACTTGAGAGGCCATCTCTAGCAGACTGTAGAAAAATCCCCACTAAGCATTATGTACTATCATTCTGCATCCTAGAACAACATAGAAAAATTGTGTAAAGTGGTTTTCTTCTTTCAAAAGAAGAACAGAGAGATCAAGGAACCAGTGGAAAAATAGCAGAGTGATCAAGGGACCAGTCAGCTAACAAGACGTCTTGCAAAATACATATTCAGGAAAGCTCCTTGCAAATGCTCACTGGTAGCAGCTAAAAATTATAGGTAGCTATGACTGGTGAGATTGCTTTGTGACTATACCTGTCTTTTCCCTTGCTGTGGCTGCCAGGATAGACAGGATGGAGATGGCCATGTAACTGTGACCTTGCAAAAAACTTGTGTTAATTGCCAAAATGAAATCATATAACTGTTGCATTAAAGGGAGAGAATAATATGAGAGAGTACTTTGGAGGGACCCGGTTAATGATTTGTTTGTGTTAGTGTTCTTTGACTGCTGTGTGCTCTAGGTTATAAATAGCTGTTCAGTTTCTGGTGAAACTACACATGTGCAGTGTCTGGTTGCACTTTATACTGGAATAACCAGATGAAAGATCCCAAGACTACTTTTTAATGAAATAGGATATTCCTGGGTAGCTTTTCTTTTGTAGGCATGAAAACTCTGGAGATTAACATCTGGGAAGGATCATATCACAACATCTGGTGCTGAGCTGTGAATTATAATTTGGTTGTTTAAAAAATGTCTGGGTACAATGTGAAAAAAAAAGGGGTAGCATTGAAAACAACAACCTTTCAGTATGCCTTTAACATTTGTTTACTAGGTAGGTAACAACTCTCCAAGAGGTCACTCCCCTTTAGCCGGTCTTCAGGTGGTCATCACTAGTCCCTGCGGAGTTTCTGTGTCCAATCTAAGATAAGAGATTCCTGATAGGAGCCGTTTTAACTAGGCGGTAGGCACTAGGCTAACAAAAATGAAAGATGTAAGCTTAACAGCTCATTTTGTCTGAAATGAGTTAAAGTCACCGATGTGACATTTCATAGGGCTCATTCTCTATCAAGAGGCTGGAGGCCAGCAGCTCGTGGACATCTTCCAGTATTATGGCTGGGTCCATCCAGTCAGCCTGGACTTCTCCCACAATCCTGTTAGCTGTAAGAGATTGACTTAAATGCATGTCAAGGCCTCTCAGTATCCACAGGCTTTTCTTCTCAGACCAGTTTTGCTATCCAGAGGCACTGACAAATATCAACATTGACTGCTGTCCATACCAAAAAGACTCAATGAGTATTGATTCTCAGATATATTGCTAGGGCACAACATCTGTAGATATGAGTCCTTATCGACAGGCGTTGATACCTCTCAGTCTCAAGAAACATGGATTCCTATCCGTTTCCATACCTATCAATAGATATTGATATAAATGAGAATTGCTATTTAGGGTTAGGCTTAGGTTTAGGATTTTATGGTTAGGCTTAATGTTAGGATTTAGAATTTAGTGTTAGGATTGGCCAAGGTGTAGGGTTAGCATTAGGGTTAGATTTAGAATTATAATTAGTTTCAGGGTTATGGCTATTCTTAGGGTTTGGGTTAGGGTTTTAGTGTTAGTGTAAGGGTTAAGGTTCAGGGTTATTATTACTTTGAAGGTTAGGGCTAGGTTTAAGTTTAGGATTAGGATTTTAGGTTTAGGATTAGATCATATTTGTTCAAGAGGTCTGGACTGATCCCAGGGGCATGCATTTGAATTCAGCTGCTGCTTTTTATTTTGTACTCCACTGGATCTGGAAGGTGAATTTCATTTTCCTTTCTCTGGATTTTCTAGCACTGACTTATACCCTCTTTCCACAACAGTGTATGGAAAGTTCTTATACCATAATTTGATGCAAGCTACCATGATGAGCAAAGTGCTTGTGAGGAGAGGGACCTGCTTATTCCTCCTCCTAATCAGTCTGCTACTAATACCAATGAGCAATGGTCTCAGAAACTTTGGGGTTTGTTATATATGCAAAAATTATTCTGCGGTCATTCCAGGTGAATCCCAGTGTAAGCACCTCAATGGTGTGGTTCTTTTCTGTCCCTTCCCTTAGTGTTACTTCCATAGAATTTGCCTGGCTGTGAAACATATCTTTATGGATAACATGGCAGAAAGCAAACAAATAACTCTGTGGGCAGCAAAATTAACAAAGAGCATTTTTCTATAGATTTGTGTCTTCCTGCTGTCTAATTAAATAACATAAGACTACATTGTGAGTTTATTTTTTATTAGATGTCAGAGAGCTAACGAAGGAGAGAGACGTTGCAGATAGCTCAGGGAAAGAGGGAATGTCTAATCGGCATTCCTAATTTAGTCACTAGAGAAGAGGAGGATGCTTTAGTATCTAGTAAGGTGTGAGCTACAGTGTAAGTTTTTTCCAATGTGGGGACTTTCATAATCATTTCTCCCTACCTAACACGGGTAAATATTACAGGCTTTTATCTCAATGGGAATGTAACCAAGTTATTTCCTCCTGCATGCATCTTTATGTTCCAGGAACTCTATAAATAAATTTTATTTTCGAGCCACTTTCATTTCTAACACTGTCAAATTCGGTTGCATTTCACTAATGGCTTCAAATGTTAAAGGAGGATATCAGCTGGCACACAGAATATGATTGTATTCATTTGTTTCCTTAGGAAGCAAGGTTTTTGCTTCCCATATACATGAGTGCAAATATTTATGGAAAGCATGTTATTCGCTTTATCTCCTGTGTTCTTCCCAGCCCATGATTCCCAGGATTAAATCATTAGTGATACACTTTCATTTTTATTTCCTACTGTCTTTCCTCATGTGCTGATGTTTACTGATATAGCCATATTATGTTGTGAATTGGAGAACTGATCTGTCCTTCAAACAAAGCAAAACCAAACAAACAAGACAGGATAAAGAAACCTGCTGCAAAACAATATATTTCTAGGGAAGACCTTGTCTCACAAAGCCTCAGCCTCCTTAGCATCTCTGGCTTCCTCAGTCTGGTCAACATCCTTAAGGGATGCAGAGTCCCTTTTCTTACCTTCCTTGGTGATACAGCGTGGTGTGTATCTCTTTTAAAGTTGGTGCCAGCTTCATTATCTCCTAGTTCTCATTATTCCAGAGTCTTCACTCCCATGTCTGCTACCTTGCCTCTTTCAGCACAAATATTTATGTGCTTCTGCAGTGAACATATTCTTTTTTCTTTCGTGGAGAAAGAGAGAGAGGTTCTTAACTGGCTCTTTTCCCTCATGCAGTTTGCTAAGTAGTCACACTTATGTAAAGAGGAGACCAGGAATATGTGCTCAGAGGCAGGAACTGGTGAAGGCACTGAAGTACCACAGGCTAAATGTGTAATTACAGCTTTACTGCTTTACTACTTTCTTTACTGGTGATGAAGGTGCTTCTTTGAGCCATTGCACGTTCATCGTTTAAAGAAGAATTGACACCTTTTGTGCTCCTGCTTTCCATCTCCACAGTCTCTGGGAAGCTCTTCCCTGTCTTCCTTCACTCTGAAGCATTCTGCACCGAAGGCTCTTACACCAGACTCTCCCAGTAGAAAGCTGGCTATTCCTCTCATTGTACCCAGCCTATTGTAATGAGGTCTTTATGGCTCTTTCCCTGCTTTGCAAGCAGTTTCTCCACTATATGCAGAGTCCCTGTTTAGGGCCTCATTAAAATAAAATGGAAAATGAAGTTTGAATCGTGGTATTGTTCCCCAGTCAAATGGCATTCATAACATGACAAAAGTATGTATCCTTCAATCTGTCACCAACAACAGCTTTTGAAATAGATCTCACACAGATCACAGAACACAGGCAGGAAAATGCAACAGTTTTCACAAAGTTTTGAAAGCTTGATTAGCTGTTTCCACTTTTCTGCAGCATTCCCAAACTACTCAGTGAATGATTCTTCCAGATGCCAGATTTCATGGACTCTGCAACCATGAATAGGGAACTGAGGAAACAGAAATCAGAGGTTTCCTCTCCAGTCCGATCACTGAAGTCCAATGAAATCAGCAAGTCTGTCTAAGCATCTGATTAGATCTATTGGCTGCATGGTTCTGCGCTCCTGAAGCCAGATTTGTAAAGGAGTGACAGCACATTCCTTATGTGGAGCTTTACCTGGACAGCAGCTGCTGTACAACTTTTTCCTGTTTTGAGCTAAGAATGAAACCTGTCAGTGTTTTGATGCTGACAGAGACACTATTAATAAAACTTCAGTTAAGGCCATTTTCACAGTATGCATAGTTGCTTTAAAAAAAAGAAAAAAGAAAGAAGAAGAAATAGAGATAAGAGAGTGATTTTTAGTTCCTTAACTAAATCACTTTGATCTTTTATCTGACCCTTCTACATCATGATTCCATTCATTATGTAATTACATCAGAGGCTGTTTGCTCTGTAAAATAGCCAGTTCTGCCATTCTGGGTTACTTACATACAGTTATTACACTGCTTCAGTCTATGTCTGTAACAGCCTCAGTTGTGAACTTTTTATGACCAGGTTAGCCAATCTTTGGGCCATCCACAGATAGATAATAAAGCTTTTCCTCATATGTGAATAACTGTTAGAGTGAGCATAGGAATGACTTGTCATCCCTTTAATGTCATCTTCTCTGAAAGCACTAATGGAAAAATCTTTAGTTAGTAGAATTAAAGCTATCTCGTTAAAGTTATATTCTTGACATGTACAGGTGATGTTAAAAAGGAATTTAGGAAGGAGATGGGGATAGCTCTCAATGTTTTCTTAGGAATTGTAGAAATGAGTCAGCTACCAATTCTTTCTTTTAAGCTGCAGTATTTTCTTGCCTCTGTGTCTGCTCGACAAAAAACAATCACTGCAGTTACAGATCTGCTTAACCCCTGCATGCATTATTAATAAGGATTACAGATGCATTTTCAGAGGAGAAAAGGTAACTCAGGATGATGTTTCCCTGCAGTTCTGTGTGCTAGATCCTCCCTATGAGGGATATGCCTAACAGGTACCTTTAGTTCTGAAAGTTTTGCACTGTACTACCTACCACTTTTGTGCCTTTCTTTCCACCTCCTACCTTTTTTACATGGCTCCTTTCTGCTTTTTTGCCCCTTTGTTCATTTTGTTTCTGGTTTTGTTTTTGCTCTTTCACATGGTTGCTGCTTTCTCCAAATTTCCTTTTTCTTCCAAGCTCTGCTTAGAGGAAAGCTGTTGATTTTTGAATGTCTCGATATAAGCAGCAAGCATGCAGGGATGAATCATGAATCATGTATATCTTAATCTGTGATTACTGATAGCAGTAAAAAAAAAAAGCTAGTGGTGAATTCCTTCTCACTGTCAACTTCAGATCAAAACCCAGTCTCTTTTACATTGAGTAATGTAAAAAGCTCTTTTACATTGAGCTTGATATGGTATTCATGAAGTAGAATTCAACAGCTCATATTATATAAAGGTCAAAAAAGTGGGGTTTGACTGTCCCTCTGGAGTTAAATCTTATGAATGTGGGATCCATAAAACAGCTTATTGATTTAATTAGAGACGTAATGTAATCTAGTGTACACAAGAGGGCTCCATTTGAACGTGTATTGCAAAGCACTTCGGGCGGTGCCAGCAATGCTCTAATGTTATACAACCTTCAAAGCTAAATTGCAGTCTAATTTAGAGAAGCAGAACAGTCTTAATTATTTACTTGCTATAAAATTTCCATCTTAGTTTGGTCATATGTTGGTCTCTATCAGTCTAAAAAATAGCAAGAAAGCTCCATGCTAAAATAAATATGATAATAAATGAAAAAATCAGAATAAGTCACAAGGGGACAGTTCAACTCACCTATTACAAAAACATACAAAATAAAATTCCTGATTCTATCATTCACACCAAATGTATCCATTCTTCATGAAATGGGTTTATCACAAATATATTACACTGTGATGCAAGTTGGTTTCTGGCAGTGAAAATGTCCTCTTTCCTTGATTTTAGGTTATAAATCCAGATTTTTCCATATTGCTACCATGGAAACCAATGAAGAATACTGGCAGAATGGACCAAAATGGGACTATTGCATAATAAGATTTCAGTCATTTCTTCACAGACATAAGCAGACTTTTGCAAAGAGACTTTACAGCACCATGGCCATACCCTTGCAAGTCCCTCAGGGCAGGGACCATACTTGCCTATGCTTGATGCTGCTGTATCTAGCATATACCTGCTGCAGGAACACACATGCCTCACACCCTGAGGAAAGAGAGGATATATCCTCCTTAGGTAGCTTTTCTTGCCCTTCACTGTATTAGTTGCTCTACTGGGAAATTAATGTCTGTGAAAACAAGTGAAAGGTAAGTGAAATGTTTCTGCCAAAAAAAGTACGGTAGCACAGGCAAAAAAAAAAAAAAAAAGGATTTCTTTAACTTTGTTTCCATCAGTAATGGTAATGATTAACAATGGCAGTGATAATAGAGAAAGGGAAGTCACAGTTGCCTTGTCCATCCAAGAAAGCATGTCCCTCTGTAGAAGAATGCCATTTTGCTGGGGTGTTTCTGGTCACCTCTCTGTGCTTACCCACAAGGTGCTATAGATGTTCACTCCTGTTAACCCTGACTGTCTGCATATGGGATTTTATTTCAATGTATTTTGCAGCGAAAAGAAATGATGTCCTACATAGAAAAAGTAGGGTTTGAGCTGATTTTTTCCTGTCTAACTCTGAGTATCTAGAAGAGCCCATAGTGGGAGTGTTTTTGCATTAAACTTTATCATGGAGAAAAATAGGCATTTCCTAAAGCCACTGAGATCTGAACAGATTGGAGAGATTAATGTAGGTATAAAAAATCAGATTCTATTAATCCAAACTGTTGTGAATAATAAAGGAGTCCTGTTGACAGAAATTCCAAGATCAAACTTTGGAATGCTCCATGGAAAGGTAATGTTCAATACCAAACCAGAAATCTAAGGTAAGGTTACCATAGCAAAATGTAGAGCTGTGCAAGGATCTTGGTATAAACCCTTAGGAAACAGTAATCTTGATGCAGCAGTACAAGTCTGCACATGAGCACCACAATTAAGCAACACTCGTTGTCCAGGCCAAATAACCTTTCCATTATGATGTTATTTGACTTGAATGTTTAAACATTTCATATTAATACCACATTCGGAAAACTGGTAGTTACAGTTTTAGTTTTTTTTTTTCCCTTCAGAGTTTTTCTTTTGACAAGGAGTATAACCTACACTGATATAGCATGTAATGTATTCATTTACAAATCCTTCTGGAAGGAAAGCATATAACATATGGTTTCTGGAATGCAGTTTTTAACACAAATAATTATTTCATAATCTATTTTTCCTTCTAAAGGATACATTTTGATGGAGTAGACATTGCTAGCTAGTACCAGAATTTTTTCTTCTTCCTTTAAATGCTTAATGATGAAAGAGTACCAAATATATTACTGAAGGAATATTTAGCAATTCTCCTTTGAATCAGTGCTATAAAGTGCAGCTAATCAGCATGAAAAGATTAATTTATGTTACAGATACGCTATTCTTGATAAGAAGGTACAAATATCTGAGAATAGACGAGGAAGGGGCCAAACTCTTCTCAGTGGCAGCCAGTGATAGAACAATGGGTAGTGGGTACAAGTTGAAACACAGGCAGTTCCATCTCCATGTGAGGAGGAACTTCTTCACTGTGAGGGTGACAGAGCCCTGGCACAGGCTGCCCAGGGAGCCTGTGGAGTCTCCTCCTCTGGAGATCTTCCCAACCTGCCTGGATGCCGCCCTGTGCCCGGTGCTCTGGGTGTCCCTGCTGGAGCAGAGGGTTGGACTAGCTGGTCTTTAGAGGTCCCTTCCAACCTCAGCCATGCTGTGATACTGTGATTTCTTTATAGTGCTATTTAGTATTATTTCTTTTAAGTGTTCTTTATAGTGGTATAAAAATAATTTAAGCCACACAAGCACACATGCATAAGCAGAGCAGACAAGGAATGGTAGACCTATAGTCACTGGCTGAGACAAACCCAAACTTTGAATTCAAAATTTTATGCAAAGATTGATGCCTTTTGAATGTGGTGATTTGGCTCTTCACAGAAACAGGTGACAATCTGCAAACTTCTGACCTATATTTAGATGAAAATATCACCCTTGTCCACTAAAATTTCGATCAAGACTTTGGGTTAAAATATACTTCAGATCATCATCTGGAGTACCAGGAGTACTAGCAAAACTATTACCTTTAGATATTTAATATAAAATATAAAGTCTGTTGAAGAAGCGCAGCTTGATTGTACAAATATATTTAAAGACATCCTGTATTTTCTGACTGTCCAGAAACATACCAAGAAAACAAATAATTACTGCAGTACAGCTGTGAGATTGCTAAGTAAGTCTGGCCCACAGACACATCTATATAGCAAAGTGTCTAATCACTGCTGCTGTTTTGATGAACCACAAGTATCTTGGCATTCTAATCTCTCTGCAGCATGCAAAAATCTCAGCATGTAAAGAAGAGACAAACAGAGAAAACACTGCAGTAAGGATTGCTTCCTGCCATTTCATCATTTAATGCTTACTGAGTTCCTCCACAGAGGAAGACTAAAGGAAATAACACATCTGTGATGTGGCGCAGACAGGGTACCTATTTAAGTCAAGATTTATTAGGAATGTTTAAGGGATGTTCATTCTAAATCTTGAATTTTTCATCGCTTCTAAATTTTGCTCACTTTAGCCGCTCTTTAGGGATGGGAATCAAAGAAGACAGCTTGAAAATCACAAGTCCATTTGAAAATTTTTAATCTGCCAATTACAACTGTCTATTTATAACAGGGAAGAGCTGCAAAACAGTTGTTCTCTATTTTTCCATTTATTCAGTTTGAGCAATTGATAGTGTGTTTTGTTAAAGCATAGCAACTGAGAAGCAATCAGTCAGCTTTCTTTATTTATAAATGAAAAAACTTGATATCCCTGATAACAAAAGCAATTAAAGAAAATGAAAAAAAAAAAACCAATGCACAGCTTTTGCATTATAGTTTTGTTTCAAAGTCCTTACCTTTTGAAGTGACTCTTGGATAGCTGTTACATTTTAACTCACAAACTTTTTTTTCATTACAGAAAAAGAAAGATTACTTGTTTTAAAGTTATGCAAAAATCTTGGGGTGAAGAGAATTAGCAGAAGGTAAGAAAGGTCACACTTGTTTGGAGAAAAGATCCATCTTCTTCAGTCTTCTTCTCATCATGAGTGGCCAAAAGCAGATGCTTAGGAAACAATATAATAGGGCTAGCATATATGATGCTTCCCCATATACTCCCTTGGCCTCCAAAAAATTTTGGTTTGGAGATTTCCTAGGTGGGATTTAGTTTCTGTGAATTTCATTAGCCTCGGAGGATTTCTCTTCCGCTAAGACTTCCATGTTCCCCTACAACTGTATAACAACATACAACCTGTGTGCCAACATTGCAGCATCCTCTGACGGGGTATGCTGAAAGCTCATCTACCTGTTGTATGAAAAGTTACCTTCTTCAGCTTATCCTGGATTTTAGTGGCTTTATTTGGTTGTCCTGGAAGATACATTGAACAGATTTTCCCTTTCGCCCTACACTGGTAGCAATTTTACGGATTTGCTAGTTTCCTGGTGCAAAGTCCTGAGAGTGGGATTGGTGTGGGATTACATTGGCAATGCTAAACATACAATCCCTTTTTAATAGCTGGTGCCAATAGAGTACATTCTTGAAGCCAAATGGTACTCAAGATACCCAACAGAGCTGTCTCTCAGGAAGGATATCAGTACAGAAATAAAGATATGTATCACTGATGCTGAAAACAGTTTGCTCTTAGCAGCTTTGCAGCCTTCAAAGGCAGCTTTCATATATACTGTATCTATTGTAGCTGTGAACAGTTTGAATCAAAGGATTTTGTTCTCTCCAGATGTGAAGTGGCTTTTATGCCAATATTGGGTTCATGTACTACTTATATAAGGCTTCAAATAAGGCTTCAAGAAACATACACCATAAAAACTTACATAGATTTAAGTGATTTGCTGGCCGTTTGCACAGTTTTGAAGTTCAACCACCCTATGCAAAATTAAGCTGTATTAAGTTTCTTATTAGCACTGCATCTTCATTGAGGTTTCTTACACAAATATCTCTGATAAACATATCAGAAGCAAGCCCTATGCCCTTGTTCTCCTTCAACGTGCCTAGCTGTATGTACTGCATGTACTGATACAGCTGTTAGGCACTGCTGTGAGGCACTAGAGACAAGTACATATGTTGCACACTATATGGTATTTCCCTTACAGGCATCAGTCTAGCATGAGTATGTTAAAGACCTGAGAGTTTTGGGAGGCATAAATGCTCAGCCCTGGATTTGCAAGGACATTAACAGCTTTACCAGCTTTCAGAAGAGTAATAACATAGGAAAAGGGAAAGGAAACAGTCTTTTAAATGTATTTTCTATATGAGGAATGGAACGAAAGGTCAAGCATGCTCCTCTCTTGTCTCTCTGCAGTTCTCTCTTCTTGGCCTCTGTCACTTCCACTCTCTCAGCATAGAAAGACTGAATCTCTGTCTGGGTGCTGGCTCTCTCTTTTGTACCGCTGTGACTTTGCCAGATACTTCACTCAGCACTACTTTGAATGCCAGCTGACCGCACTTACAATGCTGTATTTGACAGGCAAATGCTGATTAGTGAAGAATAAAATGCTGTAGCAAGAAAGACACTTTTCACAAAGTTATACCCCTAATATCTTAAATTCTTACAGAGGCCATGGGCAAAGAAAATTGCCCTTTGTCTATTAAAAAAAAAATTAAAAGCTTTCAGCAGTCTTCATTGAAAAGCAAGCCCGTCTGGTAAGTGTAAAGGGAAATGAGACATAGTATCAGAATATGACCCATGTATGTTCTTCCCTGACCAGTGCCATGCATTTGAAACGATAAGAACAAAATTGTTTGTTCTAAATAATAGCTTGGAATTCAGTTGATGGAAATGAAATCATTATTTTTTCTCTAAGCAACACCTTGATCGGAGGTTAAATCTAAATACAGAAGAGAGAAATCTTGAAGGCTTGCTAATTTGATTTAAAAAAAACCCAATAAAACGGTGGTAGTATCAATATACTAGAAAAGAATTCAGTGTTGTGGTATACAGATACTTCTGTGCCTTGTCAAATAAAAGCAAATTTAAATCCTGTATTTGGAGTTTGTCTGAGAAAGTACATGGCAGAAGAACTTTGTCTAATCCAGTGTCCTAAGCGAACAACCAGTCCCTCACTCTGAAATTTCTTTCAAACTTTTTTTCTATTATTAAAATTGGAGAAAAGGAGAGAAAGGGTTTAAGTTATTAACTTGAAAATTAAATGCCTTCTGAAAAACCCAGATTCTCAGCTCTGCTGAGCTGCTGGTGCTGATACCCTAGAAGAGCAACACCTTCTGTGCTGCTCTTGCTCTGGGCTTCTAAGTAAGTTGCAGTAACTAGATGAGTATTGGTCAAAGTATTGGACAAGAAGAGTATTGCACAGATCTTGTGCAAGGTAGGCCAGGCTGACTACATCACATTCTCAAGATATGGAGGAACAGCTTGGGGAACGTAGAGCTACTGACTATTGAGGGGAATCTCCTGATGTCTTTTTAGAGGGCAACTTCGTGAAGTGTGGTTGAAAGGAGGCGGGTATGGATCCAAAATGCAGACCTGTACCCATAACAGAAAAGAAAAAAAGTAACATTACGACATCATATATTGTAGATGATACACACAAGATGCTTTGCAATTCTTTTTCTCCTTGTAAATGACAGCCATAGAAGCTACAAAAGGAAGGGACTGAGTGATTGCTGTATTTGTTGCAGAATAAGAAGATCATGAATACAGGATGACCTGTTTTTATTTTAAAAATCACAATATTGTAGCATACACATCCTCCTCCCAAAGCACACACACACACACTTTCAAACCAGCACTATGATAACATTTTTGGCACAGGCTGTTTCTCTAAGGCTCTGCTGCCTACTTTTTAAGTGAATGTTATCCTACTTTAACCGTAGATGGGATTTGATATTGTGATGCTGCCTAAGTTCCTGCAGGGACAGCAGAGAAGAGGAGACAGGAGACATTGACCAGAAACAGCACTAGCTACTGCAGATCCTTGGTTGTCAGTAACTACTCCTGTAGGTTTGTTGCCTGTGGCTTCTGTAAAACTCTACGGATAGAAGATTCTGGTTGATAAATGACCCATGGCATCTTGAGTGTGACGGATATGCTCCTTTCCCAGCTCAACCTGGCCTGTACCTTACATGCATCCCTGTTCAGTTGCTCACCACCAGCGATTTATCTAATCCTGGTAGGCACCACCATCCTGATTTTTTCTCCCACTCAGACTCAACATAACATTCCTGAAGGCTGCATCCCAACAGGGAGGTAAGGCTAACACACTAGCCAATGGCCCTCTGAAATGGAAGAATGACTAGAAGTCAATCATCTTATCCTAGAAATATGCGGAGAGCCCGAGAGCCCCTTGAGCTCTCCTGACACGGCTGCGGCCTGCACAGCAGGATCTCCCCTTGAGCAGGGACGCCTCTCAAGGTTGCTACTCGATGTTGAGATGCCTTTCCACAACAGATTTGTGGTAAGTGAACATAGCTCGCTCTCTTTCTTTAACTTTACTTTGTAACTGTGCACAAGAACCCTTAGTCATAAACCATTGACCAGGTCTCGGACTAGGATTGGATCCAGCTGCACCCAGACTCTTCTCAGAAGGAGCCTGGAAAGCAAGCGGGTCCAATCTGAACCTCGTGACCCAACGGGAGGATATCCCAAGATAATCATGTATTATCTTGAGCCTCCATGTAGTGAATAATAAGTGACCTTGCCATAGAATCTCATGAAATCATTGTCCATATTAATAAATCCTGTTATTATTTCTTTCATACGAGTGAAGTGCATTGTCACTCACCCCCGCCACCACTCGTTCCATGACATTGAGTCTGTGCAAAACAGTGACACGCAGCTCCCAATCACTTTTTTTTTTGTCCATATCATTACCAAGATGAATTTCCAGACAAAAATTGCTAGTGTTCTACTTTGGGAAAATATTTGTCTGTGTTTCCAAAAACAGAACTACTGAATTGATAATAGTCATCTATGTGCAATGGACCATTCTGATCTTTAGTTCCAGAAGTCATAAAGTGCATATATGTCACAGCAATCCTGTGGAAATGTGTAATATGCACAGGATGTCATAAGTATATCATAGAGCATACTGGATTTAGAGTAATGAGCTCAACAGGAACCTGCCTGATGAATGAATTCATGTAGCACTGCAATGTGAACATAGCCTTTATGATCATTCCTGTCCTACTCAGGCCCATCCTTTGTGGATTTATGTAATCAGATGTCCACACCAAAGATTCCTTCTTGTGTATAAAATAATCCTCACATTTACAACACCTCCTGTGCTCTAGGTTTCTATATCCCACAGGCAGTGGGATTTGCAGTTCCGCTGCTGCCAGCCTGCTTTCCTTCTTTCAGCTTTCTGACTATCATAGGTAATTACAGCCTGATGAAACCAGGATGAAAATATCAAGGGTATCCATACCTCCATGCCTGATCATCTTTGGTGAGTGATGCTCATATACACATTACCCAAAGACACGGATCTTTCATCTTTCCATGCCACTCTCACCCTTTTCCTCTCCTTTCCTTCCTTTCTTTTTCCCTCTACCTTCATTAAGTATTAGCCCCCATATGGCATATAACATAGTCACACAACAGCCCACCCCACTGCTCACTTGGGGTTATACCCTCCCTTTGAATTACAATGACAGTCCTCTTTTGAAAAGCTTTTATTCTGCGGGTGAGTTTTACCAGGCTTCCTGTATTTTATTAATGTTGTAGATAGTATTTGATGAATGAGGTATATATTTACTGAAATTGTCTATTTCTTGAAAGAATCATTGTTCTCCAATATTTTCTTTCTTTTGGGTCGCTAGAAGTTTATTCCCTTGCACTACTTCGTTGAGAGTATTAGGCTTTTCTACCTTTTTTAAAGTTGTTTGAAGTTTTTTTTAAGGCTGAGGGTTTTTAAAGACACATGGTTCAACTGTCATCCAACAGAGCAACACCATAGTTCTTGACGATTGAGGGATAATCCTTCGAAATATCTCTTGCAACAGGTGATCACAAAGAAAAATTCAGTTAGTGAGATGACTGTTAGTGTCACCCTCTTACCTGATCAGACAAAGATAGACTCAGAAAAATAAATTGAGAAAATAGAAATCATTGCTATAAACAAAATTTTCAGAGGACTATCAACTCTTCCACTCATAATCTTAGCTAGTATTTTTGTATTAGTAGTGCATGGTTTTTATTTTAGGTCACAGAATGTATTTATCACTTCTGTCTATTCCCATGTGAAAAATGTCAGTAATTTTAAAATGTCATTCTGCCATGCAATAGCGTGATACAAAGGAGTTCTAAGAAGTTTGATTCCTTCAAGTTTTTTTTTAGCATGTTCAGTTAGCTTAGATTCCATATATAGTAAAATCAGAGCCTGACACTGCAATGTTTTGCACTGAATGCAAAACAGGGATCCTGTGAATCCAGTGTCTCTTTCAAACTGTGTTGTTCCTAGCGCTGTGAAAAAAGAACATCAGTTGGAAACTCCCAGTAGAGTCATACAGACATCCTGGTCAAACAGAATTTCCCTATCTGAGTCATTGGGAAACCAAAGCACAGGAAGCTCCTATCACCAGACTGCAGGTGTTTCCAGGACCAAGACAGACTGTATTTTTACAAGTCAGCTGAAGAAATGGCCACTACATTGGGACTGGGATTTCTAGGTGTTGCTATAACACAAATCATGATACTTAACCAAGTACATAGAGCAGAGGACAGAGGTAGCAGCTGGACTTGAATCATCTTATTTGCAGTCACAGAAATTCCTGCTTTATCATGCAGTATCTCTTCAGACCAACTGAAAGTATGGCTATTTTTATGGGAGGAGAGAGGTTGACAAGTCCCAGCTAAGAAGAGCCAGGAGGTAACATTTTTGATATCTTATTTGTTGGCCCCAGTGACTTGAGACTGGATCACTTTATTAATGCTCTTTCTTCCTATTATTGTCTCTCTTGGTAGAGCGTTGTAAATTCTGACCGTTTTCCTTTGAACTGATTCCTAATCCACGTTGCTTGTTTAGGAAAATCAAGTGTATTTGGAGGTAAAGTTAGCGTTTTCCTAATATTTCCGTTGCTTTGTTGTTGTTACTGCTCTGATGTGGGAAGACCTATTGGCCACAGACATAACTCCCTTTTTACACACAGCTGGCAAATGAAAACAATATCAGAACATCTCTATGACACACAAGGCTTTTATACAGTGATGTTTCAGACTTTACTGCAGTTTCCTTTGGAATTGCTTAAAACAACTACATCTGTTTCCTTTCATTGGGATTTTGTGTTCTTTAAGCCAAAAGGAGGGGATAAAACTCATTAATTCTGAACAATAATTGCTACGTCCTATATAAATATTTTTTAGACTGCAGAGTGTTTTCTTCTTTCCACTAAAAATATAAAATAGCTTGTCTGTTGAATGTAATAAGAGATCCTGGATACTTCTACGTTGCTCTGTTATGCACAAATACTTGAACTAGTTTTAAATGTTCTGGCTCAGATATAGGTATCAAGTTAGCAATGGCTACACAGAATGCAGTACAGAGCCAGACTCATAGCGGCAGGAGAGAGCCCAACATGGGTTTAATTTACCGTCTTCTCAAGTGCATTTTGCACCCTACAGTGAATATCAGCCTATCAACAGAGGTAGACAGCTACCAGTTTGAGTGTATCCTTCCTGAAACTGCAGTACAGATCACCTTCTCTTATAGACACTGTAGCTGTTTCTCAGTCTAGGATCACAGAGCGACTCACAGCCTCCCCTGACACTGTACATGAAAGGTGGTGAATGCAGTCATAAGCCCACTGTAATTGCCCAAGAATAGCCTGCATTTTGCTGATCTCACAGAGAGGCAAAATTGGGTCATGCAACTAGAATGACCTAGAAATTCAAATATATCTCCTATGCAGCTCTACAAGAAGACCTCTTTTGCAGTTTAGATCATATAAAAACTAGGAATTTTTCAGATTCCTAGATTCAGATTTTCTCCCTGAACTTATACATATTAATCATATCCCCTCTGAGCTTTCTCTTCTCCAGAGAAAACAGGCCCAGCTCACTCAGCCTCTCTTCGTACGAGAGATGTTCYATTCCCTTAATCATCYKGGTTGCTCTTCTCTGGACCCTCTCGAGAAGCTCCACGTCCCTCCTATACTGGGGTGCCCAGAACTGAACACARTACTCCAGGYGCGGCCTCACCAGAGCTGAGCAGAGGGGCAGAATCACCTCCCTTGACCTGCTGGCAACACTCCTCCTGATGCAGGCCAGGATCCCATTGGCCTTCTTGGCCACGAGGGTACTGCTGTTTCATGGTTAACTTGGTGTCAACCAGGACTCCCAGGTCCCTCTCCGTGGAGGTGCTTTCCACCAGGTCAACCCCTAACCTGTACTGGTGCCTGGGGTTATTCCTGCCCAGGTGCAGGACCCTGCACTTGTCCTTATTGAACCTCATGAGGTTCCTCTCTGCCCAACTCACCAGCCTGTCCAGGTCCCTGTCCAACCTGCCCTATCAGCCTGTCCAGGAAGAAGCATTTGCCTTTAAATTCTGCAGCTCAGTTACAAAATTGCTCAAGTCACTTGGATCCCTGAATTTCAACCTAAACAGAGCTACTGAAGGCAGACCCTACAGAATTAGGTCTCTTTGTGATCTCTTTAACTATGATTTGACTTCATCCACAGCACAGAACTGTTGACTGAATAATGCAGTTCTAAACCAGCTACATGTTTCCAGAATGGTGTTCGTAAGCCTTTGATACAGACATGAAAAACAAAATGCACGTGGTGATTGATACAAACGTAAGGAGGACATTTTCTGCAATGAGTAAAAGAAGTATCTTTTTTTGAGATTAGAATTGGATTAGAATTTACTAGATTTGAACACAAGCAAAATGTAGATAGATAGATACATACATGCATTAACTGATGTTTAACATTCTTGCTGTTACATTTCCCCATCATCCCCATTCCCTTGACTTATACCATTTTTTTCACTCTCATTTCCAGTACCCAGTGTTATGTATGTCCCTCTTTTCATAAATCCCAGGGTCCATGTAATATAACTGCAGAAAAGTAAGGTGTACAAATCATGGCTGTGTAGGCAAAATGAAAACATATGGTGGATGAATAGCATCAACAGAAACATTCCATTTTGGAGTCTACTTCTTTCTGGCATTATAGAGTAAAGATCTAGATATAGTTTATATGCAGTGGGTGAGAGGAGAGAATACAACACTACAGCAGATACCAGATGGTTAAAAAAATCTTTAAGATGATTCCTTTTAACAGTTAATAACATATTTTTGTTTGATGTTCCCCATTAAAGTCTGTAGTAATTAAGATACACATAGATGAGGATACTTCCTTTCTAGTACCTTTCAAAAAGAGTTTATCCTTGAATATTTTTTCTCTTCACTTCCCTAACTCTGTATCTTCCTATTTTTAATATAATCCCTTCCTCTTCAACCATGACACTGAGCCAGCTGTGACATGATAAGAAGTAACTGAATCAATTCCATTCACTGTTCACACAAATAAGTTAATCAAAAAAGGTATTGTCTTCTATTGATAATCCTTTCAAAAGATGAGCCCTCCATTCATCAATATAACATGAAGTCCTACCACAGCTTCAAGGTTTAGATGCATCAATGAAAAGACAATTAAAACCTGTAGGTTTATTTGTTGTTATTATCTTAAGTTTAAAGGCGTATTGCTAGGAATCTTATATCTTTAAGCTTGCTTTAATCTGCTTTGGAATGTTTCTCGGATATATTCACATAAAGTATTCTGGCACAAAGACACCAGAAAGAAAGAATTCAGTTCCAGTATTCGTGTAGAGCTCGATAACAATTTGGCTCTAATCATTTGGCAGTATATGTAGAGTTTTAGAATAATTCTTTTCTCCAAAGTATTGAATTAAATGATTAAATGCATGTGGCTTCTCATTCTTCTGGAATCTGCGTTGCCCATTGTTACAGGCATAGACAAGACCTGGTGAAATAAGATTGCCCTTAAAGTTGTTACTGTATTTGGATACTTAGTTGTGGAGGCAACACAAAGACCATGCTATTCCTAAAGCTATACTGAATGTAATAATAATAATAATAAAGCATGGAAATATAATAATCAGAGATAAGTAGCTCATGCTCTGGAAGAGGGGAGCATAAGTTGTAGGAAAATATAAGATTAAAATCCTAATAATTGCAATGAAATAATTGTGCTGTGGGAGGTATAAGAAGCTGCTAGAACAAAAACATTATGGTAATGGGAAATTTCAGTCACCCAGCTTCAGACATAGGCATCATACAAAACTAGGTACCATACTAGGGAAGGCTGAAAAGATTACATTTTAAATAATGAAAATGGTAGTTTTTTGAAAAAAAAAATCCAAAGAAGGGAATCAAAAAGCAGAATTCAAAAGCAGAATTATCAACTTGGACCTGTTCCAAGATGATGTAATTGAAAATCACTCAGGAAAAAGGACTCTAATGTGTTGAAATTCAATGCTCTTCTCAAACAGAAGAAGAATTGGAAAAAATAGCAAATAAACCAGTCCCATCCTGTCACTTTTCCCTCCTCCCTACCCCTCTCAAAAATATTGATGGACCTCAGAGGAATCAGGAATTGAAATGAATATGCTAATTAAAGGGAGCAACTGAAAGGGTAGAACACTTGTGAAAATGAGAGCATAGAGACAGGTTAAGGGTACTGTATTAGAAGACTAAAAATCTTCAGACATAAACAAAGAAACAAATGTGGAAAAAAAAAAGCAGCCATGAGGAGTAAAATTACATCCTTAAAAAACGAGAGTTATGTTAAAGAGGAAAACGGAAGAATCCATGGACATTGGCAAGATAAATGAAAAGCCGTAACAATGAAGGCCAATAAGATGCATGCAATTTAGCAGAGGTATTAAAAATAATAACAGAAACATTACAAACATGAAAAGCAGAAGCATGCCAGAGAATTGATTAGCCTGAAAAGTGATCTCAGTGTAAAATGCATACTCAATAAAGATCAGACAAGAGCAGAAAAGCTAAGGTTGACACCAAGGCTTTTCCATTCACAGCAGAGATGTTTATAGAGTTTCTCATCCCAGGGCCATTCTTTACAGAGAAAGAATCTGAGGATTTATCTCAAGCTGAAGTGTTGATACAAAGACTTTTGTGCCTAGAAGAAAATGTAAACCACACAATAACTGTTAATCATGAGCATGTGGTATTTACCTAAGTGCTCCAAAGGAACTCCCTATGAAGGCTATGTGCTGTATAATCTCTTACTTAAATCAGCCTCAGCACTAAAGAAATATAAGGTGATGAATACAATGGAAAATTTAAAAAGAACAGAGTTAGTACACGTATGGATAAATACAATCTAGTTGGGAAGGGCATGAAGTGGAGAATAAAGCCTTTTAGAGAAAAAGTATAACCTTATAAATCTACTGCAGTTCTTTGATGCAGCCATTGAACCTGTGAGTAACATTGATTCAGTTGACATTGTGATTTTATCAACAAGCTTTTGACAAGATCTCTCAGCAGAGGTACTTAAAGGAACTAAGCTCTCATAGGAGTGTTCTTATAGATTATTAATTTGCTAGAAAATAAAGTGTAAGAAGAAATGTCTGGCTTTTGCAATTGAGAAAGGTTACCAGTAAGACCCAAGGGAGCTATACTGAATTCATGATCTTCATTAAATGAACTAGGAAGGGATTGAAAAGTGAGGTGATGAAGTTTGTAAGTGATGCAAAATTATTCAGACTAGCCAAAATAAAGCAAAATTGCAAAGAGTTGTACAAGAATCTTATGATACGAAGTGAGATGTTTAAGAAAAAATAAACAAGGAGCAATTAAGTGTTTGAATTTATTGCCAGCTGATGAAGTTATGGTCAAGTGGTTTAAATCAAACAAAGGGAAATACTTCTTCTGCAATAATCAAAATATTCAACTCATTGCCACAAGATGATATGGAGTCCAAAATTATATTTTAAAAATAATTAGTCAAATTCATGGTAAAACACTTCTTGCAGCATGGCTAAATGCAGCAATGTAGATATAACTTTTGGTTTAAGAAGTCCCTAACCAAATTACTAATAGAAGCTGGGAAGTTATTGCAATCAATATCTCATTCTATGATTTCACTATTATTATATTTCTACCCTAAGCATCCACTATCAGCTGAATTACAACCAAACGAATGAAAACTTTTGAGCACTGACTTTTAAGAATTGAGAGTATCCTATTCAATTTGGTTTTGGTTTTGTCTCCTCCATCTCTTCAAATTTGTTTCATCTTGACATTTAGGAAAGGACATTTACTGTATGTATATACGTCAATTAGAACAATTAGGTAGTACAGTTTTCATATTTTAGCTCTGAGCTTTTAGAAGTTATTATAATATAGATGTAAATCTATCTTTCACAAAAAAAAGCTTGCTATATTACAAACAAAAAGACACATATAAAAACTTGTATTAAAAAAATTCAAGCTTCAGTGTCAAGTACTTTGAAGTCCAGAAGAATGACATTCAGAATTCTCCAAGCAGGCTTTGACCTTAGTAGCCAAAGCCTGGCAAAGCTGTGTGCAAATGTGACTGTATAATGGGGAAGGAAAATATTCCAAGGAAGATACCATTTTAAATTTGGAGTATTTGTCAAAATTGTATTTATTTACCATTTCATACAAACATTCTACTAATATAGAAACATAATGTCCTAAACTCTAATACTGAATTAGGTCCTTCAATTTAGTTTCAGCATGAATAATTGAAGAATGATAAATTCAAGATACAACAGGAATGTTGAATGTGTAAAACAAAACTGTAACACAAAAGAGAAGGAAGAAGGCAAAAATTGGAAAGTAGCAAAAAGCACGAGGGAACAGCTTTGCAGAGATAATATATTGTTTTTTCATTTGCAAAGAGCTTGTCTCATCAGCAAGACAGAATTATGCGATTGCTTTAACTAATTGTATTATATTTGGAACAGGTGACTTGGATACATATGTTTTAGCACTGAACAGGGCCTCAGATTCCAAAAGAATCTGTTGGATTTCCTGCATGATTAAAATAGTAAAAATATATATATATATTTATCATCAATTTATACAACAGTTTCTCCTTTCCCCTCCTCTCTAAAGACTACATGGTCTATTATAGGTATTTAAATTAAGACCATCTGAGCTAAAGGCAAATGCCTGAAGGTCTTTATCCTTCAAGTTTGTTGGAAGTTTGTCCATTAAGGTCAAATTACTCAACAAATTCTGGTGTATATAAATATACAGTCCTTGATGGATCTGGGCTGCAATCTGCTTGTGCATCTACAGTGTCTGCAAAAGCTCTTTGGGATATGGTGAACTTCATTTGATACACTAACTGACTCTGTTTGCCTCCTATTAAGCAGCTAGATAAAAGGTGTTGATGTTTGGGAGGGTGGGATCTTTCCCACAAGCCTGTTGGGAAGTGTTGTCTCATCATTGTCTAATATCAGGGAAATTACTGAGGACTGTGAGCAATCTCAACATTAACCACACAAGTTAAATAAGTTTTCTGCCAGGAGAGGAAAAATGGAGAAGAGAGATCTATGTTTTCCGGTCTATTTCCTTTAATATCTACAGTCACCTCTTTTGAGCAGTGTCTAACTGCTACTCATGTCTTCCCATTTTCATCCATTGCAAAGTTCAAAAAAACTTCCTGCCTGATCCCTGCATTGAACAGCCAATTATTTAGGAAGCAGCAAAAGGATGATACAGTTTATTAACAAGAGCTCCCCATGTTGAGCAGACCAGCTTTGCGCAGTGGAATAGGTTTGTGCAGTGGAACAGTTCATTGTGCTGGAGTGGCCTAGGACACCATGCACGGTGTCCTAGTGAACTAATAGGTTTGCCTGAGAGATTCTGTAACAGTGAGTGCCCCTTTTTCAAACTTTCCAAGTCTGCATACAATTTTCTGTTGTTGATGGTGTGAATATTTGTCCTAATAGAATTGCTTATATACAATTGCTAAAAGATGGCTTCACTTGGAGCATCTGCAAAGAGGTTTTTAATTTTTTTTTTAAGATCCTGTTTCTTTTAACTGGTTTGTGACTTCTGAGGATATAGTAGAGTAGAAAGCTGGGGAGCAGAGAGTTTGCTTTAAGTTCATATTGCATTATTTAATCTTACCTGACAAGATTCTGATTGCTAGTAAATGTACAATAGTGTACAATAAAGTCAATCTAATATCCTGCTGATGGATATTATGGAAACAAGTGACTTTGTAAGATTAAAATGAGGATTACACATTTTGGAAAGTATATGCTAGTGAGGGTAAAGGAAAATGAGGCCCATCAATCCTTGTACTTGAGCAGATAATCTATTCACCATTCGGGGTAAGGAAAACTTGCCTTTTTGCCTGTTTAAATCTTGGTCTTAGGGCACTATGAATTTGAGTTTGTGAATTTCTGGTTCCAGTCTTCATGCTGTTTGATTCAGAAGAGAAAAAAAAAAGCTAACATTTAAGTTGCATCATCAGGGTCACATTATTTTGCTTCTTCACCTAGCTTCTAGATATCTGTTAAATTACCTACAGCATTAAATGGAAGACACGCAACCAATCTATTCACATGGCCTGTGAAGTGATATGAAAGGGTAGTTTTGCACCATTGCCAGTTACTTACTACATTAATTGGTCTACTACTAATCTGTGAGTGCATAAATGATCTCAAGTAATGTTCTTGATCCTTTGCTGTCCATGAGCAATCCCTGGTTGACTCAGTAAAGCAAAAATGCACATTTTTTGTTGCCCCCTCTCAAACATGTAATCTCTCTCACAACACACAAAATTCCAGCAAGTCCATGTCTCATTTTCAAGTAGTACTTCCTATACACCATGTGATGAAAACGTGTCCTAGAGTTGTATATTACATACTAACTTTCAAAACAAAGTCAATATAATTCCTTTTTAGGCATATGACTAGCAATCATAAGAAAACGTGATCTCATAAGGGTCAGAAAATATGTGCAATTTTGCAGGCTAACCACAGACATCTACAAACCACAAGCAGCTTATGCTAGGCTGTTGTCTTGGCATTCCTTTGTGCCATTCCTCTTTATTTTTAGAAGTACCTTCCTTAGCTAACACAGAGATTATTCTGCACTCTAATTTGTAATTGTTATTACATGTTCTTTAATTAGTACAAGGTCAAAAGGAAGGCTTTTGAAAAGAAATACGAGGCTTTGTTGTCACCAGATGACAGCATGTTGAAAAGCTACCAAAATGCCATGCCAGAATAAAGGAGGGTTCTTGCTTGTTGTTCTGCTCCTTAATGTGAATTGCTGACTATTCAGGATTTCTTTGGACCATGATTCAATTATCACTTTCAGAGTGAAGAAATGACTCCATGACAGGAAAGGGCAAACCATGCTCTTGTTTTCCTTTAATTGTATCAACATTTACAGTGCTCTGGATTATACGATTATAACAAACGAAGCTTAAACCTCTAGAGAAGGAAAACTTTGTGAAGAAATGCACCCACTCAATTTTGGGGGACCTGGGGACGGACTTTCCACAAGGGGCAGTGGCTTTGTCTCCAGAGGCTGTGCCACAGAGTTTGACTCCAGATCCTGAACTGGGAAAAAATCCTTTAAGCTGCCTATCAGTTTTGCATACAAAATAGAAGCAGTATAATTCCCTTGAAAGCTAGTTGTGAGAAACTGGGGTTTCTCCTTACCTTTACTTGCCCGAAGAGAAAGCAGAGGGGTCAAAGAAGAAAAGCAAGTTGAAGGGTTCACTTTCCCATTCTCTTATATTGGGACCAAAAAGAGAAAAAAAAAAAAAAAAAAAAAAAAAAAAAGAGAGAATCCAACAGAGAGCATAGAATCTGAAAATCAGTAGGATAGAATTTTAAGGCGAAGTGAGCAAGTAACTATCTTTTTGGTACCCCTCTGGAGCCATTTGTGCACTTACATAGGAAATTTTAGGTGAACCCTTGCAGGCCTGAATGAAGCAAATCTCCCATGATTTTCAGTGGGGTTGCCCAAGTAAATATTCCAGGACTTGGCAAAAAAAATATACTAAAGTGAAAAGTTTCTCAATATTTTCTGTATCCCAAATATTTTGTAATATATCAGACTAAGACAGTGTATGATGAAGGGCTTTTTTTTTTTTTTTTTTGATTTTTTGTTATGCAAAAAGATTTTAAATCATGATGTAGCTATTAAATACCCTGGTTTTATTTAAGATAATGGCAATATAACTAGTTTTGAAATACTGAGGACCATTCAGATCTTGAGGGAGTTTTTCACTTCTTACACTTCTTATTGAGACAAATCGTCTCTTAAAACTAAAATACATAACAGATTTTCAAAGATTTGAATTAAAAGATTAAAAAACAAAATATTATCAAAAGTTGTATGACAGAGGCAGATATTGGACCTCAGGATTCCTGGATGAAATTCAGCAAGTGTCAGTAAAGACATAACAGTTTCTTGTGAGTTCAGTTTGGTGGTCACCATCTGATTGCATGTTTCTCCATCTGCCTTTATCTCAAATACGACTAATACTTCTCAGCACTGAGGTCAAGGCACCAATGGGAGCTGAGCTTGACTTGTAGCTCATGGGAGCCAATGGGAAATACCTTATATAACTCGGAAGTGACTTTACTACGAGTCTCTTTTAGCTGCTGAGCTGCTCCAGAAAGAGACAAAAACCAAAAAGCTGTATTGAGAGCAGTCCCCATCCCTAAGCCATCACTGAATGTTGTCTGGAAGAGTCAGCGAGGTGTCTTCTGAATTCTCAGGGATTTAGGCCAAAACAGTGTCAGACTTGTGAAGATAGATAAGGGATCACAGCCTTGTTTCTCCCATGCTCCTGTATTTGGAGCAAATCCATTTCTCCTTTCAGCACCATTAACCAATATACAGGATGAGATCACCCACCCTCTGTTTCTTCCCTACACTCTTCCAACTCATATATGTAAGACAAAGCATTAGATCCCCACAAGAAACAGAAGCTCACCCAGCTACCTTGTATGCATAGCACATACTGGAAAATGGGAAGGAGTATTTCAGCAGTGCACAATTGACTCTCTGCTCCCCTTTGGAAGTAGCATGACTGAACTGAATGAGACTGACTTCTCATGCTTCTCTTCTGCAGAGGTTTGAGACCCCTTTTTTAACGGGACATACTGGAGCAGCCTGTGTGCTGGCAGCCCCGTCTGTGCTTTGTGGCTGAAGAGGATTCCAAGCTTGGAGGCCTTTGTTCACCCAGTCCTCCTGGACATTAAATCCAGCAAGAAAAGTAAGAGATCTTTTTCTGTAACACAAAGAACTGTAACAGAACTCGTCTACAACCTCTGCTCTCAAGAGGCTGCTGAGAGGCCCATGTGTATCTATTGGCACAAGACTGTCTTAGTGTGCATCTGCTACTCAAAAGAATCACAGTTACAAAGAGAACTAGCTACTAACATCAGCATCTTCACTTGTATCTTCAAACAACAGATGGTGTTAATCTGGAGCTTTGCATTCCAAAAAGCATCAGAACTATGAAGCATCTTGCTTCCAACAGGACCCCAACACACAATGTAAAGCTAGGGAAAAGAGTCAAAAGGAATGATCAGAGTAAAATATGTCTGCCATTAAACAGACTTTGAGTGAAATTCTTAGCTGGTCACACAACAAGCTGACAGTCTGTGGGTCTTAGTCTGCTTTCAGTTACACTGCCTACATCTGGAGTAGCTTGAGGAAGTCACTGAAGACTGCAGTAGCTTCAATGAGTGATATGCACTAAGACAGGATAAGACTAATAAGATCAGGATCACAATCATACACCAATTTTACACAGGTATAAGTATGAAATGCACTGCAATTAGGTCAGATTTCACTGGAGTCACTTCAAATTCACTTCACTGTTACTGAGATCAGAATCTAAGGCTGTTTGGGATGAAATGTTAAGGTGATACTGAGGCAATCTTTTTTTGCATTTCACGTGAGGAAAGCTAAAATAAATAGCATGAAAGGACCAGGCATTATTAGGTAGTGTGTTTGAAATAATCCTGCAGTTGTGTTTTATCTTTTCTTAGCTGCAAGCCAAAAAATTTCAGATTTAATTATTTGGAAAAGGGGGATGGGAAGTGCGCCTTTGAAGAAAGTCCCATGAGTTTCCAAACACTTCAACATTTCATCGTGGCAATCAGCCAGATGCCAAACAAAATGCTGCTTTCCACCAGGGATCTGACAGGTGGCCTTTCCAAAGTTTACACACTGAAGTGAGAGCTGATGTTCTACTGCTTATTTTTCTGCCTTTTAAGTTATTCCTTTATTGAAACCAGACTGAAAACATCTTTCCATGTAACAAAAGATAAAATCTTTCCTTTAATATTCTGGGATTTTAGTGTGCTTTTATTTTATCTATATCTACTCAAGGATTAGTAGTCACACATTTGGATGAAAAAATGTTGGGCTGTCAAAAAAGAGAAATACGTATATACAGCCTGAAGATAAGTTATCTGAAGGTACAGTAATAATACAAAACCAAATGCTACCAAAGTCAAATCCAAGGAAAAATCCTTCATTTCCCTCAAGGCATTTCCCCTACATTATACCACTGGCAGGGAATCTTTGTGTGGCCAGCAAACCTAGCACAGCATCTCTGTGGATCCCTGCAGCAGTTTCACTGAGGTTCATGTAACCTGGGGCTCCTCACCTGTCATTGCCACAGCCAAAGAAACAGCTTCAATATAGCCTGTGGTTGCGTTTAACTTTATCTCTTCTTTCTATATGTTTTCCTACGGCTATCAGATGCCTCCTAGATTTTTTTGAACACTCACAGAAATTCTGTAAATCTGCCTAGAGAAAATATAAAGGGGCAAAATTCAACAGAAAATTGGATATGTGAGAGCCTCAGGTTGCACCTCTTGCTTTCCTTGCTCCTATCATGTATGGATGGTGTCCCTATGAATACAAAGCAAAGTCCAGGTGAAGAGTTGAAAGAAACTATATCTTCCTCTGCAGCTACAGCCGATCTCCACTTTTTCTGCATGCAGGAAGGATGTATCTTCTTTGGATGAATACTCAGGAAACTATCTCCCAAAAGGACTTTGCTTTTGTAGGTGCAGCTCTCTCAAAGGAAACAATGCTCACGAGACTCCACAAAAGTTATCAGAGCTACTGCTGTATTTCATCAACATAAAATTCAAGAAAATGAACACTACAAATGGCATGTACCTGAGGAAAGCAACAAAGGACTGCAGACTTTTACAGACTTTGTTTGCATCTAATGTCTGAGAGGCAACTATGAAGGAGTTTGCTAGAGGTCAATGAAATTGTTCATTTTTGACATCTAGGTTAATGAGACTGACATATATTTGAATCATTTCACCATGCCAGAATGCTATAAAGGGATCTTTCCAATTAGAAAATTAAAAATGAAAGCATTTGAGTAAATACACCACTGGACATATTTACTTTATTTTGTGAGTATTCCTAACAGAACCAGATCACAGGACAAAGTCCTATTCTCTGAATATTCGAAATAAGTTAAGGAAAAATGAAAATACAAGACATTACCATGATCCTCTATAATAGATTGTCCAGACTATATCTTAATCCTCATGTATTGTCCAGTCCTTTCTATCCAATCCTGTTTACTAAAAATCAGGAAAGAGCAGTGGAAGGTACTGCTTACTGTCTACTGGACTAATAAAAGCCTTCCCATGGCTGGAGGGGAAATATTCTTCAACATCATATTTTTAAGATCTCAACCTCCATCCATTCATGACAATAGCAAAACATCCTCTGATTTCAGTCATGCAGCACAGGCACGTTGCAAAATAAGCAGAAAATTATTTACAATTGTTAGCAACATTCCATAATACTTAGAACAGATGGAAAAATGCTTGAACTCCTCTGTGCATAGTAAATAAGCCAATAAGCTCTTGCCATCTCTCCTCCCACCCCACACTCTTAAGAACATTAAAAAAAATAGACAAGAAATAAAATAAAAGCAATTCAACAAAAGAGGCAGGCAAATCCTTAAGATTTATCTTGTATTCATCATCTCTTTGAAATTTTCCAGCAACTAACCACAAGCCCCCCAGTCCTTTTAGTCTTACAAAACAACATAGAGTCTTATGCGCTCAGATGCAGTAATTACAGACAACGTGCACAAAGAAAAGCAAATAAAACAATTTCAATTGGCAGTTAAACATGCAATTATGTATCTATAAAGGTAATTACAAAGAGAAAGATCAGTCATGTTTTTTCCAGTTATCATTTTACCCTGAAGAAAATCAATTATGACATAAGTAATCCTAATCATTAAAACATTCATTTTGCATATCAGCATCAAATCTGAATGGCATCTGAAATCTGAATTCACAGAGACAAACATTACATCTCTGACTTAAATCAGGAAAGTCTTGGGCCAAAACTCATTGACAACAAGGGAAAGATCCCTTAAAACTCAGTGCTGCTGCTGCAGATCTTGGATGGAGTTTTACATTTTATTTTGTTGTTGTTGTTTTGAGTTTTTTAAAATCAATTTTTATGTCACTAGCCACTCTTGCAAATAGGCAAGAAGCAGGAAATGGACTTCAGAGATGGGCAAACATCAAAAGCTGGTATATTTGGTGTTGTTTTAGAGCTTTATTGCTCATGTATGCGAAATTTCTTTGCTTGCTAGTATTCACTGTAAAGCATCCGGTCACCAGCTTTGCCTACACAGAACACTTTGGACACACAAGCATATGTCCTAATGCATGAGTACTTTAGTAAAATACTTCATGTGAAGCTAACCCAGTGCCATCTACAGAGCTGGATGAATGCTCATCCTCATCCTCATTAAGGAAATTAAATACATTAATAAAATACTTAAGCCTGAATACTACAACAAAAGCCTGTAGAAACATTCATCATACTATCAGCAATTTTAAAATCCTGCAGCATTTGTGAAGGTGAGAAGAAGGAAACGCAAATGAAAAAGTAAGCCAGATCTGGCTGTTTTCATAAGTTCTGGCACTCAGGAACCAGACTGCAGCTGAAAACTCAGAAACGGAAATTACTCTTATTACAGCAGAAAGTTTGATTCTACTGAAACCTTAAAAGGTTGTCTCTTTGGAGGAATGATGAGGGGAGATCAGATCAAAATCTTTCAGTTTTTTATATTTATATTTATATTTATATTTATATTTATATTTATATTTATATTTATATTTATATTTATATTTATATTTATATTTATATTTATATTTATATAAGCAGATCCCCACAACAAGAGAAAAGCATGGAGACTTTCAGGGATGAGCTTTTAAGCCAATGATAGATAAGCCAGGCTCCTGCTTGATGCCTAGTTTGGGCTCAGCTCAGCATCCGCATGCACGTCTGAGCCAAGGAAAGCCAAGCCAACAGGGATATTTTGGCACCATTTTCTGGCAGCCACGATGACCTCATATATCTATTATGTATTTTCTTTCTCATACTCTATGTATTTAGTCAGCTTCATTGGCTGGTCTTCTATTTTTTGGCTTGTTTCACTATGGCTTGGCTGTACGTTCGATAGTTTGGCTTGCCCAAGTCTAGTATCATTTGATTTGTAAAGCTGCTGCAGTTTCTTAATTAGGCATTTATAGACTGGAATCCATTTATGAAAGTTTGTTTTTAGCATTTCATGCTGCCTATAAACTTTATTTTTTTCATCCACTCATTCAGCTTGCTGGATACAGAGCAGGAGCAGATAGAGTACTTTGCTAGGGAGTGGAAAGGAGGTTTCGGGGGAAGAATATGAACAAGTTCAATATCATTAAGCTCTCCTGAAAATCAGCCAGTTCAATTAACAACTCAGTGGCACACTTTTTATAAGTTCTGTGGTAGGTATTATCTCACTTTTTCCATAATAGCTTTCTAGTTTCTCTTCCAATATCATTTTCAGCTTCACTCAGGAGGATCCATTCTGTGGTGTCTTTCACTATCTACAGTGCAGGCAACAGTTTTTACCAGTTCTCAAGAAAGTTCTCAACAGATCAAGCAATGCAAAGGAATATGTGCTATCTCTGCATATTTTCTAGCAAAATGGTACTATAAGTTCCAAACCCTTTAATCTCAAACCCACTAGATCCTGTTGATTTTGAGACATCTATATAATAAAACAATATTCAGACTATCTGGGCAGAACACTATAAAGTCTCAGAGACAGTAAAGTGGCTGGCAGAAAATTCAGATGAGAAAGGCTCAATATGCATGTCTATCTTCTCCCTCTTTCATTTCCCAAAGTCCTTCTGTTTCCCCCTTGCATTTCTGCGTCCCTATTTCTCCTTTCCCTAGCCATTGCAACTCTTCCAGCTCTTGGTCTTTTCCAGCTGTGCTTTCTCTCGCCTCTCCTGGTGCTTCACTCCCCCTTTGCCTGCTCGCTGGCCCCTATTCCTCTCAGGTGGGCAGAGGAGTGTTGAGGAGGAATACAAAGGCACCTCCAGGATTTGCAAACCCCATCTCAGGCTGAGGGTGGCAAGGACGACTGTTGGAACCCTCTCCTGCTAGCACGGGCAACCCACTTGCACTTGTGAGCAAAATCGAATGAAACACAATGGAGTAAAATATATCAGTTAAGGAAAGAGCCTCCTCCCTCCCCCAGAACCACCTAACTGCATGACAAAAATGCCTGGAAGGACAAGCACTTTCTGCTGCCCATTATTTCAGATGCAGTGAAAACATTCTGAACTGAAAAAGAGCATGAGTATCAGAAGTATGATTGCCTTGCCTGCCCCAAAAGTGTTCATATCAAAGCTTTGTCAGGACTGTTGTCACGTTACCAAATATAAACCTCAAGTACAGGCCAAACAGCTTCTTTCACAATTTCCTTTATGCAGGTTTGAGGAATAAAAGCTATCTGCTCTATCTCAGCATTTTTGCTTCAGTCCCAAACAAGCTCTTGAACCAACAGTGGTCAATATTTAGCATGTGAATTGTCACCAGCAAGATTTTAATGCTGCTCTTGGTATGATCATGGAGACAGGAAGGGCTGACTGTGGTGGCAAGCAAATGGTACAGCGCAGTTGCAGGGGTAGGATCTGGCCTGGAAAAAAAGGGCTGCCTGATTTTGCTTTGAAATAACTATTCAGATGTGTTAACCAGCAGAGTAAAGCACCGAGAGAATAACCTTGGCAAATAGCATGGCCACTCCTGGGAAAGCTTCTGCCTTGGCTGATTACACAGCAACTTCTGTTCTTCCTCATGAAGTCGGCCTACCGTAAGAGAACACTTATTGCCTTTTAGTCCACTTTGGCTAGAGCTCTCTCCTGCCCTCCCTGGAAAAATGGCAGGCAATCTGCAGCAGAAACTGCCTGGATCTGTACCAAAGGTGGGCAAAAGTTTCAATACAGGGCCAGAGGCTGGTTTAGGGTATCAGTGGAGTTGCACAATGGCAACTTCTTCTGTAGGAGCTTGATGGTAGGTTGACACACACACATACACCATGAAATGTTTAGCAAGCACAGGAACCAGCTGTTCCTGCTTCTCTTCCATTCCCTGTCTGGGGACATAACATAATTTTCCCACAGGCCAGCAATCACCTCATTCCAACCTACATCTTCATTGCCATTTAGGCACTTCCCATATTTATATATAATTCCAAAATGTCCCCTCTGAACCAAATGATTCCAATGATTTCCTCTCTGAACTAACACAAAACTAACATGATTCTGCTGAATCAATGGCAAAATTAGAAGACGATGCTTAAAAGCTCATTAATATTCAAGCAAAAGTCATGATCAGTGACCCAGCAAGTCCTGTTCTACCATGCAAATACATAGGAGGAGACAGTGCATTCCTGCTTCTTTTCTGCTCTACATTCTACCTCTCAGTAGGACTTCCGAGATGAACATAGAAGTACAAGCTACAAGCTGCAAGCTTAACGAACAGGTGATTTTATTTCTAATTCTTCTATTAACATGTTCTGTTATTTCTTCAAGGGTTGTGACTATAACTGAAGGTCATATGGGGGAGCTGGGGTTCAGGAGATTAATTTGCGATTCGCTTTTATATATATATATATATGTATATATATAAATACCTTCTCCATACTGCTAGCATCTTTTTTTTTTTTTTTTTTTTTTTGCATACTGTACAGATCAAAATCCTCAGCTGCTTCACAATCAGATAATCATTTGAAGCCACTCAAGTGTCATTTTGTAGCACACAGCAGTGTAGAAAGATACTTACATAAGGACAAAATAGCTGCCTGAAAATGATTACATTATTCTCTGACCACAGGTTGCATTTGTTGCTTTGCATGCAAAAATTCTGCCCAGAGGAAGTGTTATTGGGCCAATTACATTCTCAGTCAAAATTTGACAAACGGAAAAACATACTAGCTCGTGTTCAATACCACCAGCATTCATCTGATTGTTACTGAGCTCAGATGACCAGTGTAACGGAAGGAGAGCACTATACAAATCAGTTCCAATTCTCAGCATATGATGTAATGCTTTTACATATACCTCCCTAGCAATATAAGCATAGGGCAAGTGAGCTCAGAAAAGTCATGATTTTCAATATGGATCCCTCAAGGCAGCTTCTTCTGTATATTTGGGTAAGTAAGTCCTGTAAAAAAAAAAGTGGCAAAGAGATCTGTAGGGAGGCTTAGCATGAGAAAGAGCACAGGACTGTAGCTGAAATTTATAATGATGGATTATTACTGTCATATGAACAAAACCAGGAAAAAATTTTGCTTCAGGAGAGAACAAGGAAAAGTGAGGAAAACTTCCTGCCTCATTATAAGGTCATAAAAGTTATTTAAATAGCATAGAAATCATTAACTACTTGTGAACTTAGCACATGAAAGCACAGTGGATGAATATTCTTCGGGGGTTGAACTTGGGCCCATCTCTTCTTGCAACTCTTCTTATAACGACTTATAACAAGATACCAAAAATAAACCCACTTACTGTCCATTACATATTATTAAAAAAAAAATCATGTAACAATGTTAAACAGCCACAAAGTAAAAAAGTCACACAACATAGAAAATGAAATCTGTCAGGGTAAAATACTGTGACTTCTTGAATCATTAACATTAAATTCCCACGAACTCCACAGGACACTTTTCAAGGTGGTGGTCATTGGAAGAGCAATAATGAAATAGTTGATTATGAGTTATAATTTGCATGTCCTTTTATTTCAGGAATTATAGAAAATGGGGATGAGGGGATGAGAAAAAAATGGAGATGAAACTTCCACAGAACATGAGTTCATTCCAGCGGAAAACATACCCTGCCTAAATATCCATTATAATGGGTGGTGATGACAGTGGTGGTTAATCAGCTGATTCATAGACACTCAAGTGATCAAAGATGTGCTTACATGAGCCAGTTGGGGGTAGAAATTACAGCACTAGAAAAATTCATATACTCTCTATAAGATATATTATTTAAATCTGGTGTTTTGGTATTTTGAACATATCAGTCTAATAGAGGTAGATATCATATAATATTAGAAGTACTGCTTTACAGTCTTTACTTATGTACTGTCCATGCAGAATTCATGTATTTGTCATATAGCCTGCTCACAACCGGCTAGCATATAGCCAATGAGTTAGATCTAGAGAATCTCATCAAAGATGCACAGTTTCAATGAGTTTTCATACCAACAATCGAATGTTCACTGTTAATAAAAAAAAAAATTGAAAAAGTTCAGAAGAACTCCCTCGTAAAACACAAGATCCCATCAAATGGTGTAAATATCACCAAAACGGAAATGCTTCTCTGTTACTGGGTTCCATTCTTAAAAGTTATTGTCTTTGAAAACAGAAGTCTCCTCTGAGACTCAGAATGGGCTTTTTGCAACACCTCAAGCAAAATAAGACGATACAACTACTCAAAATCATAGAATTTGCCTATTTACTTACCATTGCTTAGAACAGGGACTATTTGAACCATAAGAACATCCTAGAATGACAACCTGCTCTCCTAATTGGAAATGAGATTGTTTGGAAAACACATCATACAAATTATAACCAGCATTTGACATAAATTTCAGACCTTTGTGGATTTGTCATCGGAAGCCTGCCCTAATTTCAGCGTGAGACTGGATTATCTGCTCGCTCTTTCCATGGCTCCCTCCAAGTCATGGATGAGGAACAGAGGTTCATTGCTCCAGCCCTGCCGTTATGTCAATTCTCCCTGTTTTCTGGATCAGTGGCAGCCTTCAGTTATTAACCAGTGGCATCAGTCCAAGACTGGACTTTCCAGAGACTGAAGCACAAAAGAACAGAAGTCTGATGTTGGTGATGAGCCAGAACAATTGGTTTCCAAATCAAGATAAAACTGTAATCGTACTTCTTTTTCATGTGGGAAAGATCCTGGTTTTTTTGATTTACCCACTATACATCTCATCAGAATGAGCTTTTACGCACATGCTTATATACACAGCTGCCATTATGATTTGTTCCTTGGCTATGTATTTACAGACTAAGAAGAACAATCCTCATAAAATGTATTCATACATATAGGCACACTGTTGAATAAAATCAGTTTCTGTCAGAATGCAACTGTTGAAACACATCTCAGTGTTTCATTCTGGGGATAATTAGAAGTGAGGCAAACCCTGATGAATTCCTGCTCTGGAAGACCAACCCAAGAATTGTATGAAGCCACATCATGAACATTTGCTTCTACATATTTTCTTGTGTTTTCTGGCAGACACTCAGCGTGCTCAGTTGTGAAAGGATTACTCATTAGCTGGTAGCAAAGTGGAGCGGAAGAAGTAGCAAAAGATGGCACAAGAAAGAGTGACAAAAGATGGTTTTACTTGCCTTTTGCACTCCAATTAAAGGACAAAACTGGACTAAAGAGAAAAGACTTGGATGTCTTGAGCTAAGGGTTGATCCTTCAATCAAGGTTTTCCTTGTAACAACTTCAAAACAGTATTTTGGGTCAACTTTTATAGAGGAGGCATGAACAACTAGTGTTTACATAGAGTAAGGACAGGTCCACAATTATTAAGCAGAAGGGCTTCCTCATAGGCTTCCACAGACATGGCACTGTAGCAGGAGCATGTACAGATGGGATAACCAAATTGCCAGAATTCTTCCACATGTGTCCTACTGCAATACTTACATAATTCTTGTTCAGCTGTACCTTTATCCAAAAGCCTAGAAAAAATCACTATGGTTTTACACAACAGACTCATTGGTAGTAACCAATACCATGGTTTTCATTATCAACTCACACAGTCTTTTCTAATCAATTAGTTCAAAACATTCAACCACAGAAGATAGGTTTCAAGCAACTTAATGAAATTATAAAGTTCTCAATGAGATTTGAATTTTTTTTAAAAAAAAGAGAGATAGAGAAGAAATCCAAAAACCTGGCCCTAGAACTGATTCCAGTTAAGCAGTTTCCTTCAGCCTTCTGGGTTTGCTTACTCATGTCAGCTTAAATCCAGAACCTGTGCTAAAAGAGAAGAAAAAAAATTCCTCAAAAGCAAAAGGTATAGGAGATTTGGACTCAATTCACATCTCAGAAAGACACTCTCATTTTCCCTGTGTTGACTTACAGTCAAAAAGCTGGAAGGAACTACTTGACCCATTGAGTTTAGCCCCCTGCAAATACAGTAGGAAGCATAATACTTACTGTGCATGCCCAGTATAATTCATCTGCTGTTGTGCAGTAAAGATCATATTTCAGAGAAACACTAGCCTCACTGCATGTGAAAGGGCCAACTGTTGCACAGTCCCTGAAAGAAGAGTTTCAGCAAGATGAAGATTGTAAAAATCCAACTTTTATGTAACTAACCTGAGCCACAGCTCAGCCTGCAACCTCAAATTAAGCTAATTTCCTTAACTGCTGGCTGAGGAAACCCTATAGAAAGGAACCATAAGCAATATTTTTATCTAAAGAGGAACCACTTTCCCTTTTTTGCTAGCTACCCACATTGTTATTTCAAGGATTTCTGGGTGAAAAGTTCAGGCAATGATCGCCCAACAGGCCGGCTTTCCCTCATCATCAGATGGTGAATACCCTAAAGTCCTTTTTCAGGAGACCTGCTGAACAGGCAATTACTGACTGAACTTCGCTCAGGCCACCTATGGATGGCGGCAGAATGACTCCTCCCAGGGGGTGGACGAGGTTGGAAACCAGCCCTCCAGCTGTGCAGGCTGGATCAAAGGATTGCAGTGCCTGGATAGGAAAGGAAAGGGCACAGACTTTGAGAAAAAACAGTGAAGCTTCCTTGGTACCATATAGAGAAAACAACACACACAAAATTGCTTTTCTGAAAGATACCCAACTGTTGACTTTGTACCAGTTCCTGCTCCTTTTAATCTGGAAGACTATATCACCCTAGCATGACCTACAGGCTTAAGAATTAGATAATTTTCCCCTCTGATTAATAGCTCATGTAAAATTAGTAGGAAGGAAAAAAGATGTGTGAGTTAACTACCACATCTTTCTTGGTGGGAGGATGTAAACGTTGAAGGCAGAGATAGTATTACCTCCCTTGGGCATTAGGCGCTTGGTGGTTCGGAGCACATGCCTTTGATAATCAACATCAGTATCTCTTTCATGTTGCTGAACAGAACATAGGGCCTCTTCAAAGAGACTAACTCAGAAAAGAAGTTGTTAAATAGGAATGGTTGGGTTGAGCAATGCTGGAAAATAAGTACCCTGAAGGGGCAGGATTAGGAATGAGGTCAGCACTTTCAGACAGGGCAAGAGAATACATTAATAGCCCTCTGTACTGCCTCTGAAGTTCGGATGGTTGTCACTGAATATCCATGCAGTCCTCTCTTTCTCTCACTCCATATGCTGCCTTGATGATTAGCACTCTGCTGTCCTGTCACAAATACATGAATTAGTTGGTGGCCAGCAGCAGCTTACTGGACTAAGCTTTTGAACTTCCACAGAGCTTCGATTACACAACCTCACTGAGAATTTTGTTTTTTAATCCTGACTTTTTCCCTAATGTTAATCCGCTAGTAGATACTTGTTCTTTATCTAAGACACGGAGGCAAATGCACGTGAAAGAATGAGGCTTTGTTCCTTTGCCATCCAGACTCTCATTTCGTGTGTGCTTCAAATAAGGGAATTACTATTTAATGACTCACAGTTTTCTTTTCCTTAACCCTTCTAGAGACAAATTACTTGCTGTACACTGATGACATCATTTCTCTCTTGGATAGCTAAAAAAACTAACCTTTCAGCAGAACCACCTTTATAAAAGCACAAGTGTTTGCAGGCTGCAAATTCCAGAGGATTTTAATAAAACCGTGTTCTTGGTACCATTCAATATGTTTAGGTGTTGTAAACACCTTGCAGTGTCATATAATCTCTGGATTGGCATATGTTCCTTGGGACACACTATGGAGGGAGAGTAGGGAAAAGAAGCTGCGCTTAAAAGCATACCTCCCCAGCACAACCAAGTGCCATGACCAGAACGTCAAGTGAAGTTTGCGTGGGCCATGTGGAGGCACAGAGACCTTGGAGGCACATGCAGGAGATGGCACGCACTTGGCAGCACATCCTGCCGCAGGACGAGCTAGCTGGCTGCTCCAAAGCATGGTGCAGCAATACTTATACTGCTGCCAGTGCCAAAGCTCGCTGACTCACGGGCAGCAGGGCCTCTCTGCTACGTTGTCCATCACCAAGTTCAAAGATGCTTCTCCTGCTGTCAGAAAAAGGAAACACAATCTTTTGTTGTTAGGCGACAACATACAGTATTTCCAGACTGTATACTTTGAGTCCAGGCGCTGCCAAAACCATTCTTGTGTATGGTTCTAATTAAGAAGGGGTTAGTTTCTGTCCAGCATAAACATGTATAAACCAATTAATTACTATCTACACTGGCCAGGAAACTTTGTCAAGCACTTTGCTAGCAAGCACAGTATTTAAGCCCAGATACAGCTGGTACAGTTTGAGTTCTGGCGTAGAGAGGGTCTGAGCGAGTCTGTTGCTGCCTACAGAAGCCTAAGCATGTATTTCTTGAACTTAATGCCAACAACTCACTCTCTTCTTAAGTTGATAAAGAAAAATGGAAACACTTGAGAGCAAATCTTCCATCATCCGCTGCTTACTGTTGCTCTGGCTTAAATTGCTTTGCACATTATGTCTCCAGTCTACTCAAATATATAATTTCTTTCCATTTCTATTTATTTCCAGGAGAAACTTCTTACATTTTTCTTCTGAGATTTGCTTTGCAAAGACTTCAACAGCCAACCCTCAAAATTTGTTGCAAAGAGGACCTCAAGACCAGAAGCAGACATGTTGTCAAATAACAGCCTATTAAGTTCTCTAGAGACTCATGAATTCACTGCCATTTCTAGTGAAAGAGCAGAGCATGGTAAGCAGGGTCTTCTGGAGGTTGTGCAAAAATGCCACACGCACAAATGACTCAAACACATTTCCTGTGTGCCCTGCCAATGGGAATGCCAAAGAAAACAGGAGAGATTAAAACTTTATCTCAAGCAACAGACATCAGGACTGCCTTTCCCACAACTTTTACTGCAGCTTTGGGCACTAAGTAGCATTGGAGAGGGACTTAGCTGGTCTACCCAATAGATAGCCCTATAGTTCAAACACGTTCAAGTGCTGTCCCTAGCTCTCAGTTTCAATCAACTGATGACCAGTCAACTCATGTCCATACAGGGTCATCAAAAGTTGTAGGATGAAGCTCTAAAACATTTTTATATATTTATTTACTTATTTATTTATTTAGGGGCAAGAAGACACATGTAATACAGCCATTCAAAGGTCAGAAGATCTCTCCATTTTACAGAATGGATGAACTACTGTCCAATGCAGCCTAAGCAAAAAAGCTGTGCTTCATTTGTATCCTGTTTTAAAGATTTGGGGGGGGGTTGACCTGCTGGAAAGCACCTCCACGGAGAGGGACCTGGGAGTCCTGGTTGACACTAAGTTAACCATGAGTGAGCAGTGTGCCCTCGTGACCAAGAAGGCCAATGGGATCCTGGCCTGCATCAGGAGGAGTGTTGCCAGCAGGTCAAGGGAGGTGATTCTGCCCCTCTACTCAGCTCTGGTGAGGCTGCACCTGGAGT